>NW_023596805.1:26248242-26360911 GCF_011947565.3 Pollicipes pollicipes | reverse complement strand
GCGTTCCAGAGCGGCAGTACCACTCGCACCCGCGCACCGACCCCTCTCAAGGTCACATCACTGCCTGAGAGAGGTCGGGCCGGTCCCAAGAGCAGAACCCCGCACCCGCACCCCCCCACTGCCACACACCCCATCTGAGAGGCCGGCGCAGGGTACCGAGCAAGCGCGGCCCGCGGTCGCGCCCCCCCACCCCCCCCCCCCCCCCTACCCACCACCCCCCACACCGCACCCACACAACCACCAACCCCCCCCCCCCCCCCCCCCCCCCCCACCCCCCCCCCCCCCCCCCCCCCCCCCACCTCTCCAACTGCTGCAGCCGCCGTCAGCTGGCAGCGAGTCGCGCGGCGCCCCGGTCTGAGCGCCGCCCGAGCAGAGCCGTCGGACTCACTTCTTGGGCTTGAAGTCGTCCTTCTCGCGGCGCAGCGCGGCCATGGTCGGCACAGGCTCCGAGGTGCCGGCGTGTGCCTGCACCGACGCCTCGTGCACACGACAGAACGGGTTGATCAGCTTCTCCAGCGCTGAAAGGTGGCGACGCGTTCGTCGTACGGCACGCGACTTCGACGCGCCGTTTACCGTCCGCACGGAACTGGCCAAACGCTTCAGAGAATGGGTCACAGTGAGGTCTCAGCGGTTTGTAAGATCGTGATGCACGTGTGCAGCGCCTAGTTCTGCTTTGCCATTTCAGAGTTTGGACGCAGTCTGGACCTTCTGGCTTGGCACCTCTGCTCGAGTCAATCCATTGCTATGCTAGGCGAGAAAAACATATTATGAGGCATGCCGGGTTACAGCTACCAGTGGGTAGTTGTCGATAGGGCACATAGATGACCTTTCCAAGGCGCACCGGCTTCAGCCTGTATGCACGTCAGTTGACACGTCATAATGGGGTCCCGTATGCATGTATCAGCGATCGAGCCGGCATGGACAGTTTAACGCCGCAAGTGTCTAAAGAGCCGTCAAGGGTCATCTCGGCGCACCAGTCTGCAGGTCAGGTCAGGTTCCGTCGCCAACGTCTGAGGAGCCGCAGTACCGATCACAATAAGGCAGGGCGTTGAGAGCACTCATGCTTTTGTGTCGGAAAACAAGAATAACCTCATGCTCATGATGTAACGAACTGGTTCAAACACGTGTGTAGGTCTTCCTCAGCACACGTACAAAAAAGAGCACAGAACATGGAAGAAGAAGAACACTACAAAAGGTGTCAAACGCTGACCTCGGTCGTCGTTATTGTAATTAACTTTACTGGACAAATATTGAATTACGAAATGGTGACGACAAAACAGAGGCGGGCTTTAAAAGTGTCAACGAATAAGTCATGGCGTTCGGTGTGGGCCTGCGGTTTCTTATTGAAAACGAGTCTGCGATCTTTCATTCAGCAGGGTCTTTATAAACTTGGAGGACAGTTTTTTAAGATAACGCCTCCCAAGAACGGCGTATGATGCTTCTCGAAATGTTCTTCTGCACCATGTTTGATGTTTGAATAAAATGCTCGCTTTATTTGCGTGCAGTATGAAATGCTAGCATCTGATACATAGATATATACATCCATTATATATACATTATATATTATATATATATATATATATATATATATATATATATATATATATAAGCTATGGACCAATATATTGCATTGTAAGCACCAGCTTACTTCTATCTCCCACTACTTGCACCACAATGCAACTTATTCAATTCGCATCATGTACTATTTGATTGAGAATAAAGCGGCGAATGAGAAAAAAACAGGGCAGTTTTCTGGTTGTTTGGTTGTTGGATTAGAGCCCTTTCGACCAGAAATGATCATTTCAGGACTCTGTGATGGGGGAAAGTGGGTTAACGGTGGGGCAGACGGGCATGCGCCTGGGGGACCAACCGACGGGCTTTTACCCGCGCTTGCGCGCTGGGGTAAAAGTAATTTTACCCGGTCGGGGTCCCCCTTCCCACAGGGCTCTCGGCCCGCTCGTGGCTGACGCATGCAGCCTGCCCCGGACAAGCGGGGTGTCGCGCGGACGCGGGACGAAGCGAGATAGGGGATAAGAGAGACGGATGTGATAGGGCAGGTTCAACGATTAGCCACGTGGCGCTTAACCAAGGGGCCGTGCGTCACAACCGATGTCACTGTATGATATAAACACATGGAGATGCTTCCTTGATTAACACGCTATGCACAGGACAGAAAAAAGTTAAGTATAAATGGATTGGGAAGCCACACAAAAGGCGCACTTTGAAAAACGGAAGTCAAGACAAAAAAGACTCGACGCCAGAATTAGAGCAGCGCACGAGTGCCACCTACCGATCGTGGACGGCACTGTGGGTTCTTCCTTCTCCCGCTGGGATCGCGCCCAGTCCACTCGGCTTTTGATGTCCTCGTTATTAGGCTCCACGTGTTGCGCGAACTTCAGGTTCTGCAGGGTGTACTCATGACCGCAGAACACTTGCTGTCGACAGCACACGACCAACGGTTGGTAAATGAGCCTGTTCTGATGAGTAAGTTCAGAGTCATCTTCCCTGGCTATTCCGCAAACTTACACTGTGTGGTCTGCCTTTATGCTCCATCAACGGCGAAACAGCGTAACTTATCGAAAAGAAAATGGCATCCAGGGGGCCATACCGATGAAGGTGACAAACTCCACAAGCGATGTGCCTCACTAACCGCTCCCCCGCCCCCAAAAAACATAGTTGCCTTTTCAAACGGGATTCAAGCTCGTGTCCTTCGTTCGACCACGACGTCCACCAGCCTTCACACCCGCATCGAGCCCCTGCACTGCTGGACCTGAAGCTCTCCTGACCAGAGGCAAGCTCGAAAATACCACCTGTCAACAGCCACCAAACAAAAACGACGGACCAAAACCAACAGCGTACACGTGAGCACACATTACAGGCACTTGATCTGTGTCGATCTATGGCCCCTCACGTGTCTAGCCCCACCCCTCCCCGCCAGCGGAGCCCGGACAGTACCGGTACCGGTACCCGCAGTGTAATACACATACCGTCTCTCCGGGCAGGCTGCCGAGCGTCTCCACCAGAGCCGCGTACATCTGGTCGGCGGTGCCCTCGAAAAAGCGACCGCAACCCCCCTGGAACAGCGTGTCCCCTGCGGCGGAGGAGCAGAGTCAGACGCTCACGGGCGCAGGGTGGTGGACACGCGGCTCACAACATAGAGAAGCATACGTGTACTGCGAGGCGTGATTGCACGAACCTGTGAAGACGGCAGGAGGCTGTCCGTCGTCGCCCTTGACGAAGAAGCAGATATGGCCGCTGGTGTGGCACGGCGTGAACAGGCACTCGATCTGTGGACACGGCGGGAGCCATCTGTCACAACACGGCGTGAACAGGCACTCGATCTGTGGACACGGCGGGAGCCATCTGTCACAACACAGCGTGAACAGGCACTCGATCTGTGGACACGGCGGGAGCTAATCTGTCACAACACGGCGTGAACAGGCACTCGATCTGTGGACACGGCGGGAGCTAATCTGTCACAACACGGCGTGAAGAGGCACTCGATCTGTGGACGCGGCGGGAGCTAATCTGTCACAACACGGCGTGAACAGGCACTCGATCTGTGGACACGGCGGGAGCTAATCTGTCACAACACGGCGTGAACAGGCACTCGATCTGTGGACACGGCGGGAGCCATCTGTCACAACACGGCGTGAACAGGCACTCGATCTGTGGACACGGCGAGAGCTTACGTTACATAATCCACATCGCACGCGCCAGAAACCCAAGCCCTGTTCAGCTGGGAATGGCAGCTGCAGTGGCCTGCTGACCCGACCTGTTGCCGGCGTCACAGGCCTATGAGCTGACGTCACAGAAGGCCGTCAATCCTCTGCCGCAGTAGAAGTAACTGAGGCTGTCACGTTCATATAACGCCTATTACTTATGTCCTGATCAAAGTCGCTCAATAATTGCAACTATTTGGCGCGAACCATTTGAGTCGATATATATATATATATATATATATATATATATATATATATATATATATATATATATATCGAAAGAAGTCAGCAAGCAAAAGAAGTTTGAAGAGGTGTTTGATGCGTACTGAGTCATTGCCACGTGAATTATTTAAGAGCGTGAGAGACGGTGCAGTCCGACCGAAGTATCAGACGTTCAGCACGTAATGCGGGACAAGAGCGGAGCACGTGACGCACAGTAAGCGTTGTGTAACATTGCCGACACCGAGGTGGCTCATCGCGACGCACAGAGTATCTATGGGTGGCGTAAGTGTGACTGACCCGTGAACGACCTAGCATGACTTCCACCCGTCTTGAATTCCGATAAAATGCCTGCCTTTCCTGGATACCCGGTGTCATAATTTTCAGTTTGTTGGTGCTCGCCGCACCTCTTGAGCTCTGTCATCGGCCTCGTAGAAGGACGATATATCCGCGGCAGGTAGAACCTCGGCCGAGTTAACTCACCCACGACATGAAAATCAGGCTCCGTGACCTGACCTCATAGGACACCCAGTTCGCTGACCTAACGCCATCAAAACACTCGGCTCGGCGATCTGACCCCCAGACCCGGGCCCCACGACCTGACCTGGAGACTGCCGACGGGGAGCGTGTCGTCGTGACCTGACCTGACCTGACCTGGAGACTGCCAACGGGAGCGTGTCGCCGTGACCTGACCTGGAGAGTGCCGACGGGAGCGTGTCTCCGTGGTCTGACCTGGAGACTACCGACGGTGAGTGTGTCGCCGTGACCTGACCTGGAGACTACCGACGGTGAGCGTGTCTCCGTGGTCTGACCTGGAGACTACCGACGGTGAGTGTGTCGCCGTGACCTGACCTGGAGACTATCGACGGTGAGCGTGTCTCCGTGGTCTGACCTGGAGGCTGCCGACGGTGAGTGTCTCCGTGGTCTGACCCGGAGACTACCGACGGTGAGCGTCTCTCCGTGGTCTGACCTGGAGACTGCCGACGGTGAGCGTGTTTCCGTGGTCTGACCTGGAGACTGCCGGCGGTGAGTGTGTCTCCGTGGTCTGACCCGGAGACTACCGACGGTGAGCGTGTCTCCGTGGTCTGACCTGGAGACTGCCGACGGTGAGCGTGTCTCCGTGGTCTGACCTGGAGACTGCCGACGGTGAGCGTGTCTCCGTGACCTGACCTGACCTTGAGACTGCCGACGGTGAGTTTGTCTCCGTGACCGACGCGGCGAGTGAGGGCGCCGATCCTGTCGTCGCCGCCCAGCACGGCCAGCCCGGCCTCGTGCGAGGCCAGCTTCTCATTGCCGCCGGCGTGGTCCCTGTGGGGCGACGGACGGTGACGGTAGCGGGCGAGCGCCGAGCGGCGGCGGGCTCGGTCGGGTGGGCGGCGCCATCTCCCCGAGCGGACAGCGGGAGGGCGCCGAGCGGCCGCGGGCTCGGTTGGGTGGGTGGCGCCCTCTCTCCGAGCGGACAGCGGGAGGGCGCCGACAGGCGGCGGGCTCGGTCAGGTGGGTGGCGCCCTCTCCCCGAGCGGCCAGCGGGAGGGCGCCGACTGGCGGCGGGTTCGGTCAGGTGGGTGGCGCCATCTCCCCGAGTCAGTGGGTTAGCACGGCTCCCAGACGGCGGCCCGGCCAGCCGACATCACCCCGCCTGAGTCCTGCTACCTAAGGCCCACCCTTAGACAGATTGGAGCGCGCGGCAGTGCCTCGTGGCCGTGGCTATGCGCGTCAAGCCCGCTCTGGTTCTCTTAGTGCGCACACTGCAGATATCACGCGACTTATACGCTGTCACTGCTACAGCATGCTTCCAGGTGTTGGTAACGACAAAATGGCAGGTGGCAAAGGGCAGACTTGCCCCGGGGGCAGGGCAGTGCCCCAGTAGGGCCACCGGGGACGCCCGGGACAGCGAGGCGACACTTGGCAGGGCTAGTGGGGATGCCGTGGCATCGCTGCCAGTGGCGGGATGGTCACCACGGGCGGTGCGCTCACTCACCAGTGGTGGTGTGTGGTGAGCACGGTAGTCAGCTGAACGCCCTCCTCCTTGACAGCCGAGCGCACCGAATCCGGCTCTACCGGATCCACGACTGCCGCCTGCTTGGTCTTCTCGTCCACCAGCTGCGGTGAAGGACGGTCGACAAACCGGTAGAGAAAGGCCAGATGGTTGGCGGCGGAAACTTCGGTCGCAAGGGGATACTGCGAGGACGACCATGGCCTACACGGATCAGGTGTAAATCGAGCGAACGTCTACTCAAACTGCCGGCGTTGTAATAAAAGCATGGCTACACACCCAGCACAGTTCGAGCATACGAATGCAAGTTCATGAACTGGCGCAAGAATAAGTGTCGACATATTAAAACGCTTCACCCGTGTAAATCACACATGACACTCATGAATGGTTTCCCCATTGCATATCCTCCCCTAAGCAAACAGACGAGTGCACACAACTGAATGTGGACGGTAGCGATGCGACAAATAGCGACGCAAATGTATGCATGCGGGGAGAAAGAGCTCCGTGGTCGCCCAACAAAACGCGAAGGCATCTCCACTGGTTGCGCAGGAGCCACCACAGCTTGGGGGGTTCACGCAAGATCACAGCACTGACCAGGTACATGTAGTTGTCCTGCAGCGCTGGTATGATGCGCACCCGCATGTCTGTCTGACTGACGGTCCTTGGCTGACTGTGAAACTGACGGCGAAAACCCAACGCGGAAATCTTCTGAACTGGGGAACGAGCGTGCTGTCAAATATGGGCAAAGCTACGGAAAGAAAATCGGACATGGCACACAGGCCGGTGATGAGAGAGGAGGTCGCAGGTGTGGGATAGAAGTTTATTATTGAATAATTTATGACAAGGTTTGTGTCTTTTAACTTTCTTGTCTGCCATCAACCATATACGCAATATCCCAATCAGCCAGTCTCTAACCAAGAAGCAGCAACCAAAACGTGCTGCAAAACAGCCAGTATTGTATGTGGTTAACAAGGACGCTTACTCTAGTGGCGTTTGTCCACATAAAACACTGCTTTTTTAGCATGGCCAATGCAATTCCGTGGCGTGTAGGCTGAACGACCAAGTCCAGCATTCCCCGCCCCTAACCATCATGGGCAATGCAGTGTTCTGGCGACCCCAGCCGATGTTCTGGCGGACAGCCGCCGTTCAGTCACGACAGGCACCCGCCACATGGCACGTGAGCTCACCTCTCCCACCCTGATATCACGCTCATAGGCCCCCATGCCCTGTCGCCTGCGCTCTATCACGCGGGGTCATCCAGCAGGTAATCCAGCAGACATACAGTGGCGGGATACAGGTGGATGTATACAGGTGTCCGTACACAGGTAAGGATGGGTGGAGGGGGGGGGGGGGGGGGGGGGGGGGGGCGAGCAAGATACTGTACGACGAGTCCGGCAGACGGCAGAGGCACGGAGCAGGAGAAGAGCAAGACATGGAGTGAAGCAATGTGCGATCTGCCACAATTCAGGGGAACACCAAGAGCATAGAAAGCAAATGGTATGAGTACCCATTAATGGTCTGATGTCAATATCAAAAACTGGTATGGCGCTTTTAACAGTTCAAAAACATGACACTCTTGGCCGTCTTTCATCCCCTCATTGCCCCACACTAAGACTTAGCAGGCGTGATTGGCCACAACAACCAGACCTACCAAAACACCGACAATGTCTCCAAGTTCCGACGATTATTACATACATCTCGCCATCTTGACAACCAAGCCAGACTGTACACTCTGGATGTTCGCAGAAGCCGCGAAAATGCAAAATTAGACACAAGAACCTTATTTACCATTGACCGAGTTACTTTGTTAGTGGAAACACGTGAGTGCCAGACAGACAGAATTTCAGACTTCTGAAGTGGGATGTCAGTGGTGAGGCAAGCGCTTAATGAGCGTTTGATGCACATACCCTTGAAATAGATGGCTGTTATTCCCTGGGAGACCCAGTCAGGCACATGAGCGAAAATTCGCATGGCCAAATTCTCCATCTAAAACGAGAAACAGCTTAGAAACAGTTCAAAAACATGACACTCTTGGCCGTCTTTCATCCCCTCATTGCCCCACACTAAGACTTAGCAGGCGTGATTGGCCACAACAACCAGACCTACCAAAACACCGACAATGTCTCCAAGTTCCGACGATTATTACATACATCTCGCCATCTTGACAACCAAGCCAGACTGTACACTCTGGATGTTCGCAGAAGCCGCGAAAATGCAAAATTAGACACAAGAACCTTATTTACCATTGACCGAGTTACTTTGTTAGTGGAAACACGTGAGTGCCAGACAGACAGAATTTCAGACTTCTGAAGTGGGATGTCTGTGGTGAGAGAAGCGCTTAATGAGCGTTTGATGCACATACCCTTGAAATAGATGGCTGTTATTCCCTGGGAGACCCAGTCAGGCACATGAGCGAAAATTCGCATGGCCAAATTCTCCATCTAAAACGAGAAACAGCTTAGAACAACTCATCATCGAAAAGTGATAACATTTTATGAAAGTATCCAAACTTTGGAATGGCTAACTTCTTATGGTTCACACACACTGAAAAGCAGATACCGTCTATGCAGTAGAGTTGTGCTGACCTAAAGTCAGAGTCAATACCAGTATTAGCCAACATTTTTAAATATAGGCATGGGTGGCTGGTCAGACACCCTTTGCTTGGGTGGGGCTCAATTTGTCCCTGCTGAGATCTCAGGAACTGATGGCTAGACACCAAACCCACAGGGTGTGTTTGTCTGTAAGTGAACTCAACTAGGTCAAATTTTGAGGATTCTGGGCATGATCTTCCAGTCAACAAACTCCAGGTTGGTCCCCAAAGTGTACCCAGAACCTAGACATGTTCTGAGCAAAGGTCACATGATCATTTAAGGTCAGTGACCTTGTTTGACATTTCAAGGGTCATGGTGACCAAAATCATACAAGACTGCTGCAATATGTTCCCCACGACAAAATGCTGACCAGGATCATATAAGGTCAGTGACCTGCTCTGATCTTCAAGAAGCCCATGGAAGATGTCTTATGCAGTTCCTGTTACCAATAAATTTAAAATGAGCATCAGAAAGCACCCCATACAGCAAGCCCCAGAGTAAAAAAACAGGTTGGTTTTGACCTTGGTCTGACCTCCACACCTGACCCTAGGTCTATGGAATTTTATCATCCAATTGTTGTGTCACCTGAGGAAGTATCTCAGAGATGTGCAGCTTTGCCTAACACTCCAAGTTCCATCAGATTGAACAAGACTCCTAGAAACTGGCTTTGCTGAATCCATGGCCTGACTTTAACCTGCCATAGGTCAGCAAACTTACGAGGGACATCCCATTTTTTGGTATCACACAATTTGTTATTTAACTGTCTCCAGATATGCAAAATTTGGTGCTGCCGTGGCTGTGCCATGCCATTTGAAAGCCATCACAGAAAAATCAGGAGGGTTAACTTGACCCACCACCCCAGCATGTCTTAAGTCACTGCAGAATCTGGACCTCTACACATCATAGTGAGTCAGAATGAGGATGCACACATTCTCAGTTAGATCAACAATGAGTTGACAGGAACATTGTGATAGTCACAATTCAAGGTACCATTCTGAAAGCTTTTATGGGCATCAAAGAGGGCAACAAACATATGTGTTTAGACCTCAGCAAAACACATGCTGTCATCAGCACAAGAACCTAAAATCAATGTAAGGTGCCATAGTCCGGGGGAACACAATCCTAGCCCACCAACCAGCAGCCTGTGTACCAGCCTGGAACCATGTGCATCCAGGTCCAGGGTCACTGCACCTCACAACACTGTGTGGTAGAACATCCTCCACTCAGTGAATTGTCTTTCTAAAATGCAAGAAGCATGCTTCCCAATCTAGAAGAAAGCAGAAACTAATAACTAGGCATGCAAAGGCTCAAAGGTGCAAATGCATTCAACTTAAGTCATCATGTGTTCAAACCTCTAGATCATGGTTATTTATTCCAGATAGATGGAATCAGAAATGTATGAGTCACAAGGCCATTCCATATACTGAATACCTCAATATAAGGTGCAGGACATGCCCTATGGCACAGCCCAAAGCAGAGGCAGCCCATGCCAACCATTCAAACACATATCAATGTGATGGTTAATGTGATGTGCAATGTCCCAACAAGAACCATTAGAATAATGCCTGGGTTTAGGCCACTTGGGGGAAGGGGCTAAAAAAACTGGTTAACCACCATTCAGCTGACACTGTCATCCTATCTAATGTATTCTATCTCTTACATTTCAACCTGAGTGGTGCAAGAGCATAGAAATAATTGTGATGGATCAATATTTATAACCTGGTCGCAGCCTAGCTATATCTGCCAGCCAACAGTGAAGCAAGCCAGCCCAACTCCATGGCTATGCTCCGAAATGCATGCAATATGCATGTTTGACATAATTAATAGTGGGTAGCAGTATTTATAGGCACCTGCCAGTTCAGGAACCCACAGAGGCATTTATGCAATCATGAGGAGAGCCAGTCATTTGAGTTTTTACAGAATGAACCAATGCTCATCTGAATTGTGGCCCACACTCATGTCTCATGCCTGTTAACTGTGGCAGAATAGTTATGAACAAAAAGGAGGCAGAGCAGAGAAATAAAAGAAAACATATCCCAAAATACATAAATGTCTTGTCTCCTAATAAGGCCGACATTCCTCTCGAATGTTGGTTATGGACGATGCGCAATCCAGTACAAATGCGCTATTTTCTTGCTACATAACTCTCGGATTTTTAGCAGCGGTAAGCACTACCAGTTATGAATATCCACATTTCAACAAAGACTCCAACAGAAAAACAGATGTGCTTACATTGCTTCAGTGTGGTTCTTATCATCACCACACGCCTGACCCTACACTGCCCCTAATCCCTCCCGCCGGCCTCTGGCTATCGCAAGCGTGTTTGTTCCGGAGCAGGTAAAAACGCCACTGGTGAAGACAACATGCTGCAAAGATGCCAAATAATAGAAGTTTTCTCGCTGGGCTCCTAGTCCGCGAAATATCAAACGAAACATTAACCGTATACATCATCCGCCGCTACCCAAGCCAGCATATCAAGCAGGGACCTATGTGGGCCGAGATGCTGACAGTCATTTGGGGCCCATCGGGACTGCCCGCTTCGGTCCCATGTGAGCAAGTCATAGGCAACTAACTGGGTCCCACAAGCGTTCTATCGCCCTGGGTCCCACATGCGCAGCCCGCCTGGGCCCATATGCAGCCAAACTGGAATCCTCATGGGGCCCACCTGGGCTGCCCAGTGGGGACCCACTTTGGTCCCATGTGCGCAATGGGCATGTCATGGGCAATCAACTGGATCACTTTCCCTCCACAACGAAGGGGTCCTTCCGATCTCATGGGGGGAACCCGATATCAATGTGGAGGACTCCGGACCGGCGACAGTGAGCCCGCTGATCATCGTGTACGCCACCGTCAACAGGATAGGTCTTCCGAAAAATGGAAAACCCAAGACCAGTGGGGACGGCACCTGAGCGATCGAGGGTGCCGCGGCAGGCCAATAAAGAGGCTCCCGTCAGCAGCGTACGACCAAGCGAGAAGAACCCAGCACCTATGTGGTGGGTCCCTGAACGATCAGGAGTGCCCCGGCAGGTTGAGATATTGGACTCCGCCAGCGCACACGGTCCCCCAAGCATTCGGGGAGAGCCCAATATTTATGTGCGGGGTCCCTAAGCGACCGAGTGTCTTGGCAGATAAACGTATATGGCCCCGATAACAGAGAACGGTCATTCGAACAGATAGGAAGCCCTCATGGTCAATGTGACGGGTCCCTGCGCGATCAAGTGCCCGGGCAGAGAACAGAAAAGACTCCGACAAGAGTGTAGGGTTCTCTGCAATAGCAGCAATTGGACAGCGCCCCAGACCAATGAAGAGGGCCCCTGAGCAATGAGCGGCTCAGTAAGTTAACTTACGCGATCACAAGTAAGAAAACAGGATTCTCTGAGCAAGTGGAAGGAACCTTAGACCAATGTGGAGGGTCCATGAGCAGCCGGGTGTGCCCCTGCAGGTTAGCATACGCGCCCCCGGCAAAGGCTTTTGAGGCCTTTAGCGTGGAATGTAAAAAATCCATGGAGGGCCCCTGATCAGTGAACAGTGCCCGGACAGGCTAGCATGTAAGGCTTCGACAATAGCGTAGGGCCTTCCGACGGTGACAGGTGATAGGCGCCACGCGGACGCGATAGGCAAACCGCAGTGGCTGGGGTCACGCCAGCTGATATCGCCGTTAGGTAGTACGACCTTGACCTTGAACTTGACCGAGCGGCCCTCCGGGTGGTCGGTATCATAACAGTTCCCCAAAGACGATACGAACTTCGTCCTAAAATCATCGGAAGCACCCAGCGCCTGAAGCGGAAATCAACTGCGACAACGGAATACGCGCACAGAGATAGAGTTTACGCGTATAAAATCAGCGAGCGCAAACAAAATAGCGTACAATACGCACGCTTCTACGCGTAATTTAAAGTTCATGTGAGAGCGTAACTCCACATCACTTAAACAATGCGCATGTAAATCTGCGTTGGATGTTTTCGCCCCAGTGCACGGCAAGGCGCCGCAGCCGTCATCATCGACGACCGCTGCGACGGAACGCTGGTGCCAGTGTACAAGTCCCTTGGGTCGACAGCTCTGAGTAGGGCAGTGGCGGTTCACGCTGGTGCTGCTCCCCCATGACAGCCTCGGGACAGGGTAGTTGGCGTGTTGCGCTGGTGCTGGCCCCCACGGCAGCTTCTGGGCCAGGCAGTTGGCGGGTCGCGCTGGCGCTGCCCCCCCCCCCCCCTAGGCAGCCTCGGGGCAAGGTAGTTGGCGGGTCGCGCTGCTGCTAACCCCCACGGCAGCTTCTGGACCAGGCAGCTAGCGGGTCGCGCTGGCGCTGGCCCCCACGGCAGCCTCGGGGCAGGGCAGTTGGCGGTCGCGCTGGTGCTGGCCCCCACGGCAGCCTCGGGGCAGGGCAGTTGGCGGTCGCGCTGGCGCTGCCCCCCCCCCCCCCCACGGCAGCCTCGGGGCAGGGCAGTTGGCGGTCGCGCTGATGCTGGCCCCCACGGCAGCCTCGGGGCAGGGTAGCTGGCGGTCGCACTGGCGCTGGCCCCCATGGCAGCCTCGGGGCAGGGTAGTTGGCAGGTCGCGTTGGCGCTGGCCCCCACGGCAGCTTCTGGGCTAGGCAGTTGGCGGGTCGCGCTGGTGCTGGCGGCCCCCTACCGCTTGTCAGCAGTGAAGAGCGAGGACACAGAACACGTCTGTTCCGTCAGTAGATCCGGCCACTTGGCATCTTTGCCAAGTGCCCTTTCCCCCCTTATGCTATTCATGGTCTAACTGTTGACATCAGTGACGCGTCAGCGGGTCGGAGTTGTAAAGAAAGAAGAAAAAACGAATGTGATTATGCAGGCAATGTGCTGGGCATCTTTCCCTGAAAAATAAGAAATTAAAAAACCCTTTTGAAATGCCACTGGTGTAAAAAAGATCACGAGGTCACGGGGTAGAAATGACTGCGAGTACTCACTTCCACTTGTAATCGATGCAGCAAATCATCTCCTTTCAAATGAAGTCACGTTTTGATCAGATCTAGGCAGCCATTACACAGATAAAACATTTTGTCTGGTCCCATTTCCAGATTGCCCGAAATTTCCACGACCAGTATTTTGCATCACATGGAGCCTGGAATCCCAAGAATCGCTTCGGTGCGAGTTTGGTTGTGATATAGATGAGCACCGATGCCAAATTTCTTCCAAATCGGAGGGGTTATATTGAATAATCATGGGCCTCTCGTGGTGATTTGTCCTGGAATAGCTCTACACTGTGCAGAATACGGCCGATCGCCGTCTTGAAGCTCTTCTCGAGAGAAAATCGCGTGTTACTTCTTTAGTGTTAGCTAAGACTGCTTCCGGGTTGAGCATTTTGCTTTTTTTTGTATCCAGAGGGCCACGAATTCTACTTGCGGGGAGTGGGGGGGGGGGGGGGGACAGAAAGATCATATCTTCCTCTTTTTCCCTAAGCTTCCGTCATAGGGAGGGGAAACTTCTTCCACGCCTTGGCTGCCCAGCTCCGGTCGGATAACAGAAATGTCAAGGTAAGGCAAACGGCGCTTTGAATCAGTTTCAAATAAGCGATTGGTTCTCCCACATTTAGTTGCATACCGTTTCTAATGATTGCGTTATGCGTTGAATGAGCTAACGACAATTCACCGATGCATGCCCGACTCATGAGTAAGCGGCCTGAATTATGTCCAGATCGTTTATCTTTCTAGACTGCGGGCCAGAAGACAGCTGAAAGGTCGGCTCATGCACGGACAGATGGGAACTCACATCAGTCGGCGGTCGGAAACTATGCTGCATAAGGCGGTCTCCCACGTTAATTCGACCCAGCTATCGTGGAAGTGATCTGTTGCAGCGTTTGGTGGTTCGGTACGGTTCTAGTGCCAGTGATATGCTGCAGTCTTATCGCAGTGTCAAGGCATATCGCCCATAGTGCACCACGCCAGCCCACCACCACATCCCACCAATGAGGTGGCTAGTGTCGCGGTCGTCGAGGGCAACAGCGACACACTCCAGCCCACCGGCGCCCCGGCTCGACCGCCGACCACCCACTCCACCCCGGCGGCGCACCGGCTCAACCCCCGTCCACTCACTCCATCCCGGCTCGACCCCTGTCCACTCACTCCATCCCGGCTCGACCTCTGTCCACTCGCTCCATCTCGGCTCGATCCTTGTCCACCCACTCCATCCCGGCTCGACCCCTGTCCACTCACTCAATTCCGGCTCGACCCCTGTCCACTCACTCCATCCCGGCTCGACCCCTGTCCACTCACTCTACCCCAGCCTTTCCGCGGCTGGCCATGCCGTCTGTCACCAGCTTCCTGCTGTGTCTGGTCGTGCTGTCCCGCCCGCTGGAGTGTGTGCTACTGAGGCGCCTCCCGCCGTCCTGGGCCGGCGCCGGCCTGCTGCAGACCGTCAGCGCCGGCAGTGCGTCGCAGTGCGCCATCCGGTGCGCGGCGCTGCCCGGCTGCCACGCCGTGACGTACGCGATGGCCTCCTCGCCGCGCGCGTGCCTCCTGCGCGGCTGCGGGCGGTCCTGGCTCCGTCACGGTGCCAGCTGTTACCGGGCGGTGCGGCGGCCGGTGCCCGGCCCGCAGGCCGATACGGCGTGCGGCCGGCTGTGGACGGGCGCTCACCTCACTTCAGTCCTCTCCGGCGACGAGCAGGCGTTCCTGAACACGTTGGCGGAAGGCATCTACACCATCTGGATCGGATTTCACCACCCGCCCGGAGAGTCGAGCGGCGTGTTCCACTGGCTGGACGGGAGCCCGGTGGGGTACACCAACTGGCTGGATGACGAGCCCCACGGCAGCGCGTCGGGCAACCTCTTCGCCTATCTCGATGTGGGTAAAGGCTGGAGAGCGACTGGCACAGGCGATAAATATTACATTTGCAAGTATCTCATTTAGTCGCGTGTATGATCCACAAAAAGCCTTGCTCGCTGGCCTGCTTGTGGAAACATGTGACAAGTTATCTAGCCGTGCCTGAGCGTGGGTCTTGGTGGATCTGTTTGTTTCGAGCCGCCGTGTTTTTCATCAAGCCGTAATGCTGTTTTGACCACCGATTGCCTGATTTGCGCACGCGGAAATACATTGTGATCTGCAGCAAATCAGTTTTTGTCTCGGATGCGGTCGGACAAAATCCACGGGATAATGGGATTAGGTAGTGTTAGTAGCATCTCACCGATTGCCGCTTGGCCACGCTAACCATGGCATCTCACCGACTGCCGTTCGACCACACTAGCCATGGCGTCCAGCTCCCATGTAAGTAGCATCTCACCGATGGCCGTTCGGCCACACCAACCATGGCATCTCACCGACTGCCGCTCGGTCACACTGCCATGGCGTCTCACCGACTGCCGCTCGGTCACTCTGGCCATGGCGTCCAGCTCCCACGGTCATGATGTAGCATTGCTACCGAAGGGTGAACGCTATTTTATGGATAACGCATGGGTGATTAAAAAAAAATACAGCATACACGGCCTTTACAATATTATGAAGATCAGATGAATGTCAGGAATGCATGCTGTAGGGTGGTCTGACCGGCCCCGGCCGTCCCATCCCTGGCCCGGGTCACCATGGGTCGCCGGATAACGCCATTCTGTAGTGGCTGCCTAGAAACCTCGAAATCTTCCGCGCTGGTTGTAGTGAGAAACAACACATGATGACAATGCTCGTTAGGTCTTTTGTGGCTGGGTATGTCGATATTTTTGTTACAGTGTTGTTGTATTCCTATTTTACAGCTTTGCTGCAGCTACTTGCCACAGTCCGCTTCAGAAATCAAAATACAGGTATGTAGGTAAATCCAGAAAAAGTGAGATACAACGGTGGTACTCAAGCGTTGATACCTTTTTGCGGGTGTTAGTTTATGCGCTAATGAATGTTCTAATGCAAAACAAATTCGGCAATATTCCCGTAAGCTTTGGCTGGTTCAGAGCTCCCGTCATTTATGGTTAAATGTTGTGTTGAAGAAGGTGTGACATTCTGGACACCTCTGTTCTTCTGCTCCCTGGCCAAGTACCAAAGCATTTTCTGATGCATGAATGCCTCAATCAGCTTGCACGTATGCAACAGCATGCGCATCGCAGATGGCTCACAGTTCAGGACATGACAGAGGATCTGGTGCGCCACTACGTACCAATATGGTTCCACATAGACCAAAACGACACACGCATCAGTGGGTCAAAGAACATCCTTCATACTCTAAAGCACCTGAGGCTTCTCCCAGACCTCATCCAAGGGATAATACAGCACATCGTGGGAACGAACGCGTGCTGGCTTGATCGCGAATCTGCGCCCTTAGCGATGATGAATGCCGAGGGTGCAGGGATCAGGCGATAATGAATGACAAAGATGCAGAGATCAGGCGGTGATGAATGACAAGGATGCAGATGTCAGACATGAATGACAAGGGTGCGGAAATCAGGCGATAATGAATGACAAAGATGGAGAGATCAGGCGGCGATGAATGACAAGGATGCAGATGTCAGACATGAATGACAAGGGTGCGGAAATCAGGCGATAATGAATGACAAAGATGCAGAGATCAGGTGGTGATGAATGACAAGGATGCAGAGATCAGGCGGTGATGAATGACAAGGATGCATAGATCAGGCGGTGATGAATGACAAGGATGCAGATGTCAGACGTGAATGACAAGGGTGCAGAAATCAGGCGATAATGAATGACAAGGACGTAGAGATCAGATGATGATGAATTACAAGGGTGCAGAGTTTCGGCGATTATGAATGAAAAGGGTACAGTGATCAGGCGATGATGAATAAGCAGGATGCAGAGATTGATTGATGATGACGATCAGAAGATTGGGTGATGATGAATGACAATGATGCAAAGATCACATGATAATGAATATCAAAGATGCGGAGATCCGAGTCCAACCCGTAAATCGCAAAGGAAGATGTCTGTACGGGTATCGCAAGCGAAATATGTGCGTTGGATTAAACGTCTCCAGCGTTCAGTATGGTCCCATGCTATGCTCCGTATTCAGTGAAATGATATGCGTTGCCACCTGTGTTGTACTATTTCATCAAGTTATCAATGTTTTTACTAGATGCTTGCGACACAAATCTAGCTATCTCACCCAGGTTAGCGCATAACGTTGATCACATGCCTTATTTCAATTTATATAACCAAATTGTAAAATGTTTAAAATCGCGCGCGAAGAGTGCGACCGCGTGCATTCGATAGCGCTGCTGAAGGGTGATCAGATCAATGACCGATTAAGAAGAGTGAAAGGGGACAAGGAGCCATGAATCGAAGCCATGGGCCATGGAGCCATGGCCAGGAGCCATGGGCTTCGAATGAGTACGTAAGCGGCCGAACGAACGCATATTTTTGACACAAAAGGCAAAAAAAGGACGTTTCTGGGCCTCTAGACGACCAAGGAGAGCTGGAAGCGAACGGGTCGGGTCCATAAGCCGACAAGCAGTTCTTTGCTGATCGCGAGGAGGTGGATAGGGAGGTTTTACGGTTGATTAGGCCGTCCAGAAGGCAGCGTTCTAATTTTCGGCCACTTGGGTGGCAGGGATGCCGATACTTTTCATGCTATAACACCTCGCCTCTGGGCTCACTGCCTGTGGCCCCTCCCCTTGCTCAAAATCGGCCAATCAGCACCGAACCGGGCGGCTGTCAAACCAGTCTCTATGCGCCTCAGGCTTGAAAGCTGGGCTGGGTAGGTCAGATGTCTGGGTCGGGGTCAAAGGGCGACGGATTAGCGCCAACGAATTGCGTGCGGGGACCGCTGAAGAGCCAGGACTCCAGTAGCGTTAGTTTATATTTACATCCTGAGATAAATCGTCATTATTTCGGAAGCAAGCTGAGGTGGATGCCATGGAATAAAAGTTACAGAAATACCGTCTGACGATAAGACACATTGTAGACAACACACCAGTGTTGAAACGCGTTGCTTTTAAGTTCATGAACGCTAACAGCAAAAGAAGCATCAGCAGTAATCAACGAACCAGCACAAGAGCGATGGACTTTGAAGGGCGAGTGAACGCCCAATGCTTTTAATGGCGCGTCATGACCTGCTCCGTCATGAAATAAGAACACCTGTTCTATTCGGATGATTGATGGAAATGGAACACTGGAACAATGGAATAATGGAATAATGGAACACTGGATGAATTTTGGAACGCTTCCAGAAGGGAACCTACTCTGCTACGGGGGGGGGGCATGTGTCTACTTGCTGAGGTACTCTGATGGCTAATCCGCCTCTCACGTTCGCCGTGATGTCTTTGCACGTGCTCGGAGGGTCCTGCACTGTTGTCAGAGCGATATGTGTTGACCTGCTGGGCACTCCTCATTGATCAGAGGTCCCTCCATGGTTTCTTAACATTCACCTCGAAGCCTCAGCGCGCGATTGCGGTGCCTCACCTCGGTCACCTCGGTCACCTCGAAGCCTCAGCGCCCATGTGTTAACCTGCCGGGTTACTCTCCGTTGCTCCGGAGCCCCTCACCTGCTGGGTTACTCTCGGTCTCTCCGGAGCCCCTCATATTGGTCTCAGGTTTTGCCATTTATTCGGGTGATCTTGCACTGTTGCAGGGTTCATATAAGTTGACTCACCGAAACACTCAATTCTCAGGGGTCCTCTACATCGGTCGAGAGCTCTGTCCATTTGATTTCACTTGCAGAGGACCTGCACTCTTTTCGGAGCCTTACTGTTGACCTGCCCGGGCACTCTCGACCACGCCGGGACCCACCGCATTGGTCTTGGGTACGTCAACTGGCTCAAGTGACCTTACGCTGTTGGGGGAGGGGGGGGGGGGCTATACGTCATCCGCCAATACTCTCTCGATCGCTTAGGGACCCTCCGCATTAGTCTTGGGTTCTTCCCGTATGCTTGAAGAGTCCCGCGCTCCGGTCGGGGCCCCTTAAATTAACCTGTCAGACACTCCTGATCGGACAGGGACCTTCCCACTGGCTTAGGTTGCTCTCAGTTGCTCGGGGGGCCGTACGCTGTTGACGGCAGCCATTTTGCTGTTGCGGCTGTCGCGGCGCCCTGGACCAGCCAAAGGCCGTCCCTATTGGTCTTGGGGTTTCCAATTGTTCTTGGGGGGGGGGGGGGGGGCACACTGTTGACGGGATATGCATTTATCTTATTTACGCGTTTTAACAGTGCGCAACACCCACAAATTAGACTAAGCAAGTGCATATGAACGGATTATTGCTGGTGAACACATTCCAGAAGTCAGTAATCTAAACCAGCTCATCCCTGCCATCATTGTTGTACATTGCGCACTTTTGATGGTATCCAACTGATTCTGTTTACTTTTAAGCTCAATCCCATGTGTATAGCAATCAACGTGAATTGTAGGCGTCACGACATAAATTTTCGTTCAATATTGTTCATCATAGTTTGCACCAAAGTTTACGGGCACTGTTCGCACATCATACCGAAGAAGTATTTCAATTAAAACATGATTTTATAGCTGGGGGATAGTCGAAGCACTCAATTTTAGACATTTAGCGCAATAAGGCACGCAGGGGTTTGGTAGGTTAAGTGGAACGTTCCGCATTTAAAGCTATTAAAGCAAAGATCAGGTATGATGAAATAAGCTCACTTATTGATATATATATATATATATATATATATATATATATATATATATATATATATATAATAGACATAATATGAATATAATTTTGAACAGAAAACACTGCTCTTGACCACACAATACCTCTACTGAGTAAGCGTGTTTCTCAATATGTTATCGTTTGATTTCGTCATGGTACCTCGCATTACATTGATTGAGCGCCAATTGACGACCGTTATATCTGAAATTCACGAAAGCCAGCTAGGACAAATTTGACAATTATATTTTACTTGACCTTGATTGCCGCATGCTTAACAGAATGACAGGATTTCGGTGACGGTACTATAGCGTCGTGGATGCTTAGGTAACCTTCAAATGGTCTCCCCGAAATAGTATGCACATCTTCGCCCGCGTGTAGCTCAGAAATAAGGGTTTATGTCCTCAGGACAGGGCTACGAGCTATACCGAATTATTTTGAAGATGGTTGGTTCAGTTCAAAACCCCATACAAATGTGGAGCACTCCCTCCGAACTGAGATGATTCGGAAATGAGGGCTGCTGCCCCAAAGTTCAGGTTCCCGTGGCTAACGCCATCCCCGTCGCTGTCCCCCACAAGCAAAATTTATTGGCGCCACCCATGCCGCCAATGGAGGACCGGCGCCAGTAACGCCAGTGGCAGTTAGATTGTCACGGGTGAATACAAGTGTTCCAACTCTCTCCCATTAGATAGTTAGTTCTCCCGACAGAGGATCCATGTTACTGTAGCGGTGGACCGTGCCCCGTGTCAGTGCGTCAGCATTCAAGACGAGTGGGGCGATGACTCATGTCTGAGTGAGGAGAACAATCACGGCTCGTGGCGGTGCGTCACGGTGGCACCCGCCAGTCGCTCGCAGGTCGTGTTGCGGGAATGAGCCTTGGAAGGAGTACAAGAGGTGCTGCTTGGGCGCGTGGGGTGGGGAGTCTCCCTGTCAGCGTTGCGTGCGGCAGTTCGCCGTTGTGTGTGGGGTGGTCCAGCCGCGATGTGACCCCGAATACAGTTACCCCAATCCCCTTCCCCTGCAAGGTTCTCCGAGCATATCCCTTCGGCACGTCGCGTAATGGCTCCAAATGTCGTTAGCCAATCGGGAATTCGTTGCTCATGTTTAGACATTGAAAATGTGTCTAGCATTTCAGGTTTCCGAGAAGAGACCGTGTTGTAGGAACACTGCACATCTAATGTCATACATTAGCTTGACTGAATGCGAGTGACAGAGCTAGTCGTTAACACACCGTAAACTCCTGCCAGCGTGCGATCACAACAGGTAATTTTCGACGTATAATCTGCTCCACTGGACCTGGCGCAATAGAACTGTACAAACAAAGCAGCCGAAACGGACACATAACACGGCCTCGCACGTGAACCAGTGCCGGCGGGGTCCCACAGCCTTGTGCTGGGTCGTAATGTTGAACTGTTGAGGTATTGATACGCGCGATTCGTCATTTCGTTGCACTTAAAGAACACGTTCTAGGCGTCATTGACGTCTTATTTGCTTGCATTCACCGTATGTGCGGCGTGCTGAGTTGCTATGAGAGGCAGATTCTCCCCTGATTATTTTAGGTCAATATTTCGTGCCAGGTGAAGTGTAATAACTACTGTGGACCTTTGGTGGAAACACATCTGCTTCTGCACCTGTACCCGAAACTCGCCCGAAATCTAAATCTACAGAAGTGTGATTTCGTGTGAAAAAAAAACAGTTTGCCAGCTTTAGCCTTTTTCTTAGCACAAAAGCTCAGAAAAGAGACGGGCATGCTACCTGTGATTCATGAACTAGAAAGCCAAGTGAAATGAAGCGTTGTACTGCCTAAACGCTGATAGCACTCTGACAAGATTTGTAAACGGACATGTTCTTTTCCTTAGATTGTCCTTGTCAAAATGCATTGTACATGGGCAACCCCGCAAACTGCACCTGCATTGGCAGAGCGCGTCTTTAGCATCCACGAACACTAGGTACCGAGTGGTGCATTTGGCGCTGTCACGGTAAGACTTGTCCACTTTCATCGTGGGAAACGATACAGCCGTCCTACCACATGCAAACGTTCTGCCATCATTCCTGTGCAGGGCAGCGCGCCTTATAGATCGACGTCACAAATAGGTATACCAGTCCGGCGCTCTTCTCAAAAATCTAGATAAAAAGCCGATCACGAGGGAATGCAATGTGATGTGCTCTTGTGCGTCAGCTGAGCTCCAGTGGGTGCTGGTTACTTCTCCGAGCCATACGTTCCTTTTCGCAGTCGTCGCCTGTTGTTCAACCTTATACATATATATATATATATATATATATATATATATATATATATATATATATATATATATATATACCTATATATGTATGTTTAAGGTGGGAAACAAGGCCGAGTTGTGCCCATGGAGTTTGGTGTTCCTTGGGAATGAAGGTTTTGGGTATCATTATGCTGTGGCCCAGGAATCTGGCGCCTCTCAAAAATGAAAATTGTGTGGTCAGTTGTGATGCCCCTTGAAACAAAGGTGATGTTGGCCAAAAATCAACATTTTTGTGCGACTTCACCATGAGATATTTAGTGCCCTGAAGGGGCATCAAAATGTCATGGGAGCACAGGGGGCATGACCTCATGGAACACCCTCTGGATGCATGGCAACAAAACCCCTGCATGGCAACACAAATCATTCAGTCTTTCGCATTCTGTCAAATATCAGCTTAACGCCATTCCACAATTTGTTCTGGAACCACTTTGGTGATCATTGCTTGCATAATTCTGGTAAGTGGAAGTGTAAAAAAGGGAATAGTTTTCCGCCGCGCCAGCACTTCTGGTGTGGCTATCATGACGTCATGAAAAGTCACATGATGTCTCACTCTTACATCATAAATGCAAACCATAAATACCTTGTCAAAGACCGCTGCATTTTAAACAGTTAGGTATCAACGTAGGCGTCATACTTTCTGTGATGACGTACTATTAGTGCCGAAAGTTGAGGAAACATTTGGCATTGCATTGCAGCTTTGGAAGGGCTCCTGCATTTTCGAGATGGTGCAGATGTTAAAAATACCATTAATTTGTAGGTTGGTTTACCTTTCACATATAAGAGTCCCTACAATGCCTTATCATGACCTGCGCTGAGGCGTCTCCGAACTTACTTGGGTAACCTATGAATTTCTTGCCAACGCAAACATAATCATTTATTGAAAATCATGGGGATTTCAGGCCCTGTTTTCCATGTCATAACGTCGAATGTCACTGAAGCGACATAACGCACATCCTCTTGGTTGGTCCACTTCTCACCGTCATCCAATTTCAAAATGACATACACGTAAGCATGGCTTACCATCGTTGCTTGGCTTCATACTGGTAACAAATCGCTGTACAGTGTCGTTGAAAGCTCCAGTTAAAACTAAATGGTACTCCGCTTGTTCCAAGAATGGCGCAGTTTGCTATGTTCGCCGCAATTGGTGTGACGCCTGCCAGGAGGTACCGTTTCAGCTCACAGGCACTAGGCAGTCAGTTTGTTTACGAAATCGACCGGGGAGGGGTCTGCGGTGCGCGGGAGGTGGCCGTTTCAAGTATCGCTTTGCAGCTGGTTGGCATATTATAACCGGTAAGTAGGCATATGGGCCTAACTGATCTTGTTGTGATACTTGTAAGGAGGAAGCCATCTGGCTGTCGCTTCAACATCCTCGAAAAATTCATTGGGAACTTCTGTCATACGTCATTGGGTGCTCTCGATAGGCTAATGCTCATCGGCTATCAAAATGCTGGGCCCATTATTACGTTGTGACCCCAAGTCTAGAGGAACAACACAAATTTTTCAGCATTGATTTCATAATGGATGTGCAGTCAATGTCTTGGGATTTGGAACAGTAGGACAATGCCTAGTTGGCGTATGTTTAATTTGCCATTTCATTGCTTTCATTTACACTGTTATGATACCATCATTAAAAATATTGCATGCGGTGACATATAAGCTGTTTGCCTCATGCATGTGGTTGACACATCTGGTTTCTCATGGGGGGACCTGGTTGTGCGCATGGCTTGGTAGAAAAGGACTCTTGCTGTAAGGAAATTTGGTTTTGTGGTAAGATGGAAGGTGTTCCAAATGGTAACAGTTAAAAAGTCCTCATATAAATGCAGCTGAACTGAAAATATTAAGAATACCACTGTTGGGAATCCCAATAAAGAGGTGTTTCAATTTGCATACAAAGTTTTAGGGCTGAGACTGTTTGGCAGCCTATCAACCCCAAAATATTTGTATCAATGGGTTTGCCACACCTTACTTGATGTCATTAAAATATTTGCATCATTTACCAAGTCATTTTATACCTGAGCAGCATGTGATTAGGATCCAAAGCATGTCCAAAAATGGGGGATTTGTGTAATGTATAGCCTCCTTCCAAAGTTTAGTAATATTTAAAAAGGGGGTCTCAGTCAGAATTGGGAGTGCCAAGTCAATTCTGGAGGGAGTATGGACAGTGCTTGAGAAAATAATACAAATTGGCTGCCAGGGCAGTTGGGATATGCATTGAAAATAGAACATCACTGCTGCTGTTCTCATTTTAGAATTGTCTTGCTGGTAACTCAGTTTGAATTAAAAAGCACGTTATCAGGCAGAGCTGTTAGTCCCATCAATTTATAGTTGTATGTTGACTGCTGTTATCTTTGCCATGTCATTTTCTCTTGCCATACCTATTGTGGCCTTTCCGAATGATGAGGTTCTGTAGAAAAGCAAATGCATTCATGCTTAACCAAGCTGTTAATGATGGCAATACTGCTTTGTTCCACTCAGTGCCACAGTTATGTTGTATCTAAGTATGTTGTTGTGGCTATCTTCTATTATGTTACATGAATGTGTCTGACAAGGGCTGGAGACAAGACTATGTGCATTAATATATGTAGCTTTGTCTGTTTGATCTATGTTTTTTTTCTTTTTTAGAAATTTGACCCAAACCCTTTGAATGGATGGATTTCTGGGATCAGTGCTCACTTTAAGCAGTGCTTGTTGTGTGAGCCCTGACCCCCACCATCCAATCACACAATTCCAGGCAACAGCAGAATTTAGTGGCGAAAGCTTAACATGCCGCAATGCTCGGTAGGGTCTGTCCCACCCCCTGACATCAGCTGATCTTTAGCGGGACCGCTAGCGGCCGCAGGCCATACCTGTCAAGGGCAAATAGGGAGCATCCTAAAGCGACTGGAGCCCACCCTGCCACGGGTGGGGGGATCGGAATGCAGGCGCTCTAACCAACTGGGCCTCTGGGACAGACTTTAGCTTTAGACTTTGGCTTTAGCTACCCTTATGTGTTTGTTTCGTATTATGTTTCTCTTACATCTTTTTTACTAGTTACCTTCATCTTGGCAATATTTTTGGCCCTGGATATATCAATTTCTGTTCCTGTGTATTGTTTTTTCCATTGGTTACTGCTGTTGTGTTTCACTTCCTGTTCCATCTCTGCCACCACCACTGCACCAGTCTCAGCATCCTTGCCTTTGGTTGCATCTGTTTTGTTGTGTCCTTGACCACTCCTGCATATGCCACTGTCTCGG
Organism: Pollicipes pollicipes; assembly: GCF_011947565.3. Lineage (NCBI taxonomy): Eukaryota > Metazoa > Arthropoda > Thecostraca > Pollicipedomorpha > Pollicipedidae > Pollicipes > Pollicipes pollicipes. Next base: position 26,335,313 of record NW_023596805.1, on the reverse strand, counting down.
CCTCCATACCTGTGTTTCCCCATCTGTTCTCGTGTCCCTGCCTCCATCACTAGCCTGTGCTCCTGTGTGCGGGACTGACGACCACCCCCCATCAGCCGTCTGCCGGCCATGCACCGAGCCCGGACGCTGCGGCAGCTGCAGCTGCAGCTGGCCGGCTGGCGGGGCCGGCAGCTGCCGACGCTGTTCGTCACCCCGGCCCGCTGCCGGAGCGCGGCGCCGCCGCCGCCGGCCGCCAGCGCCGCCGCCGCAGAACCCTTCATCAACGGCACATCCTCCAGCTACGTCGAGGAGATGTACGTCCAGTGGCTGCGAGACCCGGCTGCCGTGCACGCGGTGAGTGACGTCACGCCCGCGGCGCGTCCGGTGACGTCACCGGGCCGCCCAGTGGGACGCACGCTGTTCTATGGGGATCATTGGCCGGCCACTGGAGTCTTGGAGTCTGGCACACGTGCCGCGTGGGGCGCCATGACAGTTGAGACGTGTTGTAGTCCAGCACCAGTAGTCGCCGTCGGGACCCGGCCGGCTAGGATGGACTGAGTGCAACAGTTGGGCCGCCCCACTCGCCACGCTGGAGAGCGGAGTTACTATACACAAGGCGTGAGGTCTGAACGGTTGGGCCACCCCACTCACCACGCCGGAGAGCGGAGTTACTGTACACACGGCGTGATGTCTGAACAGTTGGGCCACCCCACTCACTACGCCGGAGAGTGGAGTTGCTGTACACACGACGTGATGTCTGAACAGTTGGGCCACCCCACGCACCACGCCGGAGAGAGGAGTTGCTATACACACGGCGTGATGTCTGAACAGTTGGGCCACCGCACCACGCCGGAGAGCGGAGTTACTATACACACGGCGTGATGTCTGAACAGTTAGGCCGCTTTACTGACCACGCCGGAGAGAGGAGTTGCTATACGCACGGCGTGATGTCTGAACAGTTGGACCACCCCACTCACCACACCGGAGAGCAAAGTTACGATACACACGGCGTGATGTCTGAACAGTTGGACCACCCCACTCACCACACCGGAGAGCAGAGTTACGATACACACGGCGTGATGGCTGAACGGTTGGGCCTCCCCACTCACCACGCCGGAAAACGGAGTCACTATACACGCGGCGCGATGTCTGAATAGTTGGGCCACCCTACTCACCACGCCGGAGAGCGGAGTTACGATACACACGGCGTGATGTCTGAGGACGGCTGCCAGTGCTGTCGGCTCCACCGTGTCTAGGGTTGACCTTGACCTCGCACGAGCTGGTCGGCATAACAATATTTATGTTGGCAGATGATCTATTTGAACTCTGGCGTATACTTTGGACCTTTGGAATGTGGCCTGGTTTCGGGGCTGTTTTGCCCGTGGTCTGTTGTGTACGGTCACATCAAAGACGTTTACTTTGATAAGTAAAACTCAGACCTTAGTACGGTCTGGTTTTCTGGCATCAACTCAGTTTTGCATTCGGTTTTTCAGTTGTTGTAGCTCGTCATTGCAAACTAAAACCTAGCATTAGCATGCATAATACAATGTATACAACTTGTACCAACTCCATCGCAAGTATGCCAACCTCTACTCCACATACTGTCTATCTATCTATCAGTGTATCAGCCTCCCTTGTATCTTGGGAGCGAATGGCTTGCTCTACCACCGATCGCCCCGCGTTGGTCCCGACGCGAGGCGCGCCCGTAGCCGGGAGGAGGTATCTGTTTCGCCTTAGGGGAACCTGCCTGAAGCGACCTGTTGGAGGACGGTGAACAGGCAGACCGAGCAGGCCACCTGCCGTGGATGCCGGCAGTGGCACCCGGCGTCACAGCCGCCAGCGAGTGCGCGCGGTTTAAGTGGTCAGGCACGTGCCACACGAAGGTCATTGTGCCAAAACCGCCTCAGCAAAAGATGCCACGGATATAGACAGGTATCCACCACAGGCGCAAAGGAAAGTGCAGTCAGCGAATAATTAAGTTGTTGATTGTCAACCTGAAATTGTGGCGAGTCTAAAACTGACGGATGAAAATCGTCCATTCAAGCGTCATTATCCACCCGAAATCTCTAAGTTCGACACTGTGCGCCACAGTGCAGGCAGAGTCGGTGCCTGCGACAGAGTCACGCGGTCGTCGGCCGCGGGGACAGCCCGAGCGGAGGCGGCGCTCTACCGGGCCGGGGCCGGCCAGCTGTCAGCCATCCCCGGCGGCCGGTGTCAGCTGGCGCAGGCCGGGCGACGGCGGCCGGCGCGTGGCGTGGGACGAGGCGGGGGGTACGGAGCGAGCCGTCGCCGGGCCGCGAGCTCCCGGCCGGCGCTGATAGTGTCGCGGCGCCACTCGTGCCGTGGACCGGTCCCTGTCCGGCGCCAGAGGCTCTGCGTGGCCGCCGGCGGAGGGTAGAAGAGGGCTTACATCGCTCACGAAGCTTGACACTCCCTCCTTATCAGAAGGCGTCCGGGAGACTGAAGGCTTCCGCTGATGATTGACGATGTCGCGGCAGCAATGCTGCTTCCTGCGGCTTATATGGACCGACCTTGGCTGCTGGCTGCCTCTGATGGTCCATACAGGGATCGTAAGCGGTCTCAGCGCCAGCTCTCAGCCGTACACAGCGTTATGCGGGCGGTTGGGCGGCTTCGCATTGAGTGCCCAGCGTGGCCGACGTCGTTGAGCGATCAGAGCTGGAAGGGGAGCCGAGCGTCGCTGCCGTCCAGTCGACGCCTCGCACGGCAGCTATTTAGCGATACCGCTGCGGCGGCCCCGACTTCCCCGGGGGCGTTCGGCACGTCCGATGGTGAGATCAGCCACGCGATAGGCGTGCGTATGTGTAACGACGAGGCTGAGGCTGAGGCTGAGGCTGAGGCTGAGGCTGAGGCTGGGCCTGAGGTTGAGGCTGAGGCTGAGGCTGAGGCTGAGGCTGAGGCTGGGGCTGGGGCTGGGGCTGGGGCTGAGGCTGAGGCTGAGGGGTGTAAGGCTGAGGGGTGTTCAGCGGTGACCGGCTGAGGCGGCCGCCCCGCCAGCTCCCCGGCGCTCCCTCCCTTCGCGTCCGGGCCGTGGTGACATTGGGCGCTGCGCCAGGCCCCTGTCCGGGCCGCGTCGCGCCGCCTGACGGAGGGCGGCGTGACCTCGGACGTGCCCCGCCTCCGGAGAGCCCGGCCCGGCCTCCGAAGGCCAGGTCACCGCCGCCAGATAACGCCGCAGAGGCGGGGCCGGCCGCTGACGGCATGGGCGGCGTGGGCGGCCGCCGTGAGGCGCCGGGGCTGTGGTGAAGCGGGTCGGACTGTGGGCACCGTCCCCCGCCGACTGGTACAGGCCGCCCGGGGATGACCCAGTTATGACTGCGGTGTTTCCGGCTCAGCTGGCTGGTGTTCTGGCGTCGTTGCGACATCGTGACTTGGGCAATAAAACAGCCGAGAACGTACTCCAGGTTTTACATTAGGTCATAAAACAACTTGAGCCTGTCTACGGAGGAATGATTCATCGTTGACAGACATCGTAATAAGTAACACGGCAGCAAAAACAAGTCACAAAAATACGACTCATACTCCTCAAGCAGCGCTGAGAGTGCTGAAACCAAACAGGCGGTTGATCTGCTAGGCACGGGCATTGTCTGCTGCAGCCGGACGTGCTCCCAGGCCCGGTCGTCGCGTGCAGAATGGTGGCCGCCTCCGGTCGCGCGTGCCCTGCTCGGCCATTGTCTGCGCCGGCTCGTCGGTCCGTCGGTCCGTCGGTCGGTCGGTCCGTCGGTCCGTCGGTCGGCCGGTCGGTCGGGTCAGGTCGGTGCTTCACTTGCGAGCTGTCTCGGCCCGGCCCGGCCCAGTGCCAATGTAAAAATACCGGTCGCCGCCGCCGCCAGCGGCCGGTCACGTGGTGTGTGCCGCGGCCGGCCGCCGCCGTCACGTGGTCTGCCGGGCCGATCGGTGGCAGGGTCTCTATTGTTGGGGACACCGTCCGCCGGCTGGGAGGTTGGGCGTGCGAGCAAGGATTGACTAGACTCGCTCTCAGCGGTTGTCTGAAATGCGGTGCTGTATTATGAAGGGAACTTTTGAACTACCGTCATCAAATTAGCGATAATGCCATTTCATGTGTTCATGTAAGCAGAATTAACGAGTCAGTTGTTAGCTGAGTTGATATTGACGATACCTGTGCCAATTACTATACATGTCTTATTTTATGCAGCAGGATTCAGATGATTACGTTTCGTGTGCTGTGCTGCCTATTTCTCTAGAAATCAAGACGGTCGCAGTAAGCTATGTGGTTGTTTCATGGATCTATGTGGACGTCCCCGCGCTATCGTTAGCCTGTCATAAAGCTCGCTAGTCAGATCCTTAAGGACGGGGATATCACTTAACATTCGTCGTGCAATTCTAGTCCCATATGTGGTGCTCTGGATTTCGTCCTATTCCTAAAACTTCATCGCATCGGCGGTCACCCCGCTTATGGTTCCTGGCCGTCGTTTATGAAATGCCTCGTCGAAGTTACTGTTTTCTTTTATGCCTGGGCCACAGTGGCATGTCAGGCCCATCGCTCGGCGTGACCGTGGCTGTTGTAGCATCCGACGGTCTGTGATGGTGACGTGCTGCCAGCAGCATGACGCGCCGTATCACAACCGCTCAACGAACAGAGCCGCCGGCTCGATCCTCTGCCGCTGAAAGGGGCCCCTCCAAATAAACAGTCGAAGACCACTCTGTGTGCTGGTATATATCCACATGTGTGGCACGCGAAAAATACTCGCGGCGTAGACTTTATCGTGTTTTTATCCATCCGGGACCTGGCCGTCACGACAGCCGGTAAGGCGGCTCCAGTGCAGCTCACGTGACCGTGCTGACGACACAACAGCCGTTACTGTGTGCCAGCTCTTGCCGTACGGCCGCGCTGTCCCGTGCCGGGCTGCCGGGTTGTGGCGTGACGACCGGTCACGAGCGCAGGCGGTGCTGTGTGGACGGGGTGTGATGTGGCCAGCTGTGTGCTGTTACATTCGTCGGTCTGCGCCGGAGGAGCCGGTGGTTCGCTCCGGATGGAGCGGCTGGGGAGTCCGCCGCCGGTCACCGCGCCGGAGGACCCGCGCCGACCTGACACTCACGCCCATCTTACCGCGCCGTCTGCCCCGCCCCGCCCCTCATGCCTCCGTGGCTGTGCTTTCTGCCCCGCCCCGCCCCTCATGCCCCCCTTACCGCGCCGTCTGCCCCGCCCCGCCCCGCCCCTCACGCCCCCCTCGCTGTGCTATCTGCCCCGCCCCGCCCCTCACGCCCCCCACCGTACCATCTGCTCCGCCCCGCCCCGCCCCTCACGCCCCTCTTACCGCGCCATCTGCCTCGCCCCTCACCCCGCCTTCTCCTCTCCGCAGTCGTGGGACGCGTACTTCTCGCGGGCGGCGGGCGGCGCCGGGCCGGGCGCCGCCTATATCGCGCCGCCGTCGCTGGCAGCGCCGTCTGCCAACTCGCTGCCTGTGTCGGCGCTCGTGCCGAAGGGTGGCCGTGCCAGCCTGCCCGGCATGGCCGTCAGCGAGAACACCATCGCCGATCACCTCAGCGTGGTGGGCGTCATTAGGAGCTATCAGGTGAGGACCGGAGCGGCGGCCGGTCGCTCAGGTGGAGACGTCAGGAGGTGTAAGGAGACATCAGGAGGTGTCAGGAGATGACAGGAGAAGTCATGAAGAAGTATGGGGGGTCTTTCGCTTGGGCTGGGCTTCTGTGGTAACCCGGCTTGTGCCATGACGTTGGGTGGTGACCCCTGACCCCTGACGTGAGCCCTGGTGATGTGCACCGGGTAAGCACAGAAGACTGCCGCATGTTCCAGGAGCTATCGTGCCTTGTTGGTGGGTAGAAGGCGTTTTTTTTGGTCCAAGACACAATTGGGAATGAATGGCGCCCGTTAACGGCATTAAAACCTGCGCAACCTGATCTTAGCTTGTGAGTTCTTATTTTGCTGACGACCTGTTACATCTGACAATTCCTTCCGACCTCTGACCTCGCGTCCCAGATTCGTGGCCACCTAGTGGCGCGGCTGGTGACCTGTGTCTGACCTCTGACCTCGTGTCCCAGATTCGTGGCCACCTAGTGGCGCGGCTGGACCCGCTGGAGATCGAGCGCAAGCCGGTGGAGACCGCCTCTGAGATCGTCGTCAGGGGCTACATGAAGAACTTCGGTACGTGTCGCCTCGCCGCCCTCTGTCCGTGGTCCGAGGCGTCCACGCCCGCCGCGGCGGCGCGGGTCTCGGGCGCCACACCGGCGGCGGCGTGCTCTCTGATCTAGCCGGAGTGAACGGCGCCGGCGGATCAGATGTGTGACGGCTGTCTGTGCCGGTCCTCACGAGTGAGATGTGGTGCGCCTGCCGAGTGGGACCTCCCCCGCAGCCCAGTCTCCGCCGGCGTTGGTGTAACGGGGATCGTCGGGCGTTAAGCCGCGGCGTACTAAGTCCTGCCGACTGGGCCTTGGTCGCCGTGGCCGCCGACACCGGCGTGGGACACGGGTCCAGGCAGGAGGGGTGGCGCCGTGGCCGCCAACACCGGCGGGGGCGGGGGGACACGGGCCCTGCTGGAAGGGTGGCGCCGTGGCCGCCAACACCGGCGGGGGACGCGGGGCCGTGCAGGAGGGGTGGCGCCGTGGCCGCCAACACCGGCTGGGGGACACGTGCAGGAGGGGTGGCGCCGTGGCCGCCAGCACCGGCGGGGGACGGGTCCTGCTGGAGGGGTGGCGCTGTTGAGCGGTGATCAGGACCACGTCGCCGGTGGCGCCGCCGTCTGGCGGAGGACGCGGCCGTCGCTGACGGGCTGCCTGGTCCGCAGACGAGGAGGACATGGACACGGTGTTCCAGCTGCCCTCCTCCACCTTCATCGGCGGCAGCCAGAAGGCGCTGCCTCTCCGCGAGATCGTCGACCGCCTGGAGCAGGCGTACTGCCGGTACGGGCGCCGAGCAGCCGCCTCCCGCAGCGTGGCCGCGCGCCCACCCTGGCTGCCGCCCCGGGGCTGGACGTGGCATCGAGTGACACACAGGATCGTTTGTTTCGGACCCTCGGTGGTGTGATCCCGACGTGGATCCCGGATCGTCTTGGAATATTTAAGAGCACGCCCTTGATCACGATCCCGGGCCGCGTTTTTGTGATGCGGCTGCATCGTCATGGATGAGCCAGCTGATTGCAGGGTTGCAGGTCTTTTGGCGCTGGTGAATCCGCCGGCGGATGCTGCTTCACGGCTGGTGTTCGCACGGCGGAATGATCACACTATTGATCAACAGCTTGTGTTATGGGGGCATCGGTGTGTAGACCACGTCCGCTGCCTGGGGCCGACAGCGGCATCGGTGTCGAGTACATGTATATCTGCCTGTGGCCGACAAAGGCATCGATGTCGAGTACATGTACATCTGCCTGGGGCCGACAGGAGCATCGGTGTCGAGTACATGTACATCTGCCTGGGGTCATGGGTACATCTGCCTGGAGTACAAGGGCATCGATGTCGAGTACATGTACACTTGCCTGGGGCCGACAGGAGCATCGGCGTCGAGTACATGTACATCAACGACCTGGAGCAGTGCAACTGGATCCGGCACAAGATCGAGACGCCCGGCATCATGCAGTTCAGCAACGACGAGAAGCGGCTGATCCTGGCGCGCGTCGCTCGGGCCAGCGGGTGAGTCGGGCCGCCGCCGCCGCCGCCGCCGCCGGCAGCCGGCAGCTGGCAGCTGGCAGCTGGCAGCTGGCCAGGGCGTCCGCTGGTGGAGGATAGCTGGGCGCCGGTGCACAGGGAAGGGGGGGATGGAGGGGGGGGGGGGGGGAGGGGCATAGCGAAGAAGCTGTCATGATGCGCTTTTCTGAATGATATCAATAACGTTGTCCAAATTAAATTATTACCAAAGTTGGAGGATCTTGGCAGACGCGGTTACAACACGGCAGGGAAGAGTGCTGCCTTATGGGCCGTGCCAAATTCGCAGTACGTCTCCAATGTCATCAAATAGCGCTGACCCAGGACCAACAAAACCGCATCGAAAAACAAGGTGCACGGTAACTTTTTCGTCTTTTAAGTTACCTTCCTAGCATCTTTTATGCTCGGACATACGCAACAATTCTCGAAGTACTCTCCAGTGCCCGTGATGAGCCGCTCGCAGTAATTCCGTTCAGCTGCCAACCCCGAGCGGGCGAGAAAACGTTTGACCTGGCAGTGCACCTCATGGACACAGCGATTACAGCAGGGTCACCATGGCTTAGGCGCTACTGGAACACCGTGCATGAGTTGGGACGTTGTTGGGCGTGGCATACAAGCATTGGGGCTCGTTGTGTTATGTGTTTGTGTGTGGCGTTTGCTGATTGGTGCTATTCTGCTCAGGTTGTGGTCGCCTCTGGGGCTGGCTGTGATTTGTGTTTGCAGTCTACCTGTGGCAATGTTCAGGCTGGAGAAGCCCCACTAGCGGCTTTCTGAGCTGCCGTCAGAGCCAAAACCCACGTCTGCGCCTAATGTCCGTTGTAGTCCTAATGGCCGATGTAGTCCTCATGTCCGTTGTAGTCCTAATGTCCGGTGTGGTCCTAATGTCCGTTGTAGTCCTAATGTCCGGTGTAGTCCTGTCCGGTGTAATCCTAATGTCCGTTGTAGTCCTTATGTCCGGTGTGGTCCTAATGTCCGCTGTAGTCCTAATGTCCGGTGTGGTCCTAATGTCCGGTGTAGTCCTAATGTCCGGTGTAGTCCTAATGTCCGGTGTAGTCCTAATGTCCGTTGTAGTCCCAATGTCTGGTGTGGTCTTAATGTCCGGTGTAGTCCTAATGTCCGGTGTAGTCCTAATGTCCGTTGTCGTCCTAATGTCCGTTGTAGTCCCAATGTCCGGTGTAGTCCTAATGTCCGGTGTAGTCCTAATGTCCGGTGTAGTCCTTATGTCCGGTGTGGTCCTAATGTCCGGTGTAGTCCTAATGTCCGGTGTAGTCCTATGTCCGGTGTCGTCCTAATGTCCGTTGTCGTCCTAATGTCCGTTGTCGTCCTAATGTCCGGTGTAGTCCTAATGTCCGGTGTCGTCCTAATGTCCGTTGTAGTCCTAATGTCCGGTGTAGTCCTAATGTCCGGTGTAGTCCTAATGTCCGGTGTAGTCCTATGTCCGGTGTCGTCCTAATGTCTGTTGTCGTCCTAATGTCCGGTGTAGTCCTAATGTCCGGTGTCGTCCTAATGTCCGTTGTAGTCCTAATGTCCGGTGTGGTCCTAATGTCCGTTGTAGTCCTAATGTCCGGTGTGGTCCTAATGTCCGGTGTAGTCCTAATGTCCGTTGTAGTCCCAATGTCTGGTGTGGTCTTAATGTCCGGTGTAGTCCTAATGTCCGGTGTAGTCCTAATGTCCGTTGTCGTCCTAATGTCCGTTGTAGTCCCAATGTCCGGTGTAGTCCTAATGTCCGGTGTAGTCCTAATGTCCGGTGTAGTCCTTATGTCCGGTGTGGTCCTAATGTCTGGTGTGGTCCTAATGTCCGGTGTAGTCCTAATGTCCGGTGTAGTCCTATGTCCGGTGTCGTCCTAATGTCCGTTGTCGTCCTAATGTCCGGTGTAGTCCTAATGTCCGGTGTCGTCCTAATGTCCGTTGTAGTCCTAATGTCCGGTGTAGTCCTAATGTCCGGTACGGAGGACCACCCATGTGCGGCGCTGTGCGCAGGGCGCCGCCCGCGCCCTCCTTCCGCGCTGTCACGCGTCTCCGAGACCGGCGGTGCGTCAACGCGCCGCCGCCCTCTGCGCCCTCTGCACCCCTCCTTCCGCGCTGTTACGCGTCTCCAAGGCTGGCGGTGCGTCACCACGCCGCCGCCATCTGCGCCGCTCTGGCCTCGCTGACACGCGTCTCCGAGGCCGGCGGTGCGTCACCACGCCGCCGCCCTCTGCGCCATCTTGCGTCACCACGCCACCGCCCTCTGCACCCCTCCGGCCTTGCTGTCACGCGTCTCCGAGGCCGGCGGTGCGTTATCACGCCGCCGGCCTCTGCGCCATCTGCGCCCCCCCCCCCCCCCCGCCGGCCTTGCTGACACGCGTTATCACGCCGCCGCCGTCTGCGCCGGCAGGCTGGAGTCGTTCCTGGCGCGCAAGTTCTCCTCGGAGAAACGGTTCGGCCTGGAGGGCGGCGAGGTGCTGATCCCGGCCATGAAGCACATCATCGACGTCTCGTCCGCCATGGGCGTCGAGTCGTTCGTCATGGGTGAGACGCTGTCGCTGAGTGGCCGCCGCTGGCGCTGGTGCTGCCGCCGCTGGCGCCGGTGCTGCCGCCGCTGGCTGTTGCTCTGCTGTGCTTGCGAGGGGCGATGGATCTGTGGACGGTATGGCGTCAGGACTGGTTTCGCCGCCGTTGCGGTGGTGCAGACTGGTGGCTGGTGTTTTGGATGGTCGTGGCATGCCATGAGATCGACAGAGTATGATGACAGCCGCGCCGCGCTGCTGAGACCGGTCTCACGCTCCTGAGATCGGTCTCATGCCGCGCTTCTGAGATCGGTCTCACGCTCCTGAGATCGGCCTCACGCCGCGCTTCTGAGATCGGTCTCACGCTCCTGAGATTGGCCCCGCGCCGCGCCCCTGAGATCGTTCCCGCGCCCCTGAGATCGGTCCCTCGCCGTCTGACCCCGCTCTCTCCGCCCTGTGGCAGGCATGCCTCACCGCGGCCGTCTGAACGTGCTGGCTAACGTGTGCCGGAAGCCGCTGGAGCAGATCTTCGCCCAGTTCGCCGCGCTGGAGGTGGCCGATGAGGTGAGGCGGGCTGGCTGGCAGATCGCCCGGTCACCGGCCGCCATCACCCCTGCCGGACACTCCCGTAACCTCTCAGTGTCAGGCACTCTGATGACGTCACCTGTACCTGACACTTCCTTGACCTCACCCGTGCTAGGCACTCTGATGACGTCACCTGTACCAGGCACTCTGGTGACGTCACCCGTACCAGGCACTCTGGTGGCGTCACTCGTACCGGGCATTTTGATGACGTCACCAGTGCCAGACGTTCTGGTGACGTCTTACTGGCGGCTGTACGTGGCCAGGTCATAACAACAGTAATATGCCATAGCAGAATAGGTCTGGTATCTATGAACGCACGTAACTGCTAATGTGATCACCGCCTGCTCTCTGGGCAGAAGCCGTCGCCGGCGAAAGTTTCCCCCCGCGGGAATCGAACGCCAGACCTCTGGCTGTCCCGCCGGGCCACGTGTGGACGGCGGCGTCTGTGACGTTTCCCTCCTGCGCGGCCAGGGCTCCGGTGACGTCAAGTACCACCTGGGCACGTACATCGAGCGGCTGAACCGGCTGACCAACCGTAATGTGCGGCTGGCCATCGTGGCCAACCCGTCCCACCTGGAGGCCGTCGACCCGGTGGTGCAGGGCAAGACCAAGGCCGAGCAGTTCTACAGGGGCGACAACGACGGCAACAAGGTGCGTGCGGCTCGGGGCCCCGGGGCGGCGGCTGTGCGGACGGGAGGGAGCCGCCGGCGGCGGGGGTGGATGGGTGTACTGACGCTGCAGAGTACTGCAGCACTGCGGGGATGGGTCACTGGGTCTAGCGGGACACTGCAGAGTACTGCAGCACTGCGGGTGATGGGTCACTGGGTCTAGCGGGACACTGCAGAGTACTGCAGCACTGCAGGTGATGGGTCACTGGGTCTAGCGGGAGTCGTGGATGGTGGCCCGTCTTCGCCAGGCCATTGGCGATTGGGCTTCCCGGCGGCAGGCAATTGATTGTCAAAGAAGGGAGCGTTTTTTGCCGTTGTTCCTTGGCTTTCTCCCCTTGTTCCTCGCTTGCTACATTCCGTTTTCGCCATAGACCGCCACGTTCACTATGTGAATGTAGGTTCGCCCGAGTTGTTCAAGGCGTCTCTGAGTTGACGTTCTGTCCGTGTCCGGCTGAACCTGACCCTGTGACCTGACCCTGACCGTGACGGTGCCCGCAGGCCATGTCCATCCTGCTGCACGGCGACGCGGCCTTCTCGGGCCAGGGCGTGGTGTACGAGACGATTCACCTGTCCGACCTGCCCGCCTACACCACCCACGGCACCATCCACATCGTGGTCAACAACCAGGTGAGGACCGGGGGCAGGGTCAGCGCGGCCGGGGCAGCCGCCGTCGACGCAACGGCTTGCGCTCATGTTGCCGACACATCTTTCATCACTGCTGTCATGATGGGTATATTTTTCATATATATATATATATATATATATATATATATATATATATATATATATATCCCGGGCCTTCAAGATCGGGTTCGCCACCGATCCTCCGTTGACCTTGACCCCATCTGACCTTGTCTGACCCTGTGCCCTCAGATCGGCTTCACCACCGACCCGCGCCTCACCCGCTCGTCGCCCTACTGTACGGACGTGGCGCGCGTCGTGAACGCCCCCATCTTCCACGTCAACGGAGACGACCCGGAGGCTGTGATGCACGTGTGCAAGATCGCCGCCGAGTGGCGCAACACCTTCCACAAGGACGTCGTCATCGACATCGTAAGCTGATGGCGGAGTGTTGGGCTCGGCTCGCGTCAGGGACTCTCAGCAGCCTCTCACCGGCGGTAGTGATGCGCGCGGCCTTTCCTGATACCGTATCGAGAGCAGTATCCCAGCATTATCAGTGCTTTTGGGCGGGGAGTCAGCCGTCTGGGGGACGGCGGCTGATGTTGGCCGTCTGGGGGACGGCGGCTGATGTCGGCCGTCTGGGGGACGGCGGCTGATGTCGGCCGTCTGGGGGACGGCAGCTGATGTTGGCCGTCTGGGGGACGGCGGCTGATGTCGGCCGTCTGGGGGACGGCGGCTGATGTTGGCCGTCTGGGGGACGGCGGCTGATGTTGGCCGTCTGGGGGACGGCGGCTGATGTCGGCCGTCTGGGGGACGGCGGCTGTTGTCGGCCGTCTGGGGGACGGCGGCTGATGTCGGCCGTCTGGGGGACGACGGCTGATGTCGGCCGTCTGGGGGACGGCGGCTGATGTCGGCCGTCTGGGGGACGGCGGCTGATGTCGGCCGTCTGGGGGACGGCGGCTGATGTTGGCCGTCTGGGGGACGGCGGCTGATGTCGGCCGTCTGGGGGACGGCGGCTGATGTCGGCCGTCTGGGGGACGGCGGCTAATGTCGGCCGTCTGGGGGACGGCGGCTGATGTCGGCCGTCTGGGGACGGCCGTCTGGGGGACGGCGGCTGATGTCGGCCGTCTGGGGGACGGCGGCTGATGTCGGCCGTCTGGGGGACGGCGGCTGATGTCGGCCGTGTGGGGGACGGCGGCTGATGTCGGCCGTCTGGGGGACGGCGGCTGATGTCGGCCGTCTGGGGGACGGCGGCTGATGTCGGCCGTCTGGGGGACGGCGGCTGATGTCGGCCGTCTGGGGGACGGCGGCTGATGTCGGTCGTCTGGGGGACGGCGGCTGATGTCGGCCGTCTGGGGGACGGCGGCTGATGTCGGCCGTCTGGGGGACGGCGGCTGTTGTCGGCCGTGTGGGGGACGACGACTGATGTCGGCCGTCTGGGGGATGGCGGCTGATGTTGGCTGTCTGGGGGACGACGACTGATGTCGGCCGTCTGGGGGACGGCGGCTGATGTCGGTCGTCTGGGGGACGACGACTGATGTCGGCCGTCTGGGGGACGGCGGCTGATGTCGGCCGTCTGGGGGACGGCGGCTGATGTCGGCCGTCTGGGGGACGGCGGCTGATGTCGGTCGTCTGGGGGACGACGGCTGATGTCGGCCGTCTGGGGGACGGCGGCTGATGTCGGCCGTCTGGGGGACGGCGGCTGATGTTGGCTGTCTGGAGGACGACGGCTGATGTCGGCCGTGTGGGGGACGGCGGCTGATGTTGGCTGTCTGGGGGACGACGGCTGATGTCGGCCGTGTGGGGGACGGCGGCTGATGTCGGCCGTGTGGGGGACGGCGGCTGATGTCGGCCGTCTGGGGGACGACGGCTGATGTCGGCCGTCTGGGGGACGGCGGCTGATGTCGGTCGTCTGGGGGACGGCGGCTGATGTCGGCCGTGTGGGGGACGGCGGCTGATGTCGGCCGTCTGGGGGACGGCGGCTGATGTCGGCCGTCTGGGGGACGGCGGCTGATGTCGGTCGTCTGGGGGACGACGGCTGATGTCGGCCGTCTGGGGGACGGCGGCTGATGTCGGCCGTCTGGGGGACGGCGGCTGATGTCGGCCGTCTGGGGGACGGCGGCTGATGTTGGCTGTCTGGAGGACGACGGCTGATGTCGGCCGTGTGGGGGACGGCGGCTGATGTTGGCTGTCTGGGGGACGACGGCTGATGTCGGCTGTCTGGGGGACGGCGGCTGATGTCGGCTGTCTGGGGGACGGCGGCTGATGTCGGCCGTCTGGGCGACGGCGGCTGATGTCGGCCGTCTGAGAAACAGAGGCTGATGCTAGGCGGTTGAGGCGGGTGCCAGCGCTACCAGGGATGGATCGCGTCAGTGTGAGAACACAGCGGTGCGTTTTAACAGTCAGATGCTGTCACCCGGCAGGGGCTGCTGCTTGACATCGGGACGATATTTTGTCGGCGTGTTGAGCTTTGTCTCCGCAGCATGCGTTCCTGCACGCGCGCTGGGCGCAAAATGGCCTGCGACTTCGGCGAGCCCTTCACCTCCAATCATCATGCTGCATGTGCGCTGTGATGCCTCAGCTCGGGCTGTGTGGTGTTGCGTGTGCTTCCGTGCGTGGCAGGGTGGTTACTTGGTAAGGATTTGGTCACCGTTTGTCCTGGTGCGGAGCTGTGCAGGGGTTCATCGCCATCACCCTATCGTAATCCGTTGTGACCTGAGCCTGCCCTGGTCCACCGCCGGCCCCAGCTGGTCTGTCCTACAGACCATCAACGCAGACCATCGTCCCACAGGCCATGACCCTCGGCCGTCGGGTCTGTAGCGCGTCCGGCCCCAGCCGGTCCGTCCCACAAACCCTCACCGACGACCATCGTCCCACAGACCATCACGGCTGACCATCGTCCCGCAGACCATCACCCCTGACCATCGTCCTGCAGACCACCACAGCAGACCATGGTCCCACAGACCATCATCGGTGACCATCGTCCCACAGACCATCACCGCTGACCATCGTCCTGCAGACCACCACAGCAGACCATGGTCCCACAGACCATCATCGGTGACCATCGTCCCACAGACCATCACCGCTGACCATCGTCCTGCAGACCACCACAGCAGACCATGGTCCCACAGACCATCATCGGTCACCATCGTCCCACAGACCATCACCGCAGACCATCGTCCCACAGACCATCACCGCAGACCATCGTCCCTCAGACCATCACGGCGGACCATCGTCCCACAGACCATCACCGCTGACCATCGTCCCACAGCCCGCAGATCATCACCGCAGACCATCGTCTCACAGACCATCGCCGCAGACCATCGTCTCACAGACCATCGCCCTCGGCCGGCGGTCTGTAGCGTGTCCGGCCCCTGCCGGTCTGTCCCACAGACCATCACCGCTGTACATAGACCGTGGACCGTCGGGTCTGTAACGTGTCCGGGCCGTTTCCAGGTTTCGTACCGGCGCAACGGCCACAACGAGATAGACGAGCCCATGTTCACCCATCCGTTCATGTACAACAAGATTCGCAAGATGCCCAACATCACCGAGAAGTACGCTCAGAAGCTGATTGACGAGGGCACCGTCAACGCCGAAGAAGTCAAGGTAAGGTCAAGGTCGCCAGCGCGCTTTACGGCACGGGTGGTAGTGACTAGTGGATCTTGACGTGTCTCAGTGTCGCTGAACTGGTTGGAGCGTGTACACCTGTGGCAGACTCTGGGGTGTACCTCATGGTCAGCAGGGTCATGCACACTGCATACGTCTGATTCAAAGGCTGCCTGGCAGGCACTTGCAGGCAACCCTACCAGATTGCAAAATGCGTGAACACATTTCATGTCAGGATGGAGCGTGGACGGCGCCAGCTCTCCGCCGATGCCGGAGGCGCCCTGGACATCTCCGCCGATGTCCAGGGCACCTCTGGCTGTCGGTTCGCTCCACAGGTCCGAGGATGAGCTCGTTCTCTCACGCCGCTCTGTTTTCAGAGGGTAGGCTGGCCAGCGGTCCCCGTGAACGAGGCAGTAACTATGTCGTGTGTCGCTTGTGTCCCAGCGGAGTGCTGGCGGCCGCTTACGCTAACCGGGGGCGCCGCCGTGTCGCCGGGTTCACGGTCGTCCGCCGGCCCCGCGCGCCCCGGCCCCGCTCAGGCCGGCGGCGCCGCCCCGCGCGGCACCGTGTGCCGGGCCGGGGTAATGTCCCACGCCCGGCGCGACGCTGTGCAGTGGAGTTGTTATAAGGAGAGGTGACTAACGGACAAGCGCGACAGAGCCGGGGAGGGGCAGCGGTAGGTGAGGGTCTGACGGGAGCATCGGGTCACATGCAGGTAGATGCACCAGGTTTCCTGGAAAGGGCGCAGAGCGTCCTCCTGCACAAGACCCCCCTCCCCCTCCCTTTCTGCCGTGGCCGCTCTAAAACTGCAGGACGTGCGCAGCCGCTGCTGCTGTGAGTAGTCGCAGTTACGTAGACTTGGGGTGACGGCGTGCCGTGGTGCCGGAAATCAGTGAAGCGTCCGTTCAGGAATGCAACTCGTGGTGTGCTGAAACCAGCAGGCGCCTGCCCGGCGTCCAAATCTGCGATCCCGTCTCGTGTGGAGGAGGTGCCGGGGCTGGCTAACTCAGCGTTCAGTCGTGAGATCGACCCCAGCCCTGACCAGCGGCCGTGGGGCGGAGGCTATCCCCGCACACCGGCCCGGGCGACGCTGCTCAAAACACGGCCGCGAGTCGTGTCGGACGCACCGCGCGGTCGGCGCCGAATGCCGCGAGCAGCGGGCGCCGCCCCCGCGCCAGCCCGCCGATTGGTCGGCGGTGACGTCACAGCTGCCGTCTAAGTGACGTCACGCTGCTCTCCGGCCAGGACGTGATCGACCGGTACGAGAAGATCTGCGAGGAGGCGCTGGAGGCCTCCAAGAAGGAGACGCAGATCTACAACAAACACTGGATTGACTCCCCGTGGTCCGGCTTCTTCGAGGTCAGTCGGCCCAGGCTGGGGCAGGCTGGAGCTCTGTCGGTGGCATGATAATAGATGAGTGCTGGTGGGAGGACATGAAGACAGATGCTGCTCAAGAGGCTGGAACCGCGGGTTCCTCTTATGGCCTGAGGGATTATAGGGGAGCTATACGGGAGCTATAAAGAGCTAGATAGGAGATAGAACTGGTTTAGAATTGAAGCTGCTGTGGCACGCACGCTGCGCCCCGTGGATGTTGCGTTTGGGAAGTGTGGAGACAGTGGCGTTGTGGTCAAGGCAAAGGACTGGAGAGGGCTGACTGAGGCTGAGGAGAGGCACTGCAGTAGCTGACAAGCTTCCCTTGCCTGGAACACTTATGTCGAAGAAGCGCAGTTATGTGTGGTCTCATGTAGGGTTATTGGCTGGATGTTTGGAGAGTCACATAGGCCTGTTCCCACGGAGCTCTCGGCGTCAGTTAGTGCGGCTGCCACCGGCGCGCCCCACGTCCAGCGGGTGGAGGCGCGTCCAGTGCCCGGACTGACGACTGACGCCCTGCCTCCACTGTCCGCGCGTCCAGGGCAAGGACCCGCTGAAGATGTCGCCGACCGGCGTGGTGGAGGAGACGCTCACCCACATCGGCAAGCGGGTGTCGTCGGCGCCCCCCAACGCCGTCGACTTCGTCATCCACCGCGGCCTGCAGGTGGGAGCGGCGGGCCCGGCGCCGGTGGACGCGGCGCCGCCGGGGCTGATGGCGCATTGCCCGCATTGCCGGGGTGGCGGGCGTTATCCCCGCGCGCCGTTTTTATATCATTTTGATGGAGCTGCGCCGGTTGGCGGAGAGCATGAAGCGCCGATTGTCTCAGCGTGGCGTGCGGAGCTGATGAGGAAGGAATGACGTCGATTGTTCCCTACTCCTGTCACTAACATTTCATTTACATGAGCATGGAGATTCGTCGTCATGACTTTCATCGGTGTCCCCCAGTAGCACAGAAAGTACATCACCCACTCATACGACAGCACCAAAGCGACGTCTGCACATAATTTATATGAAGGTCGCAGTTAACACGCAGCACCAGATCTCGGTCGGCGCCGCGACTGCGCTGGCTGCCACAGTCCGCCAGGTGGCGCTCCACCTGCTAACGGGGAGGTGTGGCAGTCCGCGCCGGGCGCCGCCAGCTGTCTGCGCCCCGCGCGGTGACGCCGCCACCGCTGCCGCCGTTGCAGCGCGTGCTCAACTCCCGGATGGAGATGGTGGAGGGGCGCACCGTCGACTGGGCGCTGGCCGAGGCCATGGCGTTCGGCTCGCTGCTCAAGGAGGGCTTCCACGTGCGCCTGTCGGGTCAGGACGTGGAGCGGGGCACCTTCAGGTCAGTCAGGAGGTGGGGCGGGGCATGCTCAGGTCAGTCAGAAGGTGGGGAGGGGTACTTTCAGGTCAATCAGGAGATGGGGCAGGACATGTTCAGGTCAGTTAGGAGGTGGGGCGGGACACCCTCAGGTCAGTCAGGACGTGGAAGGGGGACCTTCAGGTCAGTCAGGAGGTGATGCAGGACACCTTCGGGTCAGTCAGGAGATGGGGCGGGGCATGTTCAGGTCAAATCAGGAGGTGGCTCAGGGCATCTTTATGTCAGTAGGTAGGGCGGAACACCGTCAGGTCAGTCAGGAGGTGAAGTATCTTCAGGTCAGTCAGGAGGTGAGTGGGACACCTCCGAGTCAGTCAGAAGGTGGAGCATCCTCGTCGGCTGATCTTGCCGCTCGTGACGGCCTGCCTGGGCGGGGCGATGACACCGCACCGCAGTCACCTCCTGACCTCCAAACAATACATACAGATAGATGCGTGAATGTAACATACTGGCATAAGTACTTGGTGTCGTCGTCAGTATTTTGTGGGCGTTCGGTAGGTTTAAGTTTCCAGGTTGTTTTCGGAAGTGGAAGAAACTGAAATGCGAAATATGACCGTCAAATGTGATGACGGCTGTGTCCGCAGCCCCCGGCGGCCGGTTGGGACGCCAGCCCTGCTCCGTGTGAGGCCGCCCGGTGGTCTAGGTGTGACGTCACCGCCCCCGCCCCCTCCGCCCGCAGCCACCGTCACCACGTGATGCATCACCAGAAGGTGGACATGGCCACCTACCGACCGCTCTGCTACCTGTACCCCGACCAGGCCCAGTACACCGTCTGCAACTCGTCACTCTCCGAGTTCGGAGTGCTCGGTGAGTGGCCGACACTCCGGGGCGCGGGCTCGGCGTGGTGGTGGAGTGGCCGACATTGCCGGGCCTGGGAGTTCTGCGAGCCGTGTGCGGCATTAAGCCCCTCCATCAAGCAGCTGCCCTGTGGC
The DNA here is from genome assembly GCF_011947565.3 of Pollicipes pollicipes. Taxonomy (NCBI): domain Eukaryota; kingdom Metazoa; phylum Arthropoda; class Thecostraca; order Pollicipedomorpha; family Pollicipedidae; genus Pollicipes; species Pollicipes pollicipes. The sequence goes on along the minus strand of NW_023596805.1, from coordinate 26,316,060 downwards.
ATGTCGGCACCTGGAGAGGATGAGAAAGGGGACGAACAGTTCGCGTCGCTGTACGTGTCTCGGTGTTTTGCCAGTTGTATTCTTCATTTTCACTGCGTCAGCTCTTCTGTCCGGTGGTAGATATCATTGGTCGGCTAGCCGGCGAGCGTTGTCAGCCGCTGCCGCTAGGTGGCTCTGCCTGGGGTGGTCAGCGGATGGTGTGAGTTTCCGCGTCGCCAGCTGTCTGTTCGCCATGAGCTGACGCCGGTGGTGTCTGCGGACGGTGTGAGATGCCGCGTCGCCAGCTGTCTGTTCGCAATAGGCTGACGCCGGCGGTGTCTGCGGATGGTGTGAGTTGCCGCGTCGTCAGCTGTCTGTTCGCCATGGGCTGACGCCGGTATCTGTGCGGCAGGTTTTGAGCTCGGCTTCAGTTTGACCAACCCGAATGCCCTGGTCTGCTGGGAGGCGCAGTTCGGCGACTTCTGCAACACCGCGCAGGTAATGTGTTGCGGAGAGCAGGGTGGCGGCGGGCGTAGCGGCCGTGCTAAAGGGCAAATGACGTCAGAGGCCCGCATGGACCGTGCCGAGCATTGTGGCACGTGTTTTTGCCCCAAAATCTATCGGTAGCCAAATGTCACGTAGCCCAAACAATGTCACATGACAATGTCACATAGTCCCAAACATGGTTATTGTTATTCAGATCAAGTGATGCCGTTTGTCGGAATTGATGTCACACCTCCAAGTTGTGATTTAATACATCCTTTTATTTTTTTATTCAGAACAAGGAAAATCTTGCATTCGCGCTCAGTGCAACTTTCCAGAAAGAATGTGAAGACTTGAAGGATGTGGATTTCATATTATTGGATGCTGTTTTCACACCATTTACTCAAATCGTAACGGATATTGAACTTGCAACACTTGGCAGCATACCGATTCACCGCTACAGACGTGGCCGTTTGTAGACGGTGGCGCGGGCGGGTGACGGGGTGGTGCCGGCTGGGGGAGTGGGGCCGGTGCCACCTGACCTGCTGTGGGCCGACAGTAGTCTAACGCCGCCGCTACAGACGCGCGGGCGGGTGACGGGGTGGTGCCGGCTGGGGGAGTGGCGCCGGTATCACCTGACCTGCCGTGGGCTGACAGCCGTCTGACGCCGCCGCTGCAGACGCGCGAGCGGGTGACGGGGCGGTGCCGGCTGGGGGAGTGGGGCCGGTGTCACCTGACCTGCCGTGGGCTAACAGCCGTCTGACGCCGCCGCTACAGACGTGCGGGCGGGTGACGGGGCGGTGCCGGCTGGGGGAGAGGGGCCGGTGTCACCTGACCTGCCGTGGGCTAACAGCCGTCTGACGCCGCCGCTACAGACGTGCGGGCGGGTGACGGGGCGGTGCCGGCTGGAGGAGAGGGGCCGGTATTGTGCCGTGGGCCGACAGTGGTCTGATGCCGCCGCTACAGACGCACGGGCGGGTGGCGGGGCGGTGCCGGCTGGAGGAGTGAGGCCGGTGTCACCTCACCTGCCGTGGGATGACAGTGGTCTGACGACGCCGCTGCAGACGTGCGGGCGGGTGACGGGGCGGTGCCGGCTGGAGGAGCGGGGCCGGTGTCACCTGACCTGCCGTGGGCTGACAGCCGTCTGACGCCGCCGCTGCAGACGCGCGAGCGGGTGACGAGGCGGTGCCGGCTGGGGGAGCGGGGCCGGTGTCACCTGACCTGCCGTGGGCTAACAGCCGCCTGACGCCGCCGCTCGCTCCCCAGGTGATCATCGACCAGTTCATCGCCTCGGGCCAGGCGAAGTGGGTGCGGCAGTCGGGCCTCACGCTCCTGCTGCCCCACGGCATGGAGGGCATGGTGAGTGACCCCTGACACCGGGCACCGACGCGCGCAGCACGCTCGGCCACCGCCCTTTCAGCAGGGCTGACCTGCTGCAGGTTTCAAGATGCCAGATATTCTAGTGTCTGGCCGCGTCATCTGACGGTGGCGATTTAGGCACATAAGCGCCTTTTACACTTGGTTTTGTAGCTCATGTCATTTAATGGAAGGGATCGTGAGGGAGTGGATGACGCGATTATGAGGTTTCGAGCCTGAGCGTTTTCTGTCATGTGGTTGTACGGCTCACATTCGCTTGCACTGTGACTCGTGACAGCCTCTCGCGGTGTCGACCTGGTTTGACCTACCTGCCTTGCCCTGCCATCTGGGCTGGCCCGCTCTGCCCTTACCCGCGCTGACCTGACCTGCTCTGCTGTGACCTGTGCTGACCTGACCTGCTTTGCAGTGACCTGTGCTGACCTGACCTGCTCTGCTGTGACCTGTGCTGACCTGGTCTGCGCTGACCTGACCTGTGTGCTGACCTGACCTGCTCTGCCCTGACCTGCGCTGACATGACCTGCTCTGCCCTGACCTGCGCTGACCTGACCTGCGCCGACCCGGCCGGCAGGGTCCAGAGCACAGTTCGGCGAGACTGGAGCGGTTCCTGCAGATGTGCTCCGACGACCCCGAGTACTTCCCGCCGTTCGCCGCCGACGAGTTCGCCATCAGGCAGCTGCACGACTGCAACATGATCGTGAGTCGGGGAGACCGCTGCGACAGGACGAAGGCAGGGAGACCGCTGCGACAGGACTGAGGCAGGGAGACCGCTGCGGCAGGACGAAGGCAGGGAGACCGCTGCGACAGGACTGAGGTGGGGAGGCCGCTGCGACAGGGCTGAGGCGGGGAGACCGCTGCGACAGGACTGGGGCGGGGAGACCGCTGCGACAGGACTGAGGTGGGGAGACCGCTGCGACAGGACTGAGGCGGGGAGACCGCTGCGACAGGACTGAGACGGGGAGACCGCTGCTACAGCGTTTAGAGTCCAGGGACCCATTCAACATATGTGTGAGTGCAGAGCTCATCGTAACGCGTGACTGGTCACGATAGCTAGATAGATAGATGAGTATGTATTTCGTCTAGCGTCGCGGTCTCTGGGCGTAGGTTCAGCGTAGCATGCCACGCGCCGATCGGCCTGGCCATTTGCCCAGTCCGTCTCCAGCCAGGTCCCCGGGGGTCATGGTCGGGGCCACAGGTCAGACCGTGGCCAGCCAATCACAGACCGGTCCGCGGCGCCTCGAGTGCCGTGACCTTTGACCGGCAGGAGCCAGGGCGCACTGCGGTCCTCGGTGACAGCGTTCCATGGTTGGGATTGACAATCACATCTTTTATTGATGATTTTGGGCTCTCAGTTTGAACTCTTTGTGATTTTGCTCTCCCATTCATGGATGTACTGTGTTTGTGATTTCGGTCTCATTCGGGGCTTTTACAGTGCCATTTCGGTTTCCATGATACATTTTGCTGAGACAAGTTACCACAGGGACGCGGTGGGGGGGGGGGGGGGGGGGGGCGGGACGGCCCACGACACAAACACCGATGCGGGTGGATGGATGCGCTATGCAGGGCGCAAGGTCCCGCAACATAATTTTCAACACTAATATAAATTACAACTGTCGCAGCAAGATGTCCGGTGTGTTGATCAGGCCAACGCCGTAGCCATTCGATGACGTTGGGTCCCGAGTTGACGTCCCCGAGCCATTTGCGGGTGCGTTTGTGTGTGACCCTCCGGCCATCCCCAAGCCACTCACCGCTGTGTGTGTAACCCCCGGTCGTCTATGTCCGTGCCGACAGGTGGCCAACTGCAGCATGCCCAGCAACTACTTCCACATCCTGCGGCGCCAGGTGCACATGCCGTTCAGGAAGCCGCTGATCCTGATGACGCCCAAGTCTCTGCTGCGCCACCCGCGCGCCCAGAGCAGCTTCGACACTATGTGCAGCGGCACAGAGTTCATGAGGTGGGTCTGGTGCTGCGTACCTCGGGAGGTGAGCTGGTCGGCGCGGTCTGCATGCGTGTCTGTCGTTCCATGGCGTGTTGTGTGTGAAGCGCTGTGTGACAGACTGGTTTATCTGGGACGTCGCACTGGTGTAGATACATGGTGTTGGCTGAGTGGCTGAGCGTCCGCAATGCGCTGTTTGGTCGGCTGTGATTGGCTGAGCGCCCGCATCACGCTGTTTGGTCGGCTGTGATTGACTGAGCTCCCGTTACACGCTGCGCGGCCGGCTGTGATTGGCTGAGCGCCCGCAACACGCCGCGTGGCCGGCTGTGATTGGCAGAGTGCTGCCGGACACGGGCGTGGCGGCGCAGAACCCGGCGGGGGTGCGGCGTGTCATCTTCTGCAGCGGCAAAGTCTACTTCGACCTGGAGAAGGCCCGCGAGGATCGCGGCCTCCAGGACAAGGTGGCCATCGTCCGGCTGGAGCAGGTGAGGCGGGGCCGGCCTCTCGCGGGCCGCGGACTCCCGCGTGTACCGGCACCCGGTCCTCACCTGACACGCGGTCGCGCACCCCGGCGGTGCGCGGCGCGTGCCGCCTCTCAAACGGCAGGGGCGATACGATCTGTGGCGCCGTGGGAAAGTGCTGGCAGCGTCGGGATTACGTTCTGGCGTACCGGTGTCAGCAGCTCTGTAAGCGGCAGCTCGGCACCCTACACCGCTGGACTGAGGCCAGCTGGGGCTGTGCTGTGGGCGCTGGCCTTGGATCTCCGCCACCAAATGTCGTGAGACTTTGCCTGCGGTAGTTCACCAGTCTAGTGGTGCAGGCTATTTCTTGGCTAGCAGTTTCGATTCGTCTGCGTCACACATTGCCAGATATTCCAATTGCGGTCGTTGTGTTTGACCATGTATTTAGGCTACGTTGTAAGCGACGTCGGTAGCCGGTGGGACCGTGCGGCGGGGCCGGCCGGCCGACATGATGCTCTGTCTGTCTGTCTGTCTGTCATGACGCTCTGTGCCGTGCAGCTGTCACCGTTCCCGTTCGACGAGGTGAAGCAGCAGCTGGACCTGTACCCGGCCGACGCCGACATCATCTGGACGCAGGAGGAGGCCAAGAACAACGGCGCCTGGGCGTACATCGAGCCGCGCTTCGAGACCACCGCCGCCAAGGCCAAGATCATCAGGTGAGCGGCAGGTCAAGGTCAAGGTCATCAGGTGCTGCAGAGAGGGGGGAGCGGTGGGAGGGACATGTCAAGGTCGCCAGGTGGATAATGCCAAACGTCAGGGTACGTGCGAAAGGTCATGATCATTACGGCGATGTCATTACGCACACATCTGCTGTCCAAAGGCAAACATGCGTAAGTGGTATGTTAACTAATGGCTCTTAGGCCTTTTTGGCAATGTACGACAGACATAGGTCAAGGCGACGAGCTCGTGTTAGAAGGCGAGTGGAATGTATGTCAAGGCTATCTGGTGACCCGTACATGAAGGTCATTTGCTGTGGCGCGGGGGTGAAGTGGGGGGTGAGGCACACTGGAAAGGTCTGCAGGTGTTGATCGGAGCGCGCGCGGCCGGTCAGGAGGTCGACCTGAGCCAAGAGAAGGTCGGAGGGCGCAGACACCACAACCAGGGTCTTTTTGCAAGACGCGTGTGTCGGGACGTATGGATATGTTAAGATCTTCGAAGAGAGAGAGCGCTGCTTTGACATTGTGTAAATATGCCGTCTGCAGATGTTCGAGCTGCGAAACAATTGATAAAGGTGACGTGCGGAAAAATATCTGCAAAATTATCCGCCCTATGACGTATACATCGTCTGTTTTTGGGAGTCCTCTGTTTTCAACAACACTACAAAATCGCAAAGATTGAAGCTTGTCACGTACCGAAAGTAGTGACGGACCCCATGAAACAAGAGATCGACAGCGCTAATGACAGTGACAAACCCTTCAGATCCGCTAACCCATTGTCCCTGAGGTGGTTTTTGGGTGCTCATCGATTTTGAACAGTGGTTGTGATAGCACCATAAAGACCACCAGACAAGATTCAAAGCGCGGGGCTCATGGAGCGGCGCAGGTCTCACGGTGGTTGTCAGAGTAGTGGTGAGGGGAGGAAAGTAGCGGGATAGTCCGGAACGTATGGCCCAGGCTCAGACAACGCCCTGCTCCAGGAAAACTACGTAAGCTGTTCACTGGATTTGCGAGGAACGTTATTCACATAGATAAGACGGTAGTAATGGCCTCATTCCTTGGAGAAAAACCAGGAGAATGGAGATATAGATGTGTTGATATTTCTGCAACATGTCTCTAGGGAAACAATAGCAGAAGACTTCTGCTATTTTTTATTATTCTTCTGGTTTTTCCCCGAGGAATTTGGCTATTACTATTGTCTTAGCTCCAGAAAACATGTGACTTGTGATAACCATTTGGCTAGCGGCCTCCCGGGCTCAAAGAGAGATTGCTGTGCCAGTCATTCGATAATGCATCAGCACGGCCGGAGTGAAGCTAAGCTCCATGAACGGATACATGAATGAGAAGTTCCTCCGGGTCACCGACGGGTGCATAGGTCAGGGTGCGGTGGTTCAAGGTCACAGGCGCCGCCCACACGCCGAAGAAGAAAGCCGCATCTGGCAGTGCACGCGCGCTGCTTGTGTTCGATGTTCGAAAGTGTTCGGGGTATTACTGGCCAGTAAAGCATGCCACCCGCATGTCCTTTCAGCCTCGTAGTTTCACCATTCACTTGTGCTGTTTAACGTTAAACCTGTACTTCCTTGTATGTTGTGGCATTGGCTGTGCTAATCTGACGGTTATGTTGACTAACACAAAAAACATTCGTATTGTATTAAGCAGCTTTGTTCATTATACCCTACTCCGCTGGAATGTTCCCCCTGGCTGTGTGTTCTTGCCCGTCTTCAGCTTCGCTGTATGAACTTATGCTCACTCACCGGCCTGGCTTTGTGCCTTTGTTTGGGGTGGAGGAGGTATGATGTACCCGAGGACGTACGCAATTTCGTCCATCCTCTCACGAACAAAAGCCTATTTGTACTGGGATACGGCCAGCTCCAAGTTGACAGAGGCGGTGGGCTGACCTGGTTCTCCTCAGGTCCGAGTCGCCTCAGGCAGCGGATCCGCTGCCGGCCTCTGGCACCTCTTGGTTTTGGCGTTTGTTCGGCCGGTCGGCCCCGATGGAGCCGAGAGTGGGGCCCCAGCCGCCGGCCAGGCCCCCGCCCCCGTGCACGCCTGCCAGACGCATCCGGTGAGCACGAGCGGCTGGGGGTGGCCCCGGTCTGTGGCAGCTGGGGACGGACCTGGCCTGTGGCAGCCGGGGACCTGGTCTGTGGCAGCCGGGGACCTGGCCTGTGGCAGCCGGGCCCGGGCCAGAGCGTGGCTGCCGGCCGGGCCAGGGCGAGCCTGAGTCCGGCCCAGTGCGATGCTGACCGTGCGCCCCATGGCCGACAGGTACGTGGGCAGAAACTGCGGCGCCTCGCCGGCCACCGGCAGCAAGACAGCGCACACCAAGGAGCTGGACGGTCTGCTGAGTGGCTCGTTCGCCGACCTATAGCGGCCGCCGCGCGCCGCTCCGTAGTGGCCGCGCTCGGCCGTAGTCCGCCGGCGGATCGGAGCCGGGGCAGCCGCGCCCCGCCCGCGGCGGCACAGGGCTGGGGCGGGCCGAGGTTGTGACGAGCGGCGCCCCCCGCGCCCCCGCCGAGGCGGCGCGGTCAGGTGGTGCCGGTGTGTCTCCGAGAGGGAGGCGGAGGGCGTGGTCGGGGTCCGGGTCGGGCCGGCGGCGTCCTCCCCGCGGGGAGAGGGCAGCAGGGTATCGGAGCAGGGCGCTGAGCCAGCCTCGTCGGCAGCAAACAGGGCGCCGCCGCCGCCAGACGCGGGCGGCGGCCGACGATATCAGACCGCTTCAACTCAGAGAGACCGTGCCGAATCTCAGCGTCTGCGTTGACCCGAACGGCGTCATGTTCAGGGGAACAGCACCGCCGGCGGTGGCCCGTCGCTGGGTGGAGGCGCCTGTGGAGAATCAGCGATGAGCTTTGTTTCGCGGAGGCCGGTTTGGTGCGCCGCGCCGCGAACATTTCACGGAAACCGCGTACTTGGTGTACAATGTCAAGCTGGGTGGGCCCGCGCTGCTCTGCGGATGAGATTGGCGTGACCACACGCGCCCTCGGCGATGGCTTATGGAGATGAGTGCCCGAGCGACTAACGTAGTGTTGTGGAGTCTTGCCGAAGGCTGGGCGGCGAGCCGCGCCGCCGCCCTCACCATGGTGCTGTTGTGTTGAGGTGCGACCCTAGTGCGTAGCTCCCCGGCCGCCGCCCGCCCCCCGCCGTGCGCCTGGGGGCCGCGGGTCCGATCGAGTGTTGCGAAACGACGCCGAGGTGCTCAGCTGCTCCCGGCTGCCCGAGCTCTATGCAGATCTTAGGTGAGATGGCTCACTTCGGTCATGTAGTTTTTGAACACTACCGAATAGCGCAATAATTAGTGCAGTCTGCCTGCCGGACTCCCCGGGGCCCTAGTACATCTGTTTCTATGCACACTGCTGTATCCGTATCCGTTCTTCTGACAGTGGGCGGGATTGCAATCTGCCTGACTCTCCTGGGGCCCGGCACTGCACACTGCTGCATCCGTATCCGTTCTTCTGACAGTGGTCGGGATTACAATCTGTCTGACCCTTCCGGGCCCCGGCACTGCACACTGCTGCACCCGTATCCGTTCTTCTGACAGTGGTCGGGATTGCAATCTGCCTGACTCTCCTGGGCCCGGCACATTGTCTCTGCACACTGCATTGTCTCTGCACCTGTATCCTTTCTTTTGACAATGGTCGGGCACCGAATCAGCCCGCGCGACTGTGTGTGTGCGCGTCTGTGCGTGTGTGCGTGCGCGTGTGTATTTATTGGTGGGCCGTGACCGGTCAGGGGGCGAGGCAGCCTCTGGCCGCCTCCCGTGCCGTGACCCGTCCGCGATGTCGGAATACAGGAGAGTGAACAGCGTCGGAAGATCTGTGCCGATTCGGCCTGAGTGGCGCGGCCGCCTGGGACAGGCCGCCGCCACCATACGTGCTGCGACGGAGGATCTCGGACAGATCTCAGGCCAGACAGCGACTCTCATCCGACATTAGCACTGCGAACAGATGGCAGCTCTTGGGCAGACAGTGGTTGTCATCCGACGTTAGCGCTGAGAACTGATGGCAGATATCAGGCTAGACAGCGGCTGTCATCCGACATTAGCACTGAGAGCAGACAGCAGCTCTGATGCCAGACAGCGGCTCTCATCCGGCGTTAGCACTGAGAACAGATAGCAGCTCTCAGACCAGACAGCGGCTCTCATCCGACGTTAGCACTGATAACAGATAGCAGCTCTCAGACCAGACAGCGGTTCTCACCCGGCGTTAGCACTAATAACAGATAGCAGCTCTCAGACCAGACTGTGGCTCTCATCCGACGTTAGCACTGAGAGCAGATAGCAGCTCTGATGCCAGAAGCGGCTCTCATCCGACGTTAGCACTGAGAACTGATGGCAGATATCAGACCAGACAGCGGCTCTCATCCGGCGTTAGCACTGAGAACAGATAGCAGTTCTCAGACCAGACAGCGGCTCTCATCCGATGTTAGTACTGAGAGCAGACAGCAGCTCTGATGCCAGACAGTGGCTCTCATCCGACGTTAGCACTGAGAACAGATAACAGCTCTCAGACCAGACAGCGGCTCTCATCCGACGTTAGCACTGAGAACTGATGGCAGATATCAGGCTAGACAGCGGCTATCATCCGACATTAGTACCGAGAGCAGATAGCTCTCAGGGCTGTCTAGAGCTCTCAGGCCAGGCAGCGGCTCTCATCCGACATTAGTACCGAGAGCAGATAGCTCTCCGGGCTGTCTAGAGCTCTCAGGGCAGGCAGCGGCTCTCATCCGACAGTAGTACCGAGAGTAGATAGCTATCAGGGCCGTCTAGAGCTCTCAGGCCAGGCAGCGGCTCTCATCCGACAGTAGCACCGGTGGCAGCAGCTCTAATCAGACAGCAACCTTCAAATGAGACAGCAGTTCTCGTCAGACATTAAGGTCAGTCAGCGGCATCCAGATCATGTAAGAGATGGCATGCGTCGACAGTCATCTCGGACAGTGGCATCAAAGGTATGCTTTTCAAGACTTATGTTTTGTGTTTCTCTGATTAAGTGTTCGTGATTTTTGTCCGGCGTTATTAAATATGTTTAATTTGCGCAAGGCCTTGTATCGAGATATGCCAGCAAGGGCTGCGCAATTAGCGTACTTCGGGGAGACGACGAAGCCCAGCGGTATGACATTGCATTCCCTTGTTCCGCGTTCGTGCGTTGAGTAGCGTGAAAGAAACAAAAACGGAATCTCTGAGTTCGCCGAAACGAACATCTGTCTCTCCAATCATCAAGAACTATGTTGTCCGGATACCACAAAATCAAGGATGACGTCACGGGTGGAAACACGTTTTTAATTTGGTGTGTGCTGTCAAGTCATGTGGAAATCCACATCGCCTCCTGCTCCAGCTTTGACAGCGGCGCTGGAGCGTCAGTGGACACCGCATCAAACAGCACGCTCTCGCTGTGTCGACCAGTTCGACGTGAGCCTCGATCAGGCGGTCTTCCAACGCTGCAGACGTGGGGAAAGTGTTATTGTGCCCCTGTAACGATGCATCTCTACGCCATCTCTAATGCAAACAGCACCTCCTCGGTCACGAGGTCGCCCAAACGTGGGCTAGGTGACTGGCGCCGCCCGGCTCCCTGCCTCAGTGGGGACCAGACTGGACCACACACCCCTCAACATAGCCAGCCGTAACTACATGCGCTCGCAGGCCTGGTTCACGTGTCAACGTGGAATGCATGGCTTCTATGCATGACTAAATATGGTCGCTTGACCCGTGACGTGGCCACCATACGGTGTGCGGCAAAAAAGGAAACGAAAGCAAATGCTAGTCGCGTGCGAAGAGTGCGAACGTGTGCATTCGACGGCGCTCCCGCGGGACTATCACCTGTCACTGCGGCATAGTTCTCCGAATGATGAATCGATTATCTTCGACTGACTTTCTGGCAGCGCATCACTCAATGCTGTAGGCACGCCTGCGACATATATATATTTTTTTAAATCGGGGGGGTCCATTGGAAAATGCTCCCAGTGCACGGCGGGTAGGCCGTGTGCGCACCATGCCAAAGCGCGAGTACTATAGCCGGCAATGCCAACTGGTCGTCGGCCATTTTGTTCCCATGACCACTGATGGTGCATTGCTAAATGTGGCCGTCCGTCCGGTAGAACGGTAACCAGCACACGGCGAGCTCAGAAAATTGCCTGTAATCCCTCACGAAGAGATCGTCTCTACGTTCGTTAGCGCTGCCGTATGGGCACCAGCTGCCACTGCAACGCACTTGTACGATAAAGGCATTCATTTTGTTCGGTCCAACCCTGATTTACTCAATGCTGGTGGGCTGGAAGCAGCGACGATCACCAAGTCATGCGGTACAATTTAACAAAGATCTCGGGCACGGTAGGTGCAACTGTATGCGTGCATATGGTAGCATACGTGGAAACAACGGTATGCATACGGTAGCATTGTGGGAGCAGTATGGGCAGCAATGCGACTCCGTCGTTGGGGAAAGCCCCATTTTTCTTGATACGATAACATGACGGTCCGCTACTTAATCCATCGGGCCGGCCATTTCCCTAATGACCAGATACAGTGAAAACTCATAGAATATTCAGAACGGAGCATTCCATATATCAGAATATTTCAAAATCTCCCTTTTATTTCATTCAGCCCCTCACTGTGCATCGCTCGATGTTGACGCGCCGGCCAAATCGGCGTTTTGCAAAGTTACGTCTTGCATTTAAAAATCCTTTTCACCTTCAATAAAACTCTTTAAACCGAGTGGAGGGTGTGACCATGTGCGGTCCATACCATTATGGGAGGGGGGGGGGGGGGCCGTAGGAAAGCTAAACAAATTGCCTATCGTCCGACATGACATATTTGTGTCAGTCGCCCCTTGATGGCGCATTGCAACTGCATCCATCCTGTCAATGGCGTGATGTTCAAAACACTGCGTCCCGAAGACCAACTGCACATCATCGCGTACAAGGAGTGTGACTGCGTGCATTCCATGGCGCCGCTGTTGGGTTATCAGGTGTAAATACACCACACTTGTCCGATTACAGCAACCGTTCTGTTCGGTGGACCCCTGACACTTTTTTATTCTGGCTGGCTGGCCGGTCATAGCGCAGTTTGTAATCATGTAATGATGACGATTTGATGTCCAATTAAAAAGAACAAACTTTTTGTCCTGTACGACGGGTGCGACCATGTGCACACGAAAGGTCAAAAGGACTTTTTCCAAATCATCAGCTGACAGATCTAGTCAGACCTTACCTGGTCCGTGTTAGATCTGGCTGGACCTCCCAACGGCGTATCATTTAATGGCTGCGTGCCTGCTGGAGAGGCACTACACATATATTTATATTATATTACTATACATATTATAAACATATTATGCACATATGTTTATTATGTATAATTATATAACATATATTATATAATATATTATGTAACAATTATATAGCATACAATAACACATATTATATGATAATTATATAACATAATATATCCATGCATATTATAACACGCAGCCTATACATAATACAAACAGCCAGGTGGTTTGCGCAGATATCTCGGCCAATTTGGAACGCCTTGACGTGTTCGCGGTAGGTGAAACATTGCACTCGCGCTGACATACTCCTTTCTGTTCACGTCACCTCATGACAGCGCGGAGCTGACGGCGACCTAACTGCACGCACAGTGATGGCTGTAATACGGCGGCACGGCAAAAATGCTTTCCATAAAACTCGAAGATTATGACCACGAGCGTTCCGTAGTACTGGTAAAAGGCTATCAGCTTCTAGTTTAACACACTGTTCAGGTTTTGGTTTTGACTTTATTCGGTGGACCCCGACAGCGAATCACCCAAAAGTTGTTGACGGACAGAAACGGTGATTTGTACGGATGCGGAGTTCAATGTGAAATGCTTCTACTCGTGCGCACCAGAACCTTGCGCACACGCTGTCGTTGGGGACACTATCAGCTGGCAACGTCAATCTCGTGTCGGCCGACATGACCTTTCATGACCTTCAACATGACATGACCTTCAAATCACCCGCTGGCAGCGCAGTGCTGCGGCCGGCCAGCCCATAAAATCATGGATAAATAAGGCGGTCGGGGCAAAACGACTAACAACACAGGTTAACGATTGTAACTGTGTGCATTCCATGGCACTGGTATGAGGCTATCAACTGCCAGTACAGCACACTCGTAAAATTTTGGTTTTGATTTTATTCTGTCGACCTCCTGCCGTATCACCCGATGGTTGCTTGTCGACTGGAAAGGGTGATTTGGCACAGATAGGCCGTTCAATTTCAAATACTCCTACTTGCACGCGGGAAGTCCAAACTGTACTGACGATGGTGTGGAATTGCTGTCGGCTGACAATGTAAATCTAACATTGGCCGATATGATCTTTTTTGTTTGCATCACCTTTTGAAAACAGAGCTGACGAGTAATGGCCACTATAAGGTAGCCCGTAAAAGGCATGGATAATAAACCCGAGGATTGCGTCTGTGTGCATTCGCTAACACTAGTTTAGGGCTATCAGCTGCCAGTACACCACGCTTGCCGGTTTTGAGGTTCGATTTTAGACCCTCGACAATGCACAGTACTCCATGCTTGAATGCCCGCCGTAACAGTGGTTTGAACAGACACGGCGTCCAATTTTGAATGCTTTAAGTCGCGCGCGGTTGGTGAAGCTGTGCCCATACGATGTCATTACGGGAGCATCACTGGACGATAATGCAAATCGGTATCGGTCGCGATGACCCTTAACATCACCCCTGGACAGAGCAGAGCTCACGGCAACCAGCCTTCACGCAGAGTGATGACTATAATACGGCTCTTCGGAAAATAGTTATAAGCAAACTCGAAGATTACGACTGTGTGTATTTGATAGCACTGGTATAGGGCTATCAGCTGCTAGCGCGGCGCACTCGTAGGATTTTTGTTTCGATTTTATTTGATTGGCAACATGTCACTTAATGCTGGCTGGCTAGCTGGAGTGGTCATCTGCACAGAAACGGCGTGCAGTGTGAAATAATTGTATTCGTGCGCAAAAGGTGCGATATTGCGGTAAACTCTGCGAACCGAAGGCGCCACGCCTCGGCCTGCCAGGCGGCAGGTATCAGTCTCCTCAGCCTGCCAGGCTGCAGGTGTCAGCCTTCTGAGTCTGGCAGGCTGCAGGTGTCAGCCTCCTCAGTCTGCCAGACTGCAGGTGTCGGCCCCCGCAGACAATCAGACTGCAGGTGTCGGCCACCTCAGACAATCAGACTGCAGGTGTCGGCCATCTCAGACTGTCAGACTGCAGGTGTCGGCCACCCCAGACTGCCAGACTACAAGTGTCGGCCACCTCAGTCGGGGATGCTATACAGATGTGTGTCCTCTCGGCGTAGAGCCAACGCCGTCATCAGGAACACGACCGAGCCTGGCGCAGAGAAGCGTGACGTAAGAATGACGTCACCCTGTCTGTCGGCGTGGGCACTACAGAGAGTCACCGCAAGTGAAGGCTGAATGATCTCAGTAGTTGCGCCTATTTGCGAAAGGGCGTGCACACCTCTCGTGAAACAGCGGCAAAGTAAAGCGAACCTAGATTGCTGAATATCGGACATACAGACTGTTGAATAAATTTTGGCCGTTATGCTGCGCACGACATGTTAAATATATCATGTAAAATCAACCGATGTTTTGCCATGATTTGCCAAATGTCGTCCGCTGTATGACCACTCTCCGTGGGTCGCATTCTCGGCATGCAAATAAAGGCCAGAGGTTTGCACTGATCCGATTTGCGCCAATGAAACAATCAGGTTTCTATCCGGGGATATTTTCCAGCGTGACTCCACAGATAAACGGAGAGCAGACCGTCCTGAGCATGATTCAAGTTAACGTATTTGTTGCCTCATCCCCAGCTCCTGAGGGTACAGGGTGGCTCTTTAGGCTGCTCCGTAGGAAAGTCGGCATCTGCGCCCTCCCAGTAAGCCCCAGATGTCCTGTCCTGTCCTGTCCTGTCCTGTCCTGTCCTGTCCCGTCCCGTCCCGTCCCGTCCCGTCCCGTCCCGTCCCGTCCCGTCCCGTCCCGTCCCGTCCCGTCCCGTCCTGTCCTGTCCTGTCCTGTCCTGTCCTGTCCTGTCCTGTCCTGCCCTGTCCTGTCCTGTCCTGTCCTGTCCTGTCCTGTCCTGTCCTGTCCTGTCCTGTCCTGTCCTGTCCCGTCCCGTCCCGACACTCACTGGCCAGGTACATGCCCGGGTAGAGCACGTAGAGCGCCTCCCGGTAGCCGATCGCCCGGCTGAGTCCGTCCACCGCCAGCGGCATGTTGCCGCCCACGTTATTGATGATGAAGAGGAAGATGGCCACCGTGGACGACTTGATGTCGGGCGTCACCAGCTCCACCACGATCGCCAGTACCACGCCGAACCACATCTCGGCTGCCGAGGTGGGAGGCGGAGCTGAACCACTTCAGCGATGGCAGGGAGCACGAGCTAAGCCACCTCTACAGCTACGGAGCGGCGGCCGGAAACTCTGAACATCTGCTCCTCGCGGGGAGGGCCAGGTACACCATCTCGTGCAGACGAGCGGTGGGGCCGGAGATCGCTTACCACGCGCAGTCTCAAAACAGAACAAATAAAGGGAAGCAGCGGAGAACAGAACGAAGGGATGCAATTGACGATACATGCCAAGCAAGTCATGCAAGTGGAAGACATAGTAAGGATGTGATGAAGTAGAAGACAAAATCTGGCTCTGGTCGAAGAATCTGAACCACAGCTCAAGTGCGGAAGGAAAAGAACGGTGCCACGTGAAAGTCATTTACGCAGGGAAGCGGTTTTGTTAAAACGACTGCTGAGAGTGGTCTGAAGTTTTGGTTGGTGATCTTAATTAGCCTTCCCTGTCTTTCCTTCATTGATATTCATCTACCTCTTTTAAAGTTAAGCTCTCCTTGAAATTCACAAAATTCGTCGTGTTCGTCGATGAACACTCGGCCAAACACTCTTCGCTATCACCCCGCTTGTCTACGCACCAAACAGGTAGGCGGTGAGTAGGCTGACGAAGCAGCCCTGCGGAGCGAAGTACAGCGTGCCGACGGCGAAGGGGGTGGCCAGCAGCTGAGGGCGACACTCCGTCAGCGCACGCCCGGCACCACAGACGGCGTGCGCAGACGGCACGCCCGCTGGTGGCTAGAGCTAGCCTTCCAAAGCAGGGGTGACTGGTTCTTGCCCCCTTCTTCGGCGCTTCCGCTACCACTACCGTTTAACGTCATGCGCTATCAAACAGCTTTGTTCAAAGATGGCCTCAGCTAAGGTTCGGAGGGAAGGCTCTGCATTATAAGTTGGTTGTCGCTGAAATAGGCACCTTGTAGTCCATGAGGGGATATTCAAAACCATTGTCTTAAGCATAGTCTAAACCATTCCATTTCTAAGTCCAGCCGTCGGTGATCGCCAGTTTTCTTAGCGCCACAGTATTGACACGTTAGCTTCCACCTCTAGTCTGTAATGTATGCTGCAAGAATATGCCAGGTCTCCCTGAAGCAGCCTTGTTACACTACGCACTATCCGTCCCACTCCCCCTTCCCCAGCTTCGCATGTCACGATGGGTCATCATTTGAAGGGAAGCCAGCGCCGTCAACACAGTGCGTGGTGCACGGCTCCGCGTGCACTACTGAGGTGCGTTTGCACCAACCCAACAACGATCCTCGAGCTGCTGGTGCTGAAACTGACCTGGCTAGCTGATAGCACCCAGACCCTGGACTTCAGGCCCAGCCTCTTGACTAGTCGGTCGCTGACCAGACCACCTGCGACAGACCACACCATCGGGTCACGCGCTGGCCAGACCGTCTGCGGCAGACCAACGGACCAGGGCGGATTACCCGGCGTTTGACGCTTTGCAAACGCCAAACGCAAGGCTTAGATTCGGCGCACCACTCGACGCACCGCCCTTATGACGTCATCTGCCTCCAGCGTACCGTAACGTTCAGCTGTCCGGCGCCCCTGCCGGCACACTAACCTACGGTGACCCCGATGGAGCCTCCGACCAGGCTGACCCAGGAGAGCCAGAGGCCCAGGTCGGCGGTGGGGTAGTAGGTCTGGAAGTAGAGCTGCGTGTTGGTCGACCAGCAGAACCCAGCTGGGGAGGTAACAGCGCTCGTTAGACCCTGTCACGGAACCTGCAAGGACAACAGGATTGCAACGGGCTGTCTTCTGATCCACCGTACGAGTATGCCGACTGACTGATCCCCTACTGAAGGACTGATCCCGTACTGGCTGTCTGATCTGCCGTACTGGTATGCCGTCTAACTGATCCCGCACTGGCTGTCTTCTGATCCATCGTACGGGTATGCCGACGTACTGATCCCATACTGGCTGTCTTCCGATCCCCGTACTGGTATGCCGACTGACTGATCCCGTACTGGCTGTCTACTGATCCCCCGTACTGGTATGCCGACTGAGTGATCCCCTACTGATGGACTGATCCCGTACTGGCTGTCTACTGATCTGTCGTACTGGCATGTCGACTGACTGATCCCGTACTGGCTGTCTACTGGTCCCCGTTCTGGTATGCCGACTGACTGATCCCGTACTGACTGTCTACTGGTCCCCGTTCTGGTGTACCGACTGACTGATCCCGTACTGGTTGTTTACTGATCTGCCGTACTGGTATGCCGACTGACTGATCCCGCACTGGTTGTTTACTGATCTGCCGTACTGGTATGCCGACTGACTGATCCCGTTCTGATTGCACGATTTTAAGCCTGGCCCCGCCCCACTTGCGAGACGGATGCTGGTTCTCGCCGCTATGGCTTTGGCGCCGTAGCACACTGCGAAACCAGCTCCATCTAACCAAAACAACGGCATGACTTCCGCATGGCATGAGAGTGCTTTCGGCGGGGGTGCCTGGTGGGTGTCTTCCATGTCCGTGGCGAGAAGACATTTAGTTCGCGCTATATTTCCATTCAGATATCACGCAGATATCACCTAGATATCTCCCAGATATCACCCATTTATCACCCACATATCATTAAGATATTATCCAGATATCATTGGTGCGGTGATGGCCAAAGAAGGGAACCGGCTGTTCTGAACTAAGTGGATATCCCGGTTGTCGCCCCGTCCTCCACTTGGGACCATAAAGCAGAGCCTCCGCCCGGCCTGCCCAGGATGCCGCTAGATGCCGCCTGTGTGGTCGCTTGGCGTCAGTGTCCACACGCAGAAGTCCGTCCCGTGCTTACCGGTGTGCCTCATCGAGGCGCCGAGCAGCAACAGCAGAATGCTGGGCTGCAGGAACACCCTGACCTTGTCGGCAGCCAGCTGGCACCAGCGGCCGCCGACCCAGCGGCCACCACTGCGGCTGGAAGGGGTGGCAGGCCGGCCTTCAGCGGCGTCGCCAGCAGGCGGCTCGCTGGAGACGCTCCCCGGACTCCCTGCGACAGTGATACACCCCGCTCCAGAGAGACAGCGGCATGCCTCGCTCCACAGCGACAGTGACACACCCCGCTCCAGAGCGACAGCGGCACGCCTGCTCAAGAGCAACAGCGGGGCGCCTGCTCCACAGCGACAGTGACACACCCGCTCCAGAGGGACAGCGGCACGCCTCGCTCCAGAGCGACAGTGACACGCCCGCCCCAGAGCGACAGCGGCACGCCTCGCTCCAGAGAGACAGCGACACGCAGTGCTGCAGAGCGAAGCATCGGGCAGCGGCTCAACAATGACACGCCATTGGGCTCTCCGCTCCAGTTTCACGCAAGAGGAGCATTGCCAGAATGACGACACGTGCATACACGCCTTCACTCCATGTTGGTGTGAGAACTGACGCCAGACACAACCAGCAAAAGGTGCGAAATAATGGATATTGTTCCCTCGCCGTCGTCACCGTAAAGCTCTGTCGAAAACACGGCGTGCTCCCAAACACAAAGTAGAGCCCCAACAGCAATTCATTTTTTCACAAAAAAACCCTCCAGCATAATGAAACAAACCCTCGACCAAATGCTCGACCACTAGTTTCAAGTGATTAAACGGGTGAGCCGAATGGCAGGATGGGCCGCTGTTAGCCCACCGTCGCCAATCGCTCCACGTTCGTTGCGCGCTACGTCGACGCACTCAGCTGGTAGACGCCGTCGCCGACCGCTTCCCCCGCCAGGTGCGTCAGCTGACGCCGAGCCGGGCCGGCCCGCGGGTCATGGGCCAGCAGGTGCAGGCAGGTGATCACGACGCCGGGCATGGCGGCCACGTAAAACGCCCAGCGCCAGCCCTGCCAGTGACGAAGTGCCATGCAGGTACACGGGGCCGACTGAGCCTTTATTGTGGAGCATCGTCGGGCCGGGCGGTGTGCTCATGCTTTTAAGACATATTTCGGTATTCTACGAACGCGTTATCTAAGCAAAAAAACGTCGAAAGGCCAACTCGGGCATGACGGTGGATTACCATGACTATATGATCATGGGTGTGATTAGAGCTACATGGTCATGAATTAAAAGATCACGTCTGGAGAACACTTCCCGATTACTCTCCACTGCTGGGCGTCCGTCCGGTTTATGTTAGGCCTGCCCTCACGCGTCGGCTGGAGCCCGAGGTCACCGGGGTCAGCTCCATCAGCTCCGGGACCGCGACCCCCGGCGACGGAAAGGCACATATGGCGTCGTCAGGCAGCTATCACACACCACCATTTGACTCCCAGTCTTTGCATGCGGCAAGAGGTTCGCCCAAAGAACGTTTGACGTCAGAAAACGAAAACCATAAACAACAGACGGATCGGAAGTTCACGACACTAGAAGGTTGTCGCTCCAAAAACCAAGCATGGGATCGATTTTCAGAGCCAAGCGAAGCTACCTTGCCCATGATGTCAGCAGCCGTCACGTAGTTTCCGACCACGTACGAGATACCGTAGCCGAAGTAGATGCCCCAGGTGAAGATGGCGATAGCCATACCGCGCAGCTGCGGCGGGAAGTGGTCCGAGATCATGCCGGTGCTGAGCGGCGAGAAGCCGGCCTCCCTGGGACAAGTGGGTCAGCTGCTGAGCTCGGAGGTAGACTGAGCTCGGAGGTAGACTGAGCTCGCAGGGGTGCTGGTGGAAGGGCCGGGTGCCGAGCTAGGAGGTACTGAGGGAGGGGCGCTGACGGAAGGGGCCGGGTGCCGAGCTAGGAGGTAGTGAGGTAAAGGCGCTGACGGAAGGATCAGGTTTTGAGCTAGGAGGTAGCGAGACAGGGGCGCTGACTGAAGGATCAGGAGCTAATCCAAAATTTACGTAGGCAGGGCGCAGACGCAAAGACCTAAGTGAGGAAGAAATGACGGCTAATTTGCGATCGAAGCGAAGACAACGAGACGCGAAAGGCTGTCTGTAAGGCATTGCTTGCAGTATAGTAATATCATAAGGCCATATATTATACACCATTTTTCCTGAAGTGAGAGCTTTTTCTTGACCAAATCAAGACCTATATCGCCGCCCTGCATCCCATCCATGCGGGCCGACCAGAACAGCCGGAACCTTACCCAGCAGCCGTCAACATTCTGAGGACGACCAGGTGCCAGTACTGAGTAGAGAATCCCATCATGAGCGTAGACACGGTCAGCAGAAGCAGGCTGAATGCCAGCAGCCGTTGCCTGCAGGTGTAAACTGGATGTCAAGACAAGCAGGATGGACGTAACAGAGAGCTGCGCTGCAAAACTTTAGATACCGTTTTTTTTTAAATTAATTCCTCGTAGTTTCGGTCCTCTTTAAGTCAGTAAGCATTACGCTCCGTTGATATTGCACTGACGGGTGGAACGTGCTGCCTGCTGCATACCAAGCTTGATATGGCCATCCCTGTACTGTGCACAGACCAATACTGACGGGTGGAACGTGCTGCCTGCTGCATACCGAGCTTGATATGACCATCCCTGAACTGTGCACAGACCAATACTGACGGGTGGAACGTGCTGCCTGCTGCATACCGAGCTTGATATGACCATCCCTGAACTGTGCACAGACCAATACTGACGGGTGGAACGTGCTGCCTGCTGCATGCCGAGCTTGATATGGCCATCCCTGAACTGTGCACAGACCAATACTGACGGGTGGAACGTGCTGCCTGCTGCATACCGAGCTTGATATGACCATCCCTGAACTGTGCACAGACCAATACTGACGGGTGGAACGTGCTGCCTGCTACATACCGAGCTTGGGACTGCCATCCCTGAACTGTGTACAGACCAATACTGACTGGTAGAACCTGCTGCCTGCTGCATACCAAGCTTGGTGCAACCAAGCTTGGTCGAATGAAGCCGTCCTTGACCTAGTGACACATCCTAGATCAACCCAGCTATTCCAAACAAGTTGAGCGCATTCCTGGCGTTTGAGATCATCCCCAGTCTCCTGAGGTCATGTCCGCCCCGTTGAGACCGTCCCTGACCTGTTGCGCCCTCTTCTGACCTGTTGAAGGAGTCAGCCAGGGCTCCGAACACAAGGCCGGCCACGGTGAAGACGCCGATGAAGGCGGGCCCGGCCAGCAGCTGGTACTGGAACCCCAGGCCCGTGTATGTCCACTCGCACGTGCCCTGGCTCCGCTCCGTACAACTGGAAGCCGAAACACCAATCAACGCAGACCATTCCTTTCTTTCATGTCTTTCTTTCCTTCATCTTTTTCTTACTTTCGTTTTTTCTTTCAATTTCCAGACCATTTCTGACCTGGAAATTGTAGTTTGAGCCCTCTACACAATGAATTGCGATGAGAAAATCAAAGGAACTTTCCATCCCCATATAAGTTCATGGTTTCTCTGGCGTTGGAAAATAGCGGCTCTTGTAGATATTATTGCACATTTGTAAGCAGAGGATATAAGTCACGGCGTATTGTACTGTATGCTGGCTTTACTTGCAGCTAGATTTTCTTACTTGCAGTCCATACATTATCTTGCGCATGGAGGGGAGGTTTTTACCAGAAGGTAAACGATGGGTAATAGGAGGGGGAGGGGGGGGGGGTGAGAGCATGGTGCTACGCCTAGGTATGGTAGCAAATTATGTTCTGTCCTTTGCTTTAAAACGGCAAAGCAAGACGCCGTCTGCTTTCTTTCGCGAGAAGTTATACGCCCGTTTTTGTTCCGCACCTCTAGCTCAGTTAGGGGTCAAACGGATCCTACCGTTATGGAACGCTACCCTTACTACAGCGTAACCAACGACCTGTAGCTCAATGTGACCAATGCACAACCAAGTCGGCGAGGGCGGGGGTGGGAGGGAAGGGGGTTGACACGTGGAAAAAATGACGTAGATTGTTTTATGGACGGCCCTTTATTAAAACGCTGTTATGGTTCGTCAGCACTTATTGTTACCTTGGTGAATGGTGAGAGAATCACGCTTGTTCAAAATGGGAAAAGGCCGTTTGGAATGAATAACTCAAATGAAACAATCGGTAACACAGGGCT
Source organism: Pollicipes pollicipes (assembly GCF_011947565.3). NCBI lineage: Eukaryota > Metazoa > Arthropoda > Thecostraca > Pollicipedomorpha > Pollicipedidae > Pollicipes > Pollicipes pollicipes. Next base: position 26,293,804 of record NW_023596805.1, on the reverse strand, counting down.
GACAGTCGGTACGGTTCCCGAGCACAGTGCAAACGTTTGCCAGGCTTCACCACGCCAACAGGTGTGATAGCTCACGACGACAGCGACTGATCAGCTCCCTGCATGCGTGCAGGTACATACGTCTCAGAACAACCATAGATTGCGTTCCTCACCCACCTGGAGTTATCAGTGAGCGTGTAGCACTCGACTACGGCTTCAGTGACACCATCGCGTTCCACGCAGCCGATGTCGCCGTAGTGGATCTCCTGCGCCATCTTTCGGCTGACAATGCCGGGCAGGAAGTGGGACAGCTCGCCGGTGATGTAGGTGGCGGTCATCAACGCCAGGTGGCACCACCGGTACCACCGCCACTCAGATAGGCGGCGCAGTTTCATCGCTCGATGCTGGAACGGTGGACCAGACGAGTGCGTGTGTGAGGTGTGGGCTCCTAGCAGCAGGGACAGGACCAGCTGAGGTGTGGGCTCGGAACAGCAGTGACAGGACCAGCGGAGGTGTGGGCTCGGAGCAGCAGGGACAGGACCAGCGGAGGTGTGGGCTCGGAGCAGCAGGGGCCGGACCAACTGAGGTGTGGGCTCGGAGCAGCAGGGACAGGACCAGCGGAGGTGTGGACTCGGAGCGGCAGGGACAGGACCAGCGGAGGTGTGGGCTCGGAGCGGCAGGGACAGGACCAGCTGAGGTGTGGGCTCGGAGCAGCAGGGACAGGACCAGTGGAGGTGTGGGCTCGGAGCAGCAGGGACAGGACCAGCTGAGGTGTGGGCTCGGAGCAGCAGGGACAGGACCAGCTGAGGTGTGGGCTCGGAGCAGCAGGGACAGGACCAGCGGAGGTGTGGGCTCGGAGCAGCAGGGACAGGACCAGCTGAGGTATGGGCTCGGAGCAGCAGGGACAGGACCAGCTGAGGTGTGGGCTCGGAGCAGCACGGCCCGGACCAGGCTGGATTCATCCGCTTGCGTTGTAGCGAGCGAAGGAGGCTACATATCAGAATTCGGTCTTCGCAACGAAAAGACTGAGTGGGGGGCACGCATGCAGCCTGGGTGTTCTATCGGGGAGCGGATCAGTACTGTTGATGTACTGATATGTCGATGCAGAGTCCAAAAAACCCACGCAAGGCTCTCAGGTACTGGGGAAGGGGATGCGACGCCGCCGGAGCTGCTTTGGTTACACCTTTGGTGGCAGAGAACTTCAACAGGTGGGATTATCGCTGCTGCTCCGGACCCGAGCCTTTCGCCACCTTATGACGCACAGCCATCACGAGCCTTGGGTCGGATGCCAGCTGCCGTTGTCCAGTGGGACAAGACTGAGGATGTGACCTCCGCCAACTCGGGACCCTGACTTATTTGAGCGTAACCACCGCATGCCGTGCGATCCTCTTTACCTGCAAACATCTCTCATTGCTTTCATTCTGCGGGAAAAGGGTACTGACGAACTTGTTGTTTTGATCTCCATGTAACAGACCTGCAGACACAGATCACAAGTATGTCATCAAGCTATTTGTTCGACACGTGCAGTTATGTCATCAAGCTATTTGTTCGACACGTGCAGTTATGTCATCAAGCTATTTGTTCGACACGTGCAGTTATGTCATCAAGCTATTTGTTCGACACGTGCAGTTATGTCATCAAGCTATTTGTTCGACACGTGCAGTTATGTCATCAATATATTTGTTCGACACGTGCAGTTATGTCATCAATCTATTTGTTCGACACGTGCAGTTATGTCATCAAGCTATTTGTTCGACACGTGCAGTTATGTCATCAAGCTATTTGTTCGACACGTGCAGCTATGTCATCAAGCTATTTGTTCGACACGTGCAGTTAGTCATCAAGCTATTTGTTCGACACGTGCAGTTATGTCATCAAGCTATTTGTTCGATACTTGCAGTTATGTCATCAATATATTTGTTCGACACGTGCAATTATGTCATTAAGCTATTTGTTCGGCGCGTGCAGTTATGTCATCAAGCTATTTGCCCGACACGTGCAGTTATGTCATCAAGCTATTTGTTCGACACGTGCAGTTATGCCATCAAGCTGTTTGTTCGACACGTGCAGTTATGTCATCAAGCCATTTGTTCGACATGTGCAGTTTGGAGGATAACTGCGCTGGAAAATCTAACGACGCTGAAAGGCGTCAGGACCACCGCGTCTCCCCAGGCTTCCGATTGATTCGCCGCCGCGTCGCACTACGGCAATTAACACGACAGTAAAAGGTCTTGTAGTTTTTTACCTGCAGTAACCGACCCCTGAAATATGGATCTGAAATTTGGACGCTGCACTCAGTGAATCTTCTGACACATGCTTTTGAAAATGCTTGCAAACGAATGTGTCTGTGGTGTATGCCTGAGCAAATGCCCAATATTTGGAAATAAAACCGCTCTAAACGCTCCAACGCAAATGGTGTTACGGGGTGTTAGTAATCTAAACGCGGCCCTGACAAAAACTGAAATAGAGCGATACAATAATATACATAGGTAGATGGGATTGCCCGTGGTGCTTGAGCTGAGTTCGAACGAAAAACCAATACAAAGACAAACGCACACCCATGCAAAGATCGCGAGATTGCCAAAATATCTTGAAATCTTAATCCAAGGAGGAGCCCAGCCATCACTGGGCGCCGGCTCTAAAAGCATCAATGGTACGCTAACGGGCTTGTTTATTCATTCAACTCGAGCTATCACATCAAATTACCCAACAGTTGCCATCTGTCCAAACACCGGCCATTGCGGTGTCAGGCGCCGACGCCGCCTGTGATACCACACTGTCCAAAATATAAGCAAATCGAATGACAACTTAAACTGTTTATAAATGTCTGCTGTGCCATATCTGCGGGTATATGTAAGCAATCCAAGTTCATCTTTGGTCTGTCAACTAGAAGAGCCCGTCCCTCTTTCTCAGCGACACAAAAGCAAGATTGAAGGCACCGAGTCACACGGCATGCGTAAAAAACCAAATGGTGTGAAAATGGAATTTGTGCAATTGGCCAGCAACTGCAACAATGAACATTGCGTTTCGGGACAGATGAAATTGCGAAGCACTTCGGATCTATTTCACTCACACATCACAGGGCCCTACGTTAAAGTAAAACACGGTGGTGTAGTTTGGAATATAGCGGAAAAAACAGCTAAACGCAATTTTAAAATAGACCTGCAGGGAAGCTAAGGAAATTAAGTTAAGTTAAGGAAATTCAATCGGGGAGGCGACACCGGCGACCGGACGGGACGGCGACTAGGAGGGGGGGGGGGGGGGAGGGGGAAAGAGGGAGGGAAGGGGTAGGTAGAGATGCCCACCCGCAATGCACACTTTTTAGAGATAAGTTGAGGTCCTGGTTGTTATGCTGCACCAGCCTACTGCTGTCCTATCATTGATACCGATTGCCAAAGAGGCGACCTGCAGCTCCCGAAATCTATTAATGCGCGTAGGAGCCATCTGCATTAACGAGGCGGAATTCCAGCAGGCAGTTTGGTTCACCGGGGAAGGATCAGCCTGCACATTTAAGACGCTGAAATATTTAAAGCATGACCTCAGCCCAAGCCAGTCGGAATTTGCAAATCGAATGTTCGGCCCATGAGTTCTAAATTTCTCACGGCCTGGATGTCGCCGACTTCGGTACAAGAGACGAGTTTTGTTGCAACGTTTTAGAAAAAAAAACCTCGTAGGCTTCCAACACTGCCAAAAACGTTGTTACGGCATTCCTAAGGCAGGGATTCCTCCTGTGCAAATGTATTTAGTCACAAAAAAAGTTTTTTTCTTGGGTATTAACTTGTTCCTCACCATACGCAACCACACTGATCCGTTTTTATATGTGGGACGAAGGAAGCGGCCTTTCTTAGTCACTTGCATAAATATGTGGTGGGCGTTTGGCGTAATCCAAGTCTTAAGAAATATACGTGCTGCATATAATACTGGTGTCTCATGCAGCTTTTGTAAATTTACCACTTTTAGGTCACCTGATACAGCATTATTGTTGCTTAAATTTTTTCAACGTTACCTGTATTTCTGTTATCACCATTATTATGTTATTTCCCTCACAGGTATATTAAGTGTCCACATCCCAAAATAAATGCTTTCCCAACTTCCAAACGTGAACCTCTCCGGATTAGGAAAGCGCAGAGCAATGGTTTTTCGCTGTATACATTCAAACATATCAGAAAATGAAAAACAAGTTACGTTACACGTAGATTAGAAAATGTGGAAATGTCTCTACATTCGAAGAGCTGTTTTATTTTTCGTAGCTTGAATTTAAGACGCCGCACTTGAATTTGCAGTCGGAATTTTGGCCCCAAAGTAGCAGCACATGGAAAATGTGACAACGATGCTTTAGTGTTTCTATTTCTCTGTCCATTCGCCTGGTTCAGCGGCAATTAGCCTGCCAGAGAGCAAAGCGATTGCTTTCACGGGGACATGCGCTATGCTGTTAAGGCCTGCTTTGTGAAAAATGGTTGAGAGGAAGCCTTTCATGTGGCGGAGTTTCTGACCTTTAAATGCACAAAACAGTTACTCAAACGGCTTATCCAGAGACTTGATGTGACTGGCTCCTGCACCAGAAGGCCAGCGAGTGGTTGCCTCAGGACAGCGCAGTCCGAAGGCGAGATGGGTGAAGTGAAGGATATGAGCCGCTCTCTAGAAGAGCAGCATGGAACCCACCTGAGGCAGCGTGTCTTTCCTATGTCTATGTGGTGCCACGCTGATACAAACTGACTGCAATCAAAGATCGAAAGTCGAAAGTTTTGGAGTCCTGCTTAGCCGCACCACGTTCAGCTGATCATATTCAAAACTGGTTTCACTGTATGGGCAGTTGAGCCATAAAATGCTGCCAAACATAGCAGCTTTAATCATGATAGCTTTAAGTACGTGACAGAAACAGGTGCTACAAACTATACTACATCGGTGCTGACGTCACAGATCGGTGGTGACAAAGTTCGTTTCCAATGTCGCTAAGATCAGTGCTTTTCACAGATTTTTCTGCCAAGATTCACTTCACATACCAAACAGTATAAAATACCAAATAACTAGGTCTATTACTAGTCGTAAGAATCGTGGCTGGCCACAGCATCTTGCGACGAACGTGTTTAATTTGCTGCGCACCGTTTAAATCGTCGTGTCATTTGAGACCGTGTGATATCGGCAAATAAAGGGCCTCAGGGATGCAATTTTGCAAAATGCGTTGGGCTGAGGGATGGAAGGGCAAGAGGAAGGGGGTGCAGGAAGAAAAATGACTTAGCATGCCTCCGAGATGCACTCAAAGCAGTTTTCTCCCCAGACTTGCAGCTGGCAGCACGGATGTAGTTTCTCAAAATTAGTTTTTGTGGGCTGAACTCCCAACTTAAGATAATGAAAAATAACGGGTAAGATGATAACCAAATTTAGGAAACGGCATCCCTGGTTAGGAGGTACAATGTTTCCTCTCCCCCCCCCCCGCCAGCTGAATAGGAAATTATGCGCCATTAGGCTGGTTATGTTAAGTACGCCTTTATCTGATAGTTCTGTAATGTGAGTCTCAGCCCTCATTCAGTGTTTGATGGCTAGCTAATAAAACTTAAGTGCAAATGAACTCCGGAAACGAAGCTGTTCGATAGTTATGTCGCATTGCGTTTAGTCTATCTTTGCTTTTGTGGTTTATTGCATTTAGAGATATATTGCGACTGTTTCTGAAAGATCTGACTCCAGGTGATACTTCAGACGGTTCCATTTCGTTGGTGACAAAAAAGTCCCTTTTTCAGCCCTGGGGGAGTCCCGGTACGCGAAAACAACACTGCATGGAAGCCTCTCACCACAAAACACCCGCTACCCAAAACGGAAAAGATGACGAACCGCGATGAACTTAGGCCACAGCGAGGCGTCAGTTTCACCTCCCCACACGTGTTTGTTTTCTTAAGGGATGTTAAAAGCCTGGCGTCGCTTTTGCCGCTTCAGCATCGAAACGGGTGCAACAGGCTCGGAAAAGTCACCCGCTGTGAGAGATGGCGCGGTAGAAGTGAAGTTCACCAACGGCACAGATTCGACATAATAACAAACACTTAAATAATAGACAGGAGGCGTTAGGCAATGGAACTTAAGACAAAAAGAAAGACATTGCAGTAAGTTATTAGCTTAAGTGCTGAACACCACCCATGGTCATGGTATGGCATGCGTATGGTCATACAATTGATGTGGGGTAAGTTACATTACCGTGCGTTTCATCTTTCCTTCATTTCTTCCACATAAGAACACATAATACATGCATGCAAATGTGATCCACTACATATCCTACATATGCTCTTATGAGCATATGATTGGGAGCGAACAAGGATTTTGCTGTGGGGTAGGAGGCAATACTAAGGGTGTAAACTTCTGTAAATGATTCGGGGGGGGGGGGTGAGGGCGAGCCGAGAACCTGACAACCGGTGGCATACCTTCCCCTCGCCCCTCATTTCTGTTTATTTCTCAACGGATTTATTTCACTTTAATTTGGTGAAAGACAATGCATCAGATTTTGCGTTATTTCAAAAAGAAATCTCATTCAAGCAGCATAGTAGTCATGCAGGGGAGGTTTCAGAGAGGGGAGGGGGAGACTGGAGACACGAGCCCCTTCTGATCGAAAAGGCCTCTAGAAGCCTTATTGAGGTGCTGAAGGCACTCCTCCGTGACGGCCATGAGCGGCGGTACGTACTTGGGGATGTGAGGGACGGAAATGAGGTCAGTCATGAAGGACTTAGCATAGCCCCGTACCACGGGGCTTCCCAGCTTGACCTTTCAATCCTTTGCGCGTGCTATGGCTCCAGGTGTGCGAAGCTTTACGAGGGAAGGAGGTGTTCCAGTCAGGGATACACAAACTCCCCGAACTGTCTGCCGCAAAATACCCGTGAATAGCCATCTGTCTCATCACTATTCGTGTCATTAAAAATGCTCCTAAAGCATATTAATCACTCGTTTTCGTGGCCATGTGTCCCTTTTCTCATAATTTTTAAAGCGAACAGCTAACGCGGAGGTGCATTTTAGCAGTCTGATCGTTTAAATCCAAAGAAGGAATGCAAATCAAAACAAAAACAGATCTGGATAGCTCAATATAGTGAGCACACTCTTTTCGAAGCATTAATAACGATACCACCATAGCCACATTTACATGTGTATGTATCCATCACTGCAGGCTTTCGTAATTTGATCTGTGATCTTGAATAACGAAATGGCGGTAACACAGCGGAATAAATTGATTCATTTTAAGCCTAAGATATCTCATACGCCTGTGATGCAATGCAAATCATATATGTTGTTGATCATGCTGCCTGGCTCTGTTCGAGGATGGCGTACGGAGCATAACAACGCTGATGTGAACTGCATGTCATGTTCACTGACGGCAAAAGTTGTTAGGCGATGAAGCATCTGTTCATGTGGTCATAGCGAACAAGGCTACACAAAGCGCCCAACCAGGCCGCTCAGCAAAGACAGATTGCGCCGAGCGGCGCCGCCTTCTGGAATAATGCCAGTGTATCTAAAATGGTTTAGAAGTGATGCTTCACCAGTAGCTGATTGCAACCCCGTACACCATCCGCCACTAACTACAAAAACAGCATTTTGTGGGGCCACGGTTCCACCACCATGTACACATATCTGTTGCCGTGTATAGGCCAAAGTTCACCCTGAAACATGCGACCTATGTAGCCACCATGCATCTGTGATGTAGCAACCATCCACCCTCTAACACGGTGACAGGCTTCAAACTTGGCCTGCCGTCGATAGCGCTGAAGCGACAGCTACACAGCACAACACGACACTGACACCCCACGGCAAGCTCACGATGTGGCAATCCACAAAACGTTTTGCTATGCCGGTTGGTTAGATTTCCAAACGTTTTATGCGCTGCGTTTGAAACACCGGCCTGAAGTTACGGGGCTGGGAGCACATTGCCTCGTGCACAGACTTTCAAACCACATATACGGACGGCTCGAGAGCGGAGACGGGAGAAGGGTCTGTGTCTGCAAACGGCCAAGTCATCAAGTCATTTTCGTTGCCAAAAACGCCTCTGTGCACACGTCTGAGCTCGTCGTCATAAATAAGGCCCTTTGTTGCGTCGAAGTTGGCGAAGACAGCGTACACATGATCCTCTCCGACTGCTTGAGCAGCTTATCGGCTTTGACAGCTCTCAACTCGCCGTGTCCCATTATACAGGACATTTTGATTGGCCTGACAGCGTTGGATCGTGCGGGCAAAACCGTCGTGCTATGTTGGATGCCCAGCCGCGTGGGTATCGCAGGTAGTGAGCTGACGAACGCGGCGGCAAAACGAGCAGCGGGCTCACCTTGCACTCGCACTGTGCCCCTGCCGACCAGAAACTTTTGCCACAGCATCACGACACTTATCAAAGGAAAATGGCAACGTTATGGTAAGCCACCGCGAACAGTAAGTTGAAAGCTGTTGAGCCCAGTTAGGCTATGACCGCCGAGCTCACGCGACGCGAGACGAGAAGAAAAGGTCGTTTGCGGGGTACAAATTGGCCACCCGCACGCGTCACACGGCTATTTTCTGCGCGGTGAGGAACGACATCACTGGCCTCGCTGCGATGCACCACTTACAGTTCACCACATTTTTTCTTCATGCACAAATTTCAGCGAAGAGCGGTTACGGTATTTCGGACGAGATGCTCCAGCTCTTGCATATTCAGAGACTATTGGTGACGACTCTCGCGTTCTTCTCATGACTCAGCTGTTTTCTTTTTGGTTAAGATCGGATTTCTAGACATTGCCCCACCTCGTTAGTCACCTAACTATCGTGGACGGAAATGGACCACAGTGGTCGGCGCGCCCCACAGACCCTCATATCATCATCAAACACGTCTCCCAAATTCCTTACATCGCTTCCTTCACGCTGCCTTCGTCCTGTCTCGTAAGCCAATGCAAATTCAATGGGGCTGTCTCGTGTTGGCGGCCCGGAGGAGGCCCGGAGACGGCTGTACGCAAGTAGGCGGGTTTGTGCACCTCTGGTTCTAGTGTTGGGAGATGCACTGCTCTATATGGCAAACATATACGTTTCGTTTCTTCGGGGCAGTAACCGTTCGGCTACATTAACGGATCAAGTCAAGGGACCATATTGCGCGGCATGCCTCTTTTTCTTGTCCTTGGATTTGGGTCGCAGCCCCCGTGTAAAGCAAGGCCATTTCATTTCAGTTACGAGTTTTGTGTGTCACGTGAGTAATGTGTGCCAATTTCGGTCTGAGTTTGGTATCATACCACGTTTTCAATTCAGGTACTTCATGGCGCCAACAGTTATAATTAATGATACGAGTATAGTCAACGCTACTCAAAACATCCAATTATGATTTAAAGCTCGTGATCAATGATTTACAATCACCAATACCTGTGTGAAATTGAGGTTAAAACTAGACGGCTTCTATTAAATATATAAGAACTCGCTGTAAGCTCTATGGCAAGGGTGAATCTACTGCAAATATGGTGTAAGAAATGCATATGTTATTAATACTACCGCCACATGCATGCTTGTTATTAATTTGTTGTTGCGCGCCTGAGGTGCGCGTAATTTTTTGCTTAATGAAAGTATGTTTTATCATACAAACCATTTTAATTTTCATGTTGGCTAGTTTTTGATCGGCGTAACACAGTTATGAAGACCAGCCTACAAAAGCAGTTTCAATTTAAATGTGCAAGACCGCGCACTACGAAATGGTGCCACTTTCTGCTGGACACCGCTATGCACTCTTCCTTTGCAGTCTGGAAGTTTGATTTTATCCCGAGTCACTGAATTCCCTACAACTGTACAAGAAGGAAGCATTTTTTTCAAAATGCATTGACCACGGGAATCGGGATGAAGCAGAACTCCCGATGAAGATGACGGATTTCAAAGTTACCCCATAATATTGTCCGGAAATGCAAAATGGATGTCACAGACAATACCACTGCCCCCAAAAAATGATGCCATGCGGTTATCCGAGCCAAGCCGTGCTTGACTGCTTCTAGATCGCAGGTATAAGTTAAAAAGCAAAGACTCAAAATTGATAAAAGCCCAATAGATAAAATTGGAATGGGCAAAATTCAAATAGCAATAAGCCAAAATAACAAAAAGTTAACTCCAAAAAGTCAAAACGATAAAGCTAAAATGCAAAAAGTCAGAAGGGATGGCAGCCAAATGCATGAAAATTTAATAACAAAATGTCGGAAGGGCAACAAGTCAAATAACATAAACAAAAATATCCAAACATGAGTGCCGAATTCAAAAGACGACTGTTAGAAAGTAAAAGTTAATGCCGCGAAAGTCAAAAGGGATTAAAGTCAACCGGATAACAAAGAAAAGGACAATACTTAGAAGGGAAAAAGACAGGTAAAAAAAATACAAGTCAAAATGGAAGAAGTTTCTGGGAGCGCTGAGGCAACTAAGCTGACAAAATCCCTTGTCCGTGGTGCGGGGTCACTTCCAGATAAAGCTCGTGACACTCCGTGGCCTCTGCTCAGCCATGAGGCCTGTGTCTTATTTAATTCCAGGCTGGTGCTCCTTTAGATGTCGGTATGATCCCCTGGCAGATCTGCAGGTGCCCTTTTGTTGCAGATGGAGACCAGGAGGGCACAGCAGGGAAGGAGAGCAGTGACCCGCTGCCAGTGGGAAGGAGGTCAAGAGCACATTTTTGGTCTCATTTTTGGGAGGCCTCTTTCATTTAAACTGGAAGCTTGATGGTCATGCCTATGTTATAAGTAATGAGACCGAGACCCCATAACAGCTAGCAGACCCTTCTTCGTGGTAATCCAAAGACCACTGTTTTCATGGTAATGACGTCTTTGGTTTTTGAATCCTCATTTCTGCACCATGCTGTTTCTTGTCAACAAGAAAGATGTCTGAAGCTCAATAGAATTACGAATGAATTAAACGACGTATTTGACTCCCTCAATAAACAAAGCTGATGTACAAACTCAGTTTACCGGTTGCATGACGTTGCATATGGTTCGTACGATGAGTGAACATCTACAGTGAGCGGTGAAATTTTTACTCCGAGGAGACAATGCGGTAAGGACAAGGAGTATATTGAGAACTGGTAACTTAAGTAAAATTCGTAAAATGACCGTTCGAAAATTGAGAGACCGTGGAGTGTGCCCACAAATTGCCCTCAAACTGCCCCGCACGGCAGTACTGAAAAGCCCTAAGCCAACAAAACATGTGTCCTCTTTTAGTGTTGTAATGCACGCAACTTATTCGCCATCGACATTTCGTGGGAGAATATGTTACATAAAACTTTTGAACAGTGAGAGCGTTTCATTCTTAAAAAAGAAGTGCATGCATTGTATGACTATACCATGCTCGTGGGCAAGTGGACGCTTCTTAACCTCTGCGCCAGTCTCATGTATCACTTCATCACTAAAACTTTCGGTCATCTGCAATATCCACATAGCACTGATTCTGGATCCGCACGGCGGGGCAGGCAATCAGGATCTTGGCATCGCCTCTGCCCGTACAACGCTGTGTGGGACAAATTTGTACAAATAAGGCGCCGTTAGAAAGTCTGCTGTCGTGCCACATTTGTGGCGCGGCGCTGGCTACCGCAGTGCGCTACCTCCATTCTTTGATCTTTTTGTGTGACCTTGAACTTTCACTTTGACTCTGTTCACATCTGAAAACACAGACTGGAAACGCCAACAGGCGTTCTAATCGTGCTTTATTTATACGGATTAGTCCATACAGCGGCAGTGCGTCGCTACGCCGTCCTTTGACCCTGAATTTGACCCTGAATTTTGACTTTGACTCAGATTTTTTTGGAATCTGAGGCTGTAATCGACAGCTGGTTTTCTTATGACGCCTTATTTACGCATATCCGGCGCATACAGCAGTAATACGACGCCACATCGTCCTTTCACCTTGAAAATTTACTCTGAGGTTTTTCCCCGCAAGCGACATTGAAGCTTGACGTCTTGATATCGCAGACTGGAATTGATAACGGGCTTTCTAATGACGCCTGATAAGGATGGATCAGCCCCATGCGGTGGTAATGTGGCGCCGCCGTGTCCTTTGAACTTTAATTTGACCTTTAATATTACTTTGATTCTAGTATTCTTTAAATCCGAGGCTGTAATAGACAACGTGCTTTTTAATGACGCCTTATTTGTAAAAATCCGTCTCATATAGCGGCAATAGGATACTACCCCGTGCTTTGACATTGGAAACTGTTTTTTTTTTTTACCTTTCTTTCACTGCAATCGACCTTGAATTGTTATGCATACAGATGCGGTGCGGACTGCCTACATGGCTAGTTGACCTTTGGAGGTGGGTCTTTTCGAACAAAAATGGCTCTCATTTTTTGTAATCAGCGGGCTGTATGTGGCTTAGAATCATTTTAAGCGGAATCGGTACTCGACGCTGAATTCGGACCCTTCGAATATGCTTTCATTGATGCGCTGCCAAAGGATATTGAATTTTAGCCCAATTTGCGGTTAAACGCACGCCAGAGGCCAAAATGTGCCGGATCCTAGTCATCGCCATTTCAACTTCAGCCCCTGTACCTTCATGCGTTGCTCCCTATGACGTCACAAGCACCGACGTCACAAGCACCTATGACGTCACAAGTACCGACATCATACATAGGCCACAATCCATCAAACCGTACGAGCTGTACTGACGCACTTACCTCCGACGTCATAGGTCGCAACTTGTGGACAGCTGTTGGTGATGGAGGGCACAGCTCAGATGTGAGTACGTACAAGTCCTGACACCAGCGCTCACCACCCGCACGGCTGTTTATTCATCTGCCCCACGCGGACAGGCTCCAGCCGCGACTCGGTCGCGCGCTCCGGGCGCTCGATAGCCGCAGTGTTGAAGACAGCCGCCAGGTGGCAGGGCGGTCGCGGTCACGGGGCCGAGCCGATGGAGCCGCGTCGCAAGATTGCGGGCGTGTCCGGGATCGTCACTCTGAATTTCAGGATCATGATTGGCTGCGACATGTGTGCGGAGCCGGTGATTGGTCAATAAAGCTTACAGCATCGTCGGGATGAGACGGCGTTCGGATACATATCACGGTCCGACGTCCCCTGCGTGCGTTCGCCGCATCCTGCAGATTTCGCGATTGTTTCGTGGGTGGCGACATGCTCAATGCACGCGGAATACAATGACAGGGGTCTGGACTGAGGCGGCGATTCGTGAGCGTGCGTGTCGTCCGAAGGGGCGCTGCGAGGAGTCCCGACCCCAGGTGTGCACCCACAGCTTGTGCTTGCGGGTGCGGACTCCTTTTCAAGTGGTCTCACACCAGTGTATCATCATAGACTGATATCACACCATTAAAGTCTCTGTGTATCACCTCATATGCGGAGCTATGGTTCACACCACGGGCGGAGCGGTGCACAAGCTGTTTGGATGCCATATGGATCCTTCTGTCCATTTGTTCACCCAAACATATGATTTTGTGTAAGACTGGTGATGGAGCTGTAACTGCGACTAGCAGTGGAGTCATACCTTAGCTTCACATCCTCAGTTTATAGCGTTCATCACTCCCATCATCATACAGCGTTTTTCATCCCTACCAGCATGTAGCATTTGGCGTCTATATGCTATGGATTACAGAGTCTTGGTCCACACCATCAGCATACGCTGGTAATACAAACCCTTCCTGCTTTGCATGCGCCCTTTCAATCTTGCAGACATCTGCAGCGGAACTGGTGGGCATCTCGATCTATTCGTCACGAACATTGATTGGGAGCGTCATCCAGATAATACTGGCTCATTCCAAAATGGTTTGATGCGTTATTATCGATACTAGAATATAACTCCACCAAAACAGTACATCAAACCTGTGGGGTAATTCCATTTTCCAGAGCATTTGCCTGCATCTCAAGCTGCAGTACCCATGTCCCGTCCGCATTGCGTACTTCTTTATCACACAAAACAACAACATGAAAACGGGCATCACGCAATGAGCAAAAGTCATTCACTTGACATCCACTTCATTGACGAGAATCAGAACAGTGAACGCAGGCCACATTTGTTCTTGCTCTTTTTCTCTCTTAAGGACAGTCCACTGGAGCCGTGCTCACGACCGCGGCGCCAGCGCACCGCCACTCTCGTGGCATTGGCAGTGTCATGTATGTTTACTGGGGCTCCTAACCGTACCAGCTGCAGCAAGACCTCGTCCCATACGTCTCCCGGAACGCCGCCACGGTGTTAAGCTCGTCTCATTTGTCTCCCCCCCCCCCTTGTGTTTAGCTCTTATCATGCGTCTCCCGGACCGCCCCCATGCTTGCTCGTCCCCAGCTGTTTCTCGGACCGCACCTTTGTTAGCTCGTCCCATTTCTCTTCAGTCAACCCCCCCCCCCCCTTCCCCTCCCCACGCCGTGTTTAGCTCGTCTAATATATTTTCCTGGTCGCCCCCCCTCCCCCCCCCGTTTTTAACTCGCTCACGTGTGTTTAGCTCCGGCCTTGCGTCAGGTCCGAAGCCGCGCGCACCCGGGGGCCGAGAACATGACCGGCTCCAGCCGTGTCGGGTGAGACTATGCATCACCTGAGCATGAGGGCGTGGCCACCGGCGATACCGTGGACCCGGCCGCCGGCGCAGTCCGGACTCCACCGCGACCCCGGATGTCTGCCTGTGGGCCCTTGGCCTCGGCGTAGACAGAAGCGGCGGTGGCGAGGGCGGATCAGTTGAGGCATTTGGAGCTGCGGTCGTAATGCGCGAGTCTTTTTTTAATCGACGTCGTCTACCTTTTTGCAGTTTGTGGGAGTGCAGTTGGCAAGACTTCAACGACGCTTTACATTAGGCTGCATGTTATGGCTGTGGCTAAGGATGGCCTTTTTGATGCACTCAGACATGCACGTCGTCCCGCGCTTCGCGTCCCCGTTCTGTTGTTGATCGGCTGCTTAGCAACAACTCCGAAATAGCTGATGACTAATGCCGGGCTTTCAGGCCGTTGTGAAGCGGGCGCGGTGTGCTGCAGTGCACCACCGAGTACCTGACCTCGGCGCAGGGTCACGTGACGGCCGCGGGGCTGGCCAGGTCACGGTGTGGGTGACCTAGAGGTGGGGCTAGGTCGTCGGGGTGTGACCGGAAGACGGCTGCTTTGCTGGCAGTCACACTCCACTAAACTCAGCACTTACAACCCCATGCTACCACCTTTTGTGTAGCGTGGTGTTAAAGAGTAGGCACAGACCTCATCGTTCGAAAATCCAACGTGTTCCTTGCCTGTGAAAGTAAACGCCACCTGTAATAGTTTTTGTTCGCACTTTCTGACAGCGAAACACCGGTTTACAACTCAGTAGGCAATACAATTGTGCCCCATCGTCCCAAAAGTGATATCTCTGTCCGTATACAGGAGTCTAGACATTTGTGCGTGATCTTTTTTTCGACCGCACCGTTTTACTTCAAGATTTTTTTTCCAGCCTGCGCGACACCGTCCAGTCATGTAGCCGTGCAGCCGGGCAGCGAGGCAGCGGGGCAGCCGTGTAGCCCTGTAGCCGGGCAGCCGTGTAGCCGGGCAGGGGGGTAGTCATCTCACCGAGCAGGCGGGCCGAGGAGAATGAGACGAGTTGCGTGTAGTGAACATGTGGGCACCACTACCACGTAAACATGGAGTTGAGGAATTCAAAGGAAGCTCGTCTTTTTCCGCTCTGTGCGTTGCACTCACAAACGTTGCACGTTGGTTTATTTGAAGAAAGACCACATTTCACGAATCGTCCACCTGTCCGCAGACAGCCCTGCATCGGACGTGCAGCGGCTGCCGGCCGCCTCGCACATCCTCCATAGCGCGCTCCAGGTGGTCACGGTTCTGCCCTGTCCTGACATTCTTGGCTCAAAGCCAACTACTGCCATGAGGCCGCAGCTTAGGAAATCACGCAAACGAAATTGCGACCTAGGACGACGAATTAAACACGTTCGCACGCTTCGCGCCGCTGCCGGCACT
Organism: Pollicipes pollicipes; assembly: GCF_011947565.3. NCBI lineage: Eukaryota > Metazoa > Arthropoda > Thecostraca > Pollicipedomorpha > Pollicipedidae > Pollicipes > Pollicipes pollicipes. The sequence goes on along the minus strand of NW_023596805.1, from coordinate 26,277,950 downwards.
ACCTCCATCCTGTGAACGGAACACCGCCCTGTATCGTCACTGTACACACGCGGAAAAGCACAACTCCGCCATGATTCCCCGAAGCGCGGCGCCGCGTCCACAACGCTTCAGTCCGGCACCCCTCGACACGACGCGCGCGCCACCTGGATCAGTTTTGTGTGGGGGCCCGTACGGCCGACTCAGAGGTCGCTGATGTACCGGCTCGCCTCCGGAGACATGTGCAGCACGCCCGGCGCCACGCGGTAGCCGCTGTAGTTGTTGGGCAGGGCCTGGCCGGCGAAACCCTCTGGAAAGAAAGTCATCGATCAGTCAGACTCTCCCGTTAAAACTCTCAGGCTCAGTCATCTGGTTTGGAAGAGTACACAGTGTGATTGGTTACGCCTGAAATCACCAGCGAAGATATTGTGATGGTTTACTGGCCTCTCAAAAACGCCATCGGACTTTTGGCTTGAAAAGAGACAAAGCTAAGCTGAACGTGTGAATTCAGTGAAGCCCCCCTTCCCTCCACCAAAAATGAAGAAAAAAATGAGTGCTTGTGCTCGGTATCCACTGACAATAGACTTCTTCGAAAAGCTCCGTGCATTTGAAAGGCATTTTCTTGTGTTAATAACGTTTTTGCACGTGACTTTGCCCCGCAAACCATTTTGAGTTTTATATTCGCACTGAAGACATCACGCAAGCGTCTCTAGGGGCACGCATGTGGGTACGCATGGGCACGCATGCGCTCGATGTGTTAGATACCCGTGCTTAATGGAACGTAAGTGTGCCATCAAAGCGCATCGACGTAGTAATTTGAACTTGCTTAGACCCCAATGCGACATTGAGTTCAAATGCACAATTAAGCGATATTTTGAAACACTCTCGACTGTAGTGCGGCTGCCGTCGTACTTCTGCGAAACAGCAGACAAACACTCCAGACTACCTCTCTAATCCCTCAGACTAAAACGGTCGGCGATCAGAGGTCTTCACGTCCCGACATTGTCAGCCGACAGGCGCCGACAGCCATCCGGCACCATCCGGCGCGCTCTCCCCCCTCCCCTACTTCCCCCCTCAGCCAGGCCCGCGGAGGGCTGGTATCGGCCATCGACTGGGAATTCAGCCGCGGGCTATTCCTGGTCTGGCCGACTGCCCCAGAGTACACACGCGCTGCTGGAACTGGGTCTGGAGTCGGCCAGAACTAGGGTCGGCTGGCAAGGGCCAGAAGCCCCTGGATGAGCCAACGGCCGGAGACGGCGGGGCGGCGTGCGGGGGGGGCACACTGAGGCTTGTTTGCATACAAGTTTGGATTGTCGCAGTCGTGGTTATACGCAGCTATATGCAGTCGTGGTTTATCGCACCTCACCACCGTAAGCAGTCGCGGTTTACTGCAGCTCACGGCTGTATGCAGTCGTGGTTTACCGCAGCTCACCACTGTATGCAGTCTTGTGATCATATCAACGGCTTATGAATGTAGACTGAAGAAGTATTTTGCATGCAGCATTGTACAGTTTATATATATATATATATATATATATATATATATATATGTATATAAAACTGGTCGTCGCTATATATAGATATATAGATAGTAGAGAGAGAGAGAGAGAGATAGAGAGAGAGGAGAGAGAGAGCAGAGAGAGAGAGAGAGAGAGGAGAGAGGAGAGAGAGAAGAATAGAGAGGAGAGGAGAGAGAGAGAGATGAGAGAGAGGAGAGAGTGAGAGGAGGAGAGAGAGAGAGAGCCAGAGGAGAGGCGATTGAGACGAGGCTGAGAGAGAGAGAGAGATATCTATATAATATATATATATATATATATATATGTGGTGTGTGTGTGGGTGTGTGTGATGTGTGTGTGTGCGTGTGCTGTGTGTGGTGTGTGTGTGTGGTGTGTGTGTTGGGTGTGTGTGTGTGTTGTGTGTGTGTGTGTATTATATACACTTCACGTGCTTTGGCCGAGCTTGGGGCGTTGGATGCGGGCAGGGGGCTGGTCGTCGCTTGTTTGGACAAGTTCTGGGGGCCCACTTGACGGTAACCACGGGCGCGGGGCAGGGCCGTCACCACTGGCTGTGCTTTGGTACCCTAGGGGGTCGTTCAGGTCAGGTCAGGTCGGGTCAGCACGACATTCGCTGACATCAGTTTTGTCTCGCTCAATCCTACCCCAGCACATGCTGACAGGGCGGAGTTGCGCGACGCGAGCAGGAGGAACGCGCAACCGCAGTTACAATAAGTGTACGCAATGCAAAATGGCTAAACCATTTAACACAAAACATCCCATTATACGTTGCTGAATCTGAGCCCGGTAGCCAACACCGCGCATCGTTCGCTTTCAATGGTGCAAGGACGAGAAATATCGGCACAGTCAATAGGGCCCGTGCCAACATGACCGGGCTGAAGATGAATCGTTCCATGACAGAAGTCGAAAGCAAGCATTTTCAGCGTTTTATAGAGTTAGGATGTGGCTGTGAGCTGGAAATGTGTCGTGCATTTGCACAAAACTAACGCGTCTCTTTTCAGTAAAAAGTTACAGCGGAGCATTTTCCCACGGAGCGTGAGCCGATATGACGGATACTAACCGGCGGTGCCTCCTGGCGGACAGGGAGCTCCTGCTTGAGGACCACTGTCTGGCTGGGGTCGCTGGGGGCGCTGCATGCTGACGACGAGCGAGAGTCGTTCTGAAACGAGCCGGTCGCTGGTTACGGACCCTCCATCGGCGACCGCTGTCTGGTCCCGCCTATAGTGGGCGCGCGGCGAGTGTGCGTGCGCGTTAGGAATATTTTTGCATGACACGCATTGCTTGTACGCACATTGTAGTCAAGTTAGTTTGGCATGAATATTATACAATGCTGCACGAGTCCCGACTCTAAATCAGCTTCCGCTAAAATTACGCCATCTTGCAGTGTTCCACGTATTCACAGTAATCGGCATACCACGTATTCACAGCACTATGCATGCCACGTATTCACAGTAATATGCATATCACGTTTTCACAGCAATAGGCATAACACGTATTCACAGTGGCAGGCATACCACGCATTCACAGTAATAGGCATACCACGTTTGCACAGTGATAGGCATACCACGCGAGATTTGTCACAGCATATGCGACTTTGGAAGTCCACATCAAATGCGCGTTCTTGTATAGACTGACCTCATTTCGTGGCGGCCATGCAACTGTCTTGTCGGCTTCTGCAAACAGACATCAGCACGGTGACATTCTGGATACCATAATGGTTGTCACACAGAAAATACTTGGCTTTCGGGCTCATTTGTTATTTTCAACCACTTTAGCTTGCTATTTTGCTAGCTTTGTTTTACTAAAACACCAAATAATATAACAGCCTCAAAATTCATAAGACTTTTGACTATGCTATTAAGCAACCGCGTTTCTTAAGATATACCTATGCGATTAACAGCAGACATAAACACAAATAAGTGAGGCTCGAGGGAGGCGCTCATTGGCTTTTCAAAGTCTATATTGGCTAGCCTCTAGACTGCCGCCTCACAAACGCAGCCGCAGCATCCTGAAAAATGACGGATTTGTTTGGGCAGGCGCTGATGCACCTGCTTGGCTTTCAGCTATCATAATTAAGCCTCGGGAGTTTGGCTGCCAGAGCCGCTTTGGCTGGCGCCGCTCGGCCGGATGTCCCAGATTCGGATTCGCCCCACGTATCCAATCAAGTTAGAGTGATCCGAGATGCGCCAGGTAGCGCGGACGTTGCGCGAAAATCGTGCGCGGTTTTCAAATTGTGGCATGTGTGAGTATGCCATGCGGTGTGACACGTGCGCATCTCTTGAAGTTCGAGAGCCACACGCAACTCTTACGTTATCCTCCGAGCCGCATGCCGTTCGTGTACGTGGATCCCGCAAATCGTAGCACGGTAAAAACAAGGGTGTGCTCGTAGCGACCCGGACGACAACAAATATTTGCCGTTAACGTCAGTCATGACGTCATACTCATAGATTTTGCGCCCTTTGGTGTTCGGAGAAGCCCGGACAGCAAGGGTTTTACGTGACGTCACGTAAAACCTATACCGGGGCACAAAACCTTTTACCGTCACTTGATCGAAGTAATGCAGAATTTCCACAACAGGTTCAATTACAAACACGTCAGTTTCGCCGAAATATCGGCCTCGCTCGTTCACATTTGTCAGACAGATATGTGCTGTGCCAGTGCAGACATGAACGACTCCCATTCTTCCCCGTCCTCGTTCCCCCCACATGGAATAACGTTTTCACCCCACACATTTACCCCAATGATGATAGATGCCGCGCTCTCTTCGTCTCGCAGAACAAAACGATAAGCAGCCGCATTATACCATGGAAGCTGCACCCAAAGCACGGGGCAAGTCCGAACAGTGGACCCCCACCAGCAAAACCCAGTCATGAACCGTCATAAAGTTACCCTCACCGCCGTCAGACGGTCACCAGCCTTTACCAGTCGTCACCAGATTCTAACAGCCGTCAAAATTTGTACCATCCGCAATCGTTCGTCAGCAGAGTCATCAGCAGGGACAGCGGGCTTTAGTCGGCGCCGCGGCGCCAGCTGGTGTGCCAGCTGACTGACACGGTGTCAGCTGACCCGCCAGCTGACTGTCAGCCCGCCCCCCCCCCCCTCCCTCCCTGCCCCGCCAATCCCTGGGCGGTGAATCAGCGAAGGGTCTGCATGGCGGTGCCGCCGTGGGCCCGGCTGGCAGGCGGCGCGTCCCGCTGATAGAAGCGAGGCTGTTGCGTGCGTCACCAAAACCGATCATTCCCACCGTCTGTTGTCACAGTGTAAAATTTCAGCGGTAGCAGCAGATGCTGAGTGCTCTCGGCATGGGTATATGAGCTTGAGTATGCCTATGCATAGGTGACGATGCTTTATGAGCGAAGGGAGCTGGAGGAGCTATTGTAGGCAGGAAAGAGATCGCGTTACGGTCGCATTTTCCTTCGCTACAAAACATAACGCGATTGTTAGCTTTTTGGTCAACTTAAGGAAAAGTTGAGGTTACCCACAAGGCAATCGTTTGGTCTGTTCAACACCACTTTCTGGTGTCGGCACATTCAGAAAACTTGACAGCACTGTTTGATCAAACACCCGCTTGTATGGAGCTGGCTCGACGTAGAGGTCGTTGAAGGCGCAGCCTCGCAGCTGAAGACACGTCAGGGAAGCGGCCGGCAAGCCAATAACGCGCTGTGCTGTAAGGTATGCTCACCAAGGTATGTAAGGTCATCCTCACCTGGTATGCGTGTGAAGAAGGACGGCTCCTTGGGTCTTCTGTACTCTTTGGGCGGCCACACCGCGTGCAGCGGGCGAATCTCGGGCTCCAGCATCGTCATGGCGGGGGCCTGCCTGCGAAGAGAGAGACGATCGGGCCATCATGGTGGTGCCATCTGGTGTGGAGGCTTATCGCGAAATCCAGAATATTCATGGCAGAGGCAGGACAGGGAAGGACAACAGTGTCATTACAGCAAGATCACGAGTCATGACAAAAGCTTGAATCCAGCAGTGATGTCAGAGAGGTGTGTAGGTGACTAGGTACTCCGCTATGCCTCATGATTGACAGCGGAGTGGGACAATCGCAGTCCTGTGGGTCTACCGATGCATGTAATCATGAGGTCGGAAAGACCTTGGTGGCTTTGGTCCACAGCTGAAGTGCATTAAAGCATCCATGTGTAGCTCAACAACGGGAGAGGGCCTTCAAACGTGGACAAAAGCATTTCGAGCATCGTCACGAATCTCCTGAGGAGGCACTGAGAGCTTCTGCACAATGGTTGTCAAAGTGGAGGTATCGTACACCCATGGGACTTCTCTCGTCCACTGCTCTCACAGTGCGCGTTACCGGTGTCTCCCAGCTGATCCACACGTGTGGAAGCGTCAGCTGACTAGGTGACCTATTTGGTTGGGGATGTGCTGGCTCGTTGTGCGCCGGCGAGTCCTCCATTTGAAATCGCCCACGCCGGGCCGTGATCGCTGTACAATGCAGCCAATACCGTCCGCTTAGGTGCGTCGGCTGAGCGGTGATCTGCCGCTCCGGCAGTTTCAAACCTTCACAGACTGACTCGACGTATCTGGGCATCTGAGCGTCTTTTACCCACAGTTTATCCGCCTTGAAACGCGTCTCATTACTCATCACCACCATGATCGCCCTACTCTACAGGACGACGGCACCAGGACCGTATCACCAACCGGAGTAAAAAATAAATGGTGCTAGTCGTTAGGACCAAGGCCATTTACTACTACGAATGTAAACACTTGTATCATGGATAAGAGACTGCACCAGTGGTGCAATGTTACCTTGGACGACACATGCGCTCAGCTGTTCTGACCTGTGTGCCCTTCCCCATCCTCCCAAGCCCCAGGCAGAGGGAATGATGTCCTAAATTGGATGAGGGGAAGGGGGATGAGGAATAGCCCCTTTATCTTTTTCAAAGAACGTCTTTATGTGCAATGCTAAACCATCAGAGCGTTGAGGAAATGGTAATGGGGGGGGGGGGGGGGGTTGGAGGCTTAGCCCTCGGAGTCCTCCAGTTACCGCGCCCCTGCACCCAGCTGGATCGTTGACCCGCTGGGAATTTTACCGTCCGTCACAATGACCGGCCCGGAGGCAAGGCCGGTCATTTAACTCACCTGTGTCGCTGCCCTGTCCTCGTCAGCTGACCGGAGCGCTGCTCTGCCTCGCCGCTGCACACTCGCCTGACCCGACCTGACCTGACCACCGCCGACGCTCGACTGTCTGCACCGCCGGCCGGTCTCGCCAAATATCTCCTGGCGGCGCCGGCCGGGGCGGCGGCGCGCCGTCGGCCTGATTCAGACCCGGGGCGGTGCTGGGGGAAGGGCTCCTGGCCGCCGCCCAAGGCGTGACTCACGGCTCTGGCGAGAGAACTTGACCCAGTGGGAGGACACCGGACCGCCGCCGGTGGCCGACGGCGGCCGGGGCGGGGTCACCTGGACGGCGCAGGGGGCTTCAGACCGGGCGGAGTCGCTTCGTCGGACCGGAAGGCCCTGCCAAGTGAGTGGGTCAGCCAGCGGCGGCCAGAGAGGGGTGCGGGCGCCCGGGTTGGCTGTAGAGTACACCAGACAAGTGGGATGGCATGGGCACCTCTCATATCGCCGCCGGTCACTGAGTCATCGCAAGGTCGCTCCCGGGAGAACATAGAGCGACGTTTAACGCTCGCTCTGACGATCATTTGGCAGCTGGCCAATGGAGCTTGGCTGGAACAGGGGCGACCCTGTCCTGGCGGTGTGTAGCTCGTCGACCTATTTCCGCAAAAAAACTACCGTTGGCTCCAGTGTGGCTTTGGTTTCATGGCATGTTTGGCAAGGTGTCTAAGGGATCGAGGGAAGATGGTGCAAGGTGCACGGTTTCTCGAGAACGCTTGGCCAACTTTACCTACAAGAACTTACCTGCAAACTTTTTTTACTTTTTGATTTTTTTAGTTTTACTTTATTTAAATTATTTATATTATTATTCAAACTTTTTTAAAAACTTTTTTACAACCATTTTTTTAGAACTTTACCTACAAGAACTACAAACTTTACCCGCTTGTCGCCCCCACATTGTGTTGCGTGTGTACGCGGCAGCCATCCGCGCACTAGCCGCAGAAGAATTGCTGCACTGATTCAAGCAAGGAGAAGCGTGCCGACCGACCAGGGCATTCGCCGATGACGATGAGGGTGGTGATAGGTTTTCAAAATACGCTGACTGCTATGGAAATCCTAAATTCGTGATTACTAATGAGTAACGTGGCGTGTTTGAAGCTGAAGATCACGTAAGTTAGATACGCAAACAGACAACAGTTGACCCGTAGCAACCAAGTGAAAGCTGTTGTCAAGAATATCAGAGCAGGTAAGAGCAGGAGAATCTCGTCCGAGAGGAAAAGGTCGAGAGCGCTTACCAAACCATGAACTGGTCTGCGGCTGAGCACAAGACGGTGAGTACCGTGGAGTGCATGCAACTATCAGCTGCATTTGCATACGGCGACGGCGAATCTCCTTAGGAGCTCTGCAGTGGGCTCAAAGTTGGAGTCATTCGACTTGTCAAATATTCATCTCCATGCAACGCCCATTGCATGATTGCATTGAGGACACTATTCTGATCATCATCGTCCCGTTACTGATATTGTCTGCTGGAAGATATTCCCGGATACCGTCAGCTCATCATGGACCAGATTTTACTCTGCGATTTAAGATGCAGTTAACAGGCCTCAACATAGCTTTCGGGCATTGCAGTCTCCAAGGACGCCAGGCAGCATGTTCTGGTGTTTAACACTGCCTGATGTGTGAGCCCGGCCTTTCGGGCCGGGAAAAGGCCATTTGTCAGCAGCGAATGCGTAACATCTGTACGTTTAACGCCAACAAATTCCGACGCGTTAATATCGGGCCACGTCCCAGAGAGGCGGCGCGATGGCGGAGCCAGCGTATCGAGGGAATCTGACCGTGAAAAAATTTCAGCGCGGTTGGAGGTGTCCAGAAACCAGCATAAGCAACTGTTCATGCCAAAGTTAGCGGTCAATGGTCTAAATTTGCCCTAAAATTGCCGGTACCAATTACATTTAAGAATACTTGAAGCCGCATTAGTTGACTCACGGAAATGGTACCGAGATAGAAAAGTAGGGGAGGTTCGCAATGTCTGCAATACAGGCGTGCCCAGACGTAAACGCCGGATAAATTCAGATACTCATAAGACGGTGAGCAATGTTAGCGGGACTGAGGTGAGACATTTCCGAACTGCATCAGCACCGCATCCTGAGCGTCATGTCGTCCATATGTCGCCCAGCGCGCACAGGATGCTGATGAGGAACGGGCCCGATCTGGAGGGCCTCGAGCAGTGGCCCAGGAGCATACCCAGGACAAGGTAACCAAGGATCCTGCTGACATCTCTCCAGGCGCGCGCAGGATGCTGGTGAGGAGCGGGCCCGACCTCAAGGGCCTCGAGCAGAAGCCCAGGATCGTGCCCAGGACAAGGTACGCAAGGATCCGGCTGATGTCGGACAGTCTGACAGCGTCGCGGCGGTCATCGATGACGTCATGGGATCTCAAGGTCGTGGTGTTGGCGGCGATAGGCAAGGTCGCGACCTTCCCGGAAGCCCGGTATGACGCAGCAGAAGACCGTTTGAAAGCTGGTGCTGGGGAATCTTTTACATTTGATGTTGGATTCGTGGATCGCCCACTCGACTCATAATCACTCCTGCCACTTTTAAATGCGTCATAGATAAGTGCTCTGGCAGTTGTGGGGCAAATGATTTAAATACATTATATTTTAGTGCCTTCAATCACCAGTCAATCACGCGGAGGCCACTGTTGCCAGTGAGTTTATATTCATGTCTATATCCAGTTATGAGAATGTGTTGCAGGTAACTGGATCGCAAAGTGATTCCCAATGGTTTTTCTTTACGATCGCTCTACGCATCGTTAGATAAGCGGCTGTGTTGATACCTTGTAACACACATCCCATTAAGCACAGCGCCCAATGCAGCTACTTAGTTCTCTGGTCTGAACCGCTTAACAAACATACGGAGTTGTCCCCCTACCACTCATCAGTATCTCGTGCGCACCAGACCTAGTTTTATTGACGGCCTTGTGCAGGGCCCGCCTCGACTGCGGGTACCCAGCCTCCCTTCCTGATCTAAGTTGCCTGCTGTCGCACGTGTTCCGGTCATGCAGCCTCGACTGCAGGGCCCCAGCCCCATATCTCGACCTGCGGTGCCCGCTGTCGCGCATGTGCTGATCTTGTAGGTCCGACACCAGGACCCCAGCCCCGCTTCCTGACCTACAGTGCCGGATGTCGCGCGTGAGCCGGTTTTGTAGCCTCGCTTCGGTCCCTTACGGGCCATGGCGTAGCGCCGGTGACGACAGCTGGTAGCCGTGACCTAGTGGGCTCGGCAGCCAGGTCAGTAACCGAACACGTCTGACCCAGTAACCATGGCCGCCGGCGCGTCGACTGGCCCCCAGCCCTAGGCCTTGGGGCTAACTCACCCGCCCGAACAGACGGTGACGGCGCGCTGGGATTCCGTACGTCAAATTCGTGTTGGGAGTGAGTTAAATCATTGTGACAGACGTATTCAAGGTAGGGTGATGACGTCACAAAAGACCATGTATAGATTTTTCCGATACATGATGGCCAGATACATAGCTTCTTTGAGTATTCTGATCCCAGAACGACCTATATGAAAGGTCAAGTCAACATTTTGAAGCGACATGGCGGTTGCCGAACACCTTACGTTCCTGCACATGCACAAATCCCGACAGCATATACAACTGAAATCATTTGGGGCGATGTTTTTATTCCCACGCACGTGCCTAGGACACGGATACCATGTACGTTGTTGAGCACTAGAATCTGGACAGGCCCATGATGCCGCTCCCTCCCCTCCCACACACCCTCGCCGCACGCAAGGCGCCAAAACAAACGCTATTTGTCAACACGGGCCAGTCCCAAGCCCTGGCAGCATCGTCATTCAAACTGGAGGCTCCGGTGTCGTTGGGTTAACCTACCGCGTCGGGAAGGACGTCACAAAAGCAGGACCGAAACGCCGTCGCACACGTGGGCGTGGATGGCTAGGCTGAATATGGAACGCGGTGCAGCCTCGCGTAAAGTGAAAAACCAAAGTTAACGCCGGATTCTGAAACGTCGTTTCCAAAAAGCACCATTGATTCCGAATCTCCAAGCGTCCTTTGTGAAACTCCAGAAAGGTTTTTCTGAGCATCAGAATGTCCTTCAATAAAATGCGTTATGAATTCTAGATCGCAGAAAGTCATTGAGCAGCTCCAGCAACGAATTCGGGGTCGTACGGTTCATCTGAGCTCTGAGGCACGCGACAAGCGAATAGTCACGTGATCAGGCTCTTCCCCTTTGGCGGAGATGTGGGGGAGGGGGGGGGGGAAGGGTCACACGGCCCGCCACGAAGCAAGGTGCAATTCGTCGCAATTGAAGTAGATTAAAAAACCTAACCTTATGATGCTAGCTTAGGCTTTGGACGGAGCGTGGACCGGACGTCACCAGAGAGCGCTGCGGCCTCGACATTGGAGAGCTTCGACAGCGCTGCCGCCATCTACACCAGCCCCTGTCACTTTACATCTTGCATTCACGACTGGAGAATGGGACCAAAACTGGCAATGGAGGTCAGTTAATTTCGTATGGAAAGCTGTCGAAACGAGCACCTTTAGATGACAAAATGTTTAAACGCATTCATTTTGCGGGTGTTTGTGTGACGGCCCCATGCCTGGAATTCCCCCCGCATATTTCGGAGTGAGACAGGCCAACCTACCTGTGCGTCTGATAGCACTTACGTAGTGAAGAGGCCGTCTGCCATGACAAGTCTTTGAAAATCCTACAATAGTTAAGTAACTCAAGTACTGATTTTCGATGATGCAGGCACCTTCTGAAACTTATGACGAGAACCTTGCCTTCTGCAGGGTTTGTCAGCCACCATTGTATAAAATCCCAGGCCCCAAAAGGTGTTTATCATCACTTTCAAACAGATTGGGATCCCGGAGGATCTGGGATGTAGTATTCAAGATGAATACCCCGAGATCCAGTTATTTAATTCACATAAGGTATCTGCCCACTAGCAGGGCATCAGCACTGCACCTGGCCCACGAGTTCCCCGTTCCTTGATCCCGAATGATATAATCCTTCATCCATTCATACAGGGGCTCCAGCTCTCCCACGCGCAACTGAGCCCCTCCCTTCTTCAACTTGGCGGAGGCGGAGGCCCCTCCCACTTAAGACATCATGTTTCCACGAGTCCGCGCAATGGAAGCAAAAACAAACAAGTTGCGAAATAAAAGCTTGCTTTTCTCCAGAAACTATCTATATTTGAAGAGAAAACAGCACGTAACGTCAGGGCTCGACCACTAGAAGTGGGGTTGGCAAACAGGAGGGGCTGGGCCTACCGACCTTCTGAATGTTTAACGTTGAAGCTAAGGATGCTGGCATTAAATAAATACCCAAAAATGTTCATCCACCGACAAAAAAAGATTAGGAAAATTTTCCCCAGAATTGGCGACAGCTTCCGTAACCACTGGTAGGTTATGCTAGGTTGATCGACTCAGGACAAAACACGGGTCCATACAGGCCGACAGCATTTTCTACACGCAGTCAGGGGCCCCTTTATGGTCCAATTCTTTGCCAGTAAAAAGGCGGTGTCTGAATGGGCAGCAGGGGCTTTTTCACATGCTGACGGGAGGTCCCTCCACAGGGGGACAGGAGCCCTGCATAGAAAGGCGGGGGACCCTATTAAGAGCGGCAGCGAGCCCTCTACGGGCCAACATTCAGAGGCACATGTGTGGTCTTTCCGACCTGAGCTGCATCCTAGTTAGATGCATTTATACGCCCTGTATTCGAGCAGCATGGTTAAACAGCTCCCGCTGACTCACCCGGTCATCAGCACCGTTCCTAAAATACGGCCTCCCCTCCCCCCCGGGAGTGTGTCACCACCCCCCTCCCACCACCACACCTCCGGCTCTGTTTGTACAGTGACGATTGTGTGGCGTCGGCGTTTCGTCAGGATGAGAGCGGTGCCAACAGTGTCGACGCTTCAGGGGGCGCCGATGGGGGAGGGGAGGGGGCGGCACAGAGCCAGGAGGTGGTCACGCCATCCGTGACGCAGTCACCGCATCTTTCCATGACCTGTTCTGTCAGTCGCCTCATCTCCGCATGACCTATTCTGTCAGTCGCCTCAGCTCACCATAAACCGTTCTGTCACTCGCCTCATTTCCCAATGACCTGTTCTGCCAGACGCCTCATCTCCCCATGGCCTGTTCTGTCAGTCGCCTCCGCTCCCCATGACCTGTTCTGCCAGACGCCTCATCTCCCCATGACCTGTTTTGTCAGTTGCCTCATCTCTCCATGACCTATTCCATCAGTCGCCTCAGCTCCCATGACCTGCTCTGTCAACAATGCAATAAGTACTCCCTGTGTCCCCGCGCTTGGAACAGCGTGCGCAGAACTATCTCCGCCCTCGGCTGGAGAATCCCGCATCTATTGGGATTCTCCGTTCCCCAGATTATTGATAAAGTATCCGGAGAGTGCTTCTTCAATAATTTGTGTATGTTCCAGGATCGTATTATTTTGAAAATCAGCAACAGACAAATTAAAATGCATACCAATATGTGTCACAACGAAATAATAGCGGCTGCCTACGAAATTTCGAAGGTTTTTGCCCCAGTTCGTACAATCTCAAAATTGGAATTCGTAAATTTTTGGAATCCAAAATATTAAACCCCTAGTTCACTTACTGCCATTCATTCATATCAGTGGCAATGAGACGCGACCGCCGACCACTGATCACACGCCAGATACCGTCCATTGCCAACTCAGGTTCGAGGCCGCTAAACTGCCTCCATGGTCATGGCACTAAGACGTCAGAGACAGTAGCTCAGTACGGGCCTCGCTCTTGCCAGCTCCGCTCCCACACCCACGCGTCTGCAGAGGTGCCTGTGCGGGCGGGTGGAGGCTGAGCGGGGGTTGAGTGGGGGGACCCGTTTAAGAAGTGAGGTCACTCGCCCCAGGCTCCGGAGTATTTCTGACCTCGGCCGCCCGCGGCGTGGTGACGTCACCGCAGCAGGCGTAGTCGCGGCTGGACGCCCCGGCCATGTTGCGACACGACGAGTGTCTATTTTGGTGAGCGGAACAACACATCGTGGTGAAACTTCTGGGCGAGAAAACACCGCCAAGTTGCGCATTATTGCCGATGTTTGGAGGCCGAGCGCCTGGCGCGTAGAGAGCACAACACAACAGAATCGTTCTCGTCAAAGTCCGGCCGTGCACCGGCTCACTTCGGAGTGAAGCGAGCCAAGGTCACCCGGAGGCAGTGCCGCTGCTCCATGCACAGTTTGAGGCACGCTGCCGCCGGCACAAAGTTTGTTTCGAAGGATGCCACTCCGCGATGGACACAGATCCTATCCAGATCCAGATCCACCTGCGCCCGGGGCGTGCTGTCACTGAGCGCGTACCACTGGGCCCTGGGGAGCACTGAAGTACCGGTGCACTGCGGCAGCACGCGGGGGTCCAGACTCCCGCAGCGCCTGTCCGCTTCGGCAGGGGGTGGAGGCGAAGGGGAAACGGGGCGGCGTGGGGCGGGGGAGAGGGGAGCCGCGCTGGGATGATTGACGATGACCCCATCCTATGTCGGTGGCGCATAAGTGAGTCGCCAGGTATTTGCGGACGTACTGACGAAATCTGGCGGAGTTCTCGTGAAAACGCAGGTGGCACGATTTCCGAGAGACCTAGCGATTAATGATGCAGGGTGATTAGTCCAGAACGTTCGCTTATTTGTTTGCTCGAAAGGCGAGGTTGGCGTCTTTCTAAACAGGCGCCGTATTGATACTGCGTGATCATCTTGCAAACAACTCAGCATACAGCGCCCAACGGCGAAATGAGTGGTAGTACCTGGACGCGGAAGCACGTGAGTAAATCGTTGCCTGTTGCTCAATCGCTTGCTCCTGTCTCTGAGAAATTCGGCCATGTTTCGGTGCTATTCGCCCTTCGGTGCTGTGATACCTTTGTTCTATTGTCCATCCCTCTTGCCCAGAAATTCGGCAATGTTTCGGTGCTATTCGTCCTTCGGTGCTATGATGCCTTTGTTGTGTTGCTCATCTCCCGGTGCAGCTTAATATAACCCCAGTGCAGCCCAATATGATCTCGGTGCAACCTAATACAATCTCGGTGCAGCCCAATATAATCTCGGTGCAGCCCAATATAATCTCGGTGCAACCTAATACAATCTCGGTGCAGCCCAATATAATCTCGGTGCAACCTAATACAATCTCGGTGCAGCCCAATATAATCTCGGTGCAACCTAATACAATCTCGGTGCAGCCCAATATAATCTCGGTGCAACCTAATACAATCTCGGTGCAGCCCAATATAATCTCGGTGCAACCTAATACAATCTCGGTGCAGCCCAATATAATCTCGGTGCAACTAATACAATCTCGGTGCAGCCCAATTCATCCGGTGCAAATTAATACAATCTCGGTGCAGCCCAATATAGTCTCGGTGCAGCCAATATAATCTCGGTGCAGCCTATACAATCTCGGTGCAGCCCAATATAATCTCGGTGCAACCTAATACAATCTCGTGCAGCCCAATATAATCTCGGAGCCAAAACCTAGTCCTCCCCTAATACAATCTCGGTGCAGCCCAATATAATCTCGGTGCACCTAATACAATCTCGGTGCAGCCCATATAATCTCGGTGCACCTAATACAATCTCGGTGCAGCCAATATAATCTCGGTGCAACCCAATACAATCTCGGTGCAGCCAATATAATATCGGTGCAACCTAATACAATCTCGGGTGCAGCCAATATAATCTCGGTGCAACCTAAATACAATCTCGGTGCAGCCAATATATCTCGGTGCAGCCCAATATAATCTCGGTGCAACCTAATACAATCTCGGGCAGCCCAATAATCTCGGTGCAACTAATACAATCTCGGTGCAGCCCAATATAATCTCGGTGCAACTAACAATCTCGGAAGCCCAATATAATCTCGGTGCAGCCAAATAATCTCGGTGCAACCTAATACAATCTCGGTGCAGCCCAATATAATCTCGGTGCAACTAATACAATCTCGTGCAGCCATAATAATCTCGGTGCAACCCAATACAATCTCGGTGGGCCAATAATATCGCTGCAACCATATAATCTCGGTGCAAACATATACAATATCGGTGCACCCAATATAATCTCGGTGCAACCTAATACAATCTCGGTGCAACCCATATAATCGGTGGCACCTAATACAATCTCGGCGCAACTCAACTATAATTCGGTGCAACCCTATACATTCGGTGCAACCCAACTAATTCGGGGACACCTAATGCAATCTCGGCGAAATTCCAATAAATCTCGGTGCAACCTAATACAATCTCGGTGCAGCCTAATATAATCTCGGTGCAACTTAATACAATCTCGGTGCAGCCTAATATAATCTCGGTGCAGCCCAATATAATCTCGGTGACACCTAATACAATCTCGGCGCAACCCAATATAATCTCGGTGCAACCTAATACAATCTCGGTGCAACCCAATATAATCTCGGTGACACCTAATACAATCTCGGCGCAACCCAATATAATCTCGGTGCAACCTAATACAATCTCGGTGCAGCCTAATATAATCTCGGTGCAACCTAATACAATTTCGGTGCAACCTAATACAATCTCGGTGCAACCCAATATAATCTCGGTGACACCTAATACAATCTCGGCGCAACCCAATATAATCTCGGTGCAACCTAATACAATCTCGGCGCAACCTAATACAATCTCGGTGCAGCCTAATACAATCTCAGTGCAGCCCAATATAATCTCGGTGCAACCTAATACAATCTCGGTGCAGCCCAATATAATCTCGGTGCAGCCCAATATAATCTCGGTGCAGCCTAATACAATCTCGGTGCAACCCAATATAATCTCGGTGACACCTAATGCAATCTCGGCGCAACCCAATATAATCTCGGTGCAACCTAATACAATCTCGGTGCAACCCAATGTAATCTCGGTGACACCTAATACAATCTCGGCGCAACCCAATATAATCTCGGTGCAACCTAATACAATCTCGGTGCAGCCTAATATAATCTCGGTGCAACCTAATACAATCTCGGTGCAGCCTAATATAATCTCGATGCAGCCCAATATAATCTCGGTGCAACCTAATACAATCTCGGTGCAGCCTAATATAATCTCGGTGCAGTCCAATATAATCTCGGCGCAACCTAATACAATCTCGGTGCAGCCCAATATAATCTCGGTGCAACCTAGTACAATCTCGGTGCAGCCTAATATAATCTCGGTGCAGCCCAGTATAATCTCGGTGCAAACTAATACAATCTCGGTGCAGCCTTACATAATCTCGGTGCAGCCTAATACAATCCTGCTGCAAGCTAATACAGCCCCTGTGCAAGCTAATATAGTCCCCGTGCAACCTAATACAATCTCGGTGCAACCTATTATAATCTCGGTGTAGCCTACTATAATCTTGGTGCAGCGTAATATGATCTCGGTACAGCCTAATATAATCCCGGCGCAGCCTAATACAATCTCGGTGCAGCCTGATACAATATCGGTGCAGCCTAATACAATCTCGGTGCAGCCCAACATAATTTCGGTGCAACCTAATACAATCTCAGTGCAGCCTTATATAATCTCGGTGCAGCCTAACACAATCTCGGTGCATCCTGATATAATCTCGGTGCAACCTAATACAATCCCGCTGCAAGCTAATACAGTCCCTGTGCAAGCTAATATAGTCCCGGTGCAACCTAATATGATATCGGCGCAGTCTAATGTAATCCCTCATAATATCTAGTACAACCCAATATAATTTCTAAGATAATCCCGGTGCAACCTGTGTCGATCAGTCACAATAAGACAAGAGCAAAGCAGAGGCTCATAGGCCTTCTTTACACAAGCCATGTGCGAAAAGGCTTCTTGCGGCTCCACACACGACTTCTGTAAGTGGGCTGGCAGCTCCACACACGACTTCTGTAAGTGGGCTAGCAGCTCCACACATGACTTCTGTAAGTGGGCTAGCAGCTCCACACATGACTTCTGTAAGTGGGCTAGCAGCTCCACACATGACTTCTGGAAGTGGGCTGGCAGCTCCATACATTACTTCTGTAAGTGAGCTATGCGAACAGAATCGCTGTGTGAGCAGGCTTTCGGCAGGAATACCTTTGAATGCATTTCTACTAAACTATGCATTGTGCCTTCAGGGGATTGTGAAATTAGAAGTGTTATCAAAATGGGCCATCTGAACACAGGTTCACTGAAAGATACTTCATGAGACCGTGAGGCTTTCTGAAAGCAGGTCTTTTGAAAGCACGCGTACCGATACTCGGCCTTCTGAAAAGCGTGAAAACAAGCAGCCTTACGATAGGCCCTCCAAAAATAGCCCCTCTGAACGTGGGATTTCTGCGCGTGGGCCTTCTTAGAAAAGGCTTTCAGAGTGCAAGGGCGCACGCACTTAATAGCTCCCGGAGCAAGTGCTGCCCCTCAAAGTTATGTTCTGTAGCAATATGTACATGAGAACTGCTAACAACCAAGGTTTCCAAGTGCATATAAGGTTAAGACCATCAAGGACATGGGCTGTTCATTTACGAACCACAAACAAATCCGACGCACTGTATATCAGGTTTTCAATTAGTTTTTTTTTTTACTAGCACCCTCACCCATTGTAAAATCCAGCACATGTCCTGTCAGAACATTAGACTTCTGAAAACAGATATTCCGAAATGGAACCTCTCAATGCATTCACTGCGGTAACGTCTAAGTCCACTGGGTGGCGAACGGAGGCAAAGCGCAAAAGTGGCGACATATCAGTAAGTTCGAACTGTTGTGGTTGAACAGCTGCTTCTTGCAAGTGAAACCGCGTTCGTTCTGGTAAAGCACGTTAAGAGAAGATTCTGATAGGCGCCATCTCTTCAATCACTTCAGCTATATGTTTTGTCAACACCATGATGAACATGCATTTAGATGGTGTACGAGGTAGGTGCGCGTGTCCGCACTCTTTCACCACCAGACTCAAGGTCAGGGGCGTTAAAGAAAACACGAGCTGAGGGTGGCCGCACACCGCCCAGTTTCACACTGCCCCGCGCGCGTTGCAGAGCGCCGAAAGATCGTGTGCCCGCACACCGCCCAGTTTCACACTGTTCCGCGCGCGCTACTGCTACAGAGCGCCGAAAGATCGTGTGCCCGCACACCGCCCAGTTTCACACTGTTCCGCGCGCGCTACCGCTACAGAGCGCCGAAAGATCGTGTGCTCGCACACCGCCCAGTTCACACCGCCCCGCGCGCGCTACAGAGTGACGAAAGATTGTGTGCCCGCACACCGCTCAGTTTCACACTGCCCCGCGCGCGCTACAGAGTGCCGAAAGATCGTGTGCCCGCACACCGCTCAGTTTCACACTGCCCCGCGCGCGCTACAGAGTGCCGAAAGATCGTGTGCCCGCACACCGCTCAGTTTCACACTGCCCCGCGCGCGCGACAGAGTGCCGAAAGATCGTGTGCCCGCACACCGCTCAGTTTCACACTGCCCCGCGCGCGCTACAGAGCGCTGAAAGATCGTGTGCCCGCACACCGCTCAGCTTCACACTGCCCCGCGCGCGCTACAGAGCGCCGAAAGATAGTGTGCCCGCACACCGCCCAGTTCCACACTACCCGGCGCGCGCTACAGAGCGCCGAAAGATCGTGTGCCCGGACACCGCCCAGTTTCACATTACCCGGCGCGCGCTTCAGAGCGCTGGAGGGTCAGTTTGCCCGGACGCCTGATATCAGGACATCAGGCGCACCCGGCGGGGCGAGCCTGATAACAACGGACCTGACAAGAGATCTCCAGATCCTCAGGCCCCTAAGAATATTGTGAAAGCAAGATGGCCGGGGCATTCACTCACGGTGGTGGTTTCTGCCAGGTGACCTCGCCCCCACCCCCTCCCCTGAAGTCAAACTCCCATATCACGGAAATATTGTGCGGGTGGCTACACCGATGCATGCTTGTCCACGCGGCACAAAATTTAGTGAACTTACATTAACTCATTTCACAGCGAGCTTAGAAATCATTTCAGAGCGAGCTTACAACAGCGCTGGTGGCAATGGCCACGCTTTTACAGTTGCGGAACTGGCGGCAGGTGCTATTCGAAGCACGCAATACATTATTGGACCGTACACCGCAGGGTTTTGGCTCGCACGCCACAGTCGTAAATTGCTCGCATTTGCACCGCCGAGCCTGGCGAGTCACTGCCAAGGACACGGGTGTTTGGCACGGGTAAGTCGCTGCTCGGTCAGCCAAAGGTAAGCGCGCAGCGCGCTGGATATGTCTGAGCCCACGTCGATACCGGCAAGTGCCGCAGCTCATGACGGCTGTACGTGACGTCTGATGGCAGCCCCTCTTCCCCGCGTGATCCTGATCCGTGCGCCAGTCAGCCACGCCCCTGTGAATTCGTACTGCAGCCAGATCACAGGACGGGAGTCATCCCAGCTGCGTGGTTGGCTAGCTTTCGACAATGACATCGCGAATGTTCGCTGGCCGGGGTGAAGTGGCATGAGTAGGAATGTAAACAACACAACACTGCATGTGCTAATTTCAGAGCCAGAGAGCATCCATGGTAACCGTCCTTGCAGCTGTGCTGCCGACCGTCATGAGCCAGGACACCGAGCAGTTCTTCTCGACAAGTCTGGTCCTGGCTCGCCACCGAGGGTCCCGGCACAGTGCGGGCGGGCGGCGTGGCAGGCGGACTCTTCACCGGTCACCGGCGAGCAGTCTGACTGGCCGACCTCTGCTGCTGCTGTCGCCGTGTGCACTAGACTCGAACCCGCCACAGCGGCCGGCGGCCAGCACACAGCCCGTGCATGAGGGGTGACTGCCCAGCGGGTCACGCCCGGTCGTCTGAAGGTGACGGGCATGACTGCACCCGTGTAGTAGTCCGCATGTGATGACCACCCGACCGTCTGACGGTGAAGGTCACGACTGCACCCGTGTAGTGGTCCGTGTGTGGATGGCCACCCGGCCGTCTGACGGTGAAGGTCACGACTGCACCCGTGTAGTAGTCCGTATGTGGTGGCCACCCGGCCGTCTGACGGTGAAGGTCACGACTGCACCCGTGTAGTAGTCCGCATGTGATGACCACCCGGCCGTCTGACGGTGAAGGTCACGACTGCACCCGTGTAGTAGTCCGCATGTGATGACCACCCGGCCGTCTGACGGTGAAGGTCACGACTGCACCCGTGTAGTAGTCCGTATGTGATGACCACCCGGCCGTCTGACGGTGAAGGTCACGACTGCACCCGTGTAGTAGTCCGTATGTGGTGGCCACCCGGCCGTCTGACGGTGAAGGTCACGACTGCACCCGTGTAGTAGTCCGTGTGTGGTGGCCACCTGACCGGCTGTCAGTGACGACCACGACTGCACCCGTGTAGTAGTCCGTATGTGGTGGCCACCTGCCGTCTGACGGTGAACGACTCACGACTGCCCCGTGTAGTGGTCCGTATGTGGTGGCCACCTGACCGGCTGTCAGTGACGACCACGACTGCACCCGTGTAGAAGTCCGTATGTGGTGGCCACCTGACCGGCTGCCAGTGACGGCCACGACTGCACCCGTGTAGTGGTCCGTATGTGGTGGCCACCTGACCGGCTGCCAGTGACGGCCACGACTGCACCCGTGTAGTAGTCCGTATGTGATGGCCACCTGACCGGCTGCCAGTGACGGTCACGACTGCACCCGTGTAGTAGTCCGTATGTGGTGGCCACCTGACCGGCTGCCAGTGACGGTCACGACTGCACCCGTGTAGTAGTCCGTATGTGGTGGCCACCTGACCGGCTGCCAGTGACGGTCACGACTGCACCCGTGTAGTAGTCCGCATGTGATGACCAGCCGGCCGTCTGACGGTGAAGGTCACGACTGCACCCGTGTAGTAGTCCGTATGTGATGGCCACCTGACCGGCTGCCAGTGACGGTCACGACTGCACCCGTGTAGTAGTCCGCATGTGATGACCACCCGGCCGTCTGACGGTGAAGGTCACGACTGCACCCGTGTAGTAGTCTGTATGTGATGACCACCCGGCCGTCTGACGGTGAGGTCACGACTGCACCCGTGTAGTAGTCAGCATGTGGTGGCCACCCGGCAGTCTGACGGTGAAAGTCACGACTGCACCCGTGTAGTAGTCCGTATGTGGTGACCACCCGGCCGTCTGACGGTGACGGTCACGACTGCACCCGTGTAGTGGTCCGTATGTGATGACCACCCGGTCGTCTCACGGTGACAGCCATGACTGCACCCACATACACTGTCACACCACGAGCAGGCAGAGCGATCCGTGTGTAGCGTGGCCTCGGACCGGATCAGCAGCGGCTGGCCACAGCGACCATCTCAGACGTCGGCAGAATGGTATAGAAAGTCATATCGGAGTCATGTATTTTTGGGCAAATTGCACTAAAACGTTGGAAACAAACGAAGCTTCAAATCATTGGCCTAATCTGGGACAGGAACATAAACGACATGGTCGAAACACGCCCTTTGGTTAAACGTGACCACAACATCATGGTTGCCGTACTCTGGAATCCCAAGACCCCACACAATGTCAAGGTCATTACCACAGCTAAAGGCAAAGGTATTTCACTGCGAACCCCGCAACCCGCAGCGGCACGTTTCGTGTCGTACATACACATGTATTGGGTAAGGACGACGCTCTCAACAACACTCTGCAATATGACACTGGATAGTTTGTACGACACATGCGCTGGATCGATTACAATGGCCCAGTGCAATCAGGTTTAATGTCGCAATCACGACTCCGTCGTTCTAACCAAACATCGAGTTGTGCAAATTTTCTAAGTCTTGCTCCCGCTGCTTCGACCTGGCCTGTAATAGAGGAGAACGCATCAGACAGCGGGTCAGTGACCTGGCTGACGGCCAGCGCAGCGCACATAACGCAAGACCATCTGCTATACAGCAGAGCACACAATCCAGTCATAGAGACCCTCCTTCGCTACAGTTCACACTCCAGACTTAGGCTGCACGGCCCAATAACATGCCGCTCCTGCTGTAGGGAGTCAAGGCAGTACATGTCCTGCTGCTGCGTTTGTATATACGAAATTCCTATGCAGAATGCTGCAAAAAATTACGATGCCTGTTACCAGCTCGCACGCTTATTCCTCGCTCTACAGCCCAGTCATTTGCCCCCCAATCTCACGGCAGCCGAGGCACGAATAGGTCGACGTTGTAGTTAGATATTTACCGTCATTCAACTAGTTGGAACGAGATCACTGACAGAACACCCCAATTCGAAATAACGCCAGAGCACACCTTTCTTGGAGGGGGAGGGGGGGGGGGGGGGGGCGTTGCTTCCGCCGCCAGCTCATCCCTTGGAATTAACCACCTGTTTCTCGGCCAAGAGATGCCGCCACTATAGGGCAGCTTGCCCACACAAATTATCACCCGGCTATCCTCTGAAAAGATATATAGTTACCGGCCTGCCGGCCTGGAGCACGGACCAAAGCTCCCCCCCCCCCCTGTCAAGGGCGCGTGGACCCAACCTTCTCGTTCGCGCTCGACGTCAAAGTTCCGTTCGCTTAACTGCGGTGAGAGCCGGCATGTACTGAATGCTTCGTGAGCATTCAACAAAAACAATTTTTTCTCTCGAAAAAATCATCGAAAAGCAACAAAATCTACACAACCACCCGGGGTGTTTGCCAGTTCTTTGACAGGCGTGGTGTTCATAATGGGTCTCTAAACAGGTCTTGTTACTCCCTTTTCGCGGAGCATTCGGCTGCCTCTTGGCAACACCTCTAATGTCGCCTAGAGGCAGCCGAATGTGTTGTACCTGTTCGGGCAGGACGTGAGCGGAACACTCTGAAGGATGACGCCCGTGGGAACGGACAGGCAACGCCTTCAATAAGGGTGAAACCTGCTCTCATAAACCAGCGGCAGCAACAGTGATCTTATGTAACTGAGGTGGCTGGGTTGGCCTCTGTTTCAAGCAATGTCGGATTACGCAGTTTACAAGTTCACGGGACTTTGATTGCGATCATTCGTAAACATGCCTGCGTAAAGCGTTTACAAACAGCGACAATTGCGATCATTCCCAGACATGCCTGCATAAGGACGTTTGTTATCACCACTAACCGATGACAATGCTGTGGCAGCTTTCATGTTAGGCCAGTCTGACCCTGTAGGGGGTGAGGCCCAATGAGGATAAGAGGGCACAAAAATGATGGATGCAAAACAACACAATGACCTCAGTCACAAAACCACACCTTTAGGTAAACAATCATTTTGTTTTCCGTCCAGTTAATGTTCCGTATACATCGCGAAGACTGTGACCTATCGATCAAGATAGTTAAACTCAGAAGGCCTCTCAAAGCGTTCGAGATTTAGGTGGCCCCTAGCCTCATGCACTCATGAGATCATAGTTTTATGGATTAGCGGTTGCTGCATGCCTCCAACGCCTTGTACACGTAGGTGTAGAATAAAGGTGCATCAACGTGCAAATTGGGTGCGTTTAAAACGTTGGCAAATGCGCGTACATGAAGAACAAACTCTTCTGTTGGGACAGGGCACATCGATACGTGTGACACTGCACAGGCAAGATTCAAGATATGTCCAGACATACTTCTTGAGGACGGCGGTGAATGGCCTTGTCTTTCTGACCCCCCCCCCCCCCCCCCCCCCCCCCCGCCCACCGGGTCGAATTGTGTTTGGGCGGATGGGGGAGCGAACAAGAAAAATCCAGCCATTAGCATCACGCATCAATGCTTGCACCACAGCTTCGGTCAAATGACCCACGTGCAGACTCTTCACTTTAAACGCGAAAACCGACCGTGTTTTTACTTTGCAGTCCCCATTGGGGTATGTGGGGAAAACTTGAGGAGCATTTGCACTAAGGTCAACTAATAACTCAGTGACTTATATATACGATAACTCACTCGTTTTCTGTGTGCTTTCCTTCGAGCCTACAAACACCGATAAACCACCCGAAAGCTCCTTTCTTTGAAAGTTGCCATTTCTATGACAGCCTGGAGCTGAGCGTCGCCGCGGCAGGCATCGCAGAGCCGACCGGCGCCAGCTTCCGACCGGCGAGCGGCGACGCTGGCGGCCGGAGGTGCGCCTCCGGCTGACCCGGCACGTCGCCCCGCACCCCACCGTGCGCCGCGCCCGCCCACACCAACCAGCCACGGCCCGGGCCAGTGCCAGCGCTCGGGGCGCCCTCTCTCGTGACACCTGGAAAGCTCTAGTATGCCGCGCGGGTCTTTGTCACCGGGCGGCTCATAGGTGGCAGCAGCATCTGTCGCGCCTACCTTGTACTTCCTCTGGGCCTCATACGCCTCGTCGTCCGTGGGCAGCTCCAGGCGGCACGTGGGGCACGTGTTGGTCTGAAACACGTGCCGCAGGGGTTCGTCAGACGCCGGTCTGTAGGCGCTCCACGGTCCTCGCGCCCTGCTACAGACGCGCGGGCGGTGGGGAGCATGGCATTACCAACACAAGCGACCTGTGACGGCTGACTACCACAGTTCCTGCGCAGCATGGCATTACCGACATAGGCGACCAGTGACAGCAGACTACCACAGCTCCTATGCAGCATAGCATTACCAACATAGGTGACCAGTGACAGCTGACTACCACAGCTCCTACAGCACAGCAATACCAACATAGGTGACCAGTGACAGTTGACTACACAGCTCCCATGCAGCACAGCATTAACAACACCAGCAACCAGTGACAGCTAACTACCAAGGCTCCTTCGCAGCAGAACATTACCAACATAGGCAGCCAGTGACAGATGACTAACATGGCTCCCCGCAGCAATGCATTACCAACATAGGCGACCAGTGACAGCTGACTACCACGGCTCCCTCGCAGAAGAGCATTACAGACATAGGCAACCAGTGACAGTTGGCTAACACAGCTCCACTGGACCGACACTGGACTCGGCTTTCAATGGTCAGCTCACAGTCCAGTTAGTGACAGCTGGTGACAGTCACATCATCATGTATAAACATGTGACAGCTCAGTGTGATGGCTCCTATTCAGTGTGTAATCTGAAGGCTTAATTCAATTTTACATTGCCCTCTATCATTATGAGCCACTCCTCCCTTCTTAGTTGTTGTCCACAATTCTACTGATACAAAAAGGCTGTTACACCACAAGCTCTGCTTGTCAAGTGTTCTAAGCCCAAAGGTATAACCTGCAAAGCCTGAAGCCCCTAATGCAACCATGTTCTTCCCCTGGCTACTGCACTGGAATCAGTCATGAAGAAATACCCTCCATTTGAAGAAACACCTACCTTTTGAAGCCAGGGCACAATGCAGTCAGCATGGTACTGGTGCTTGCAAGGCAACTGCCTGGCCACTTCACAGAAATCAAACTCCTTCAGGCAGACTGGACACTGCACACCTGCCATGACAATGACAAGTATGTTGTTGGTTGCTGCATGCTGCTGTTATCATGGTTGGCACATCATTCCAGTGTGGCAGGGCCAGTGAATGACTGTACAAGGTGCAGGGTACCCCAAGTCCAGGTTTCTCAGTTTCAGGCCTAGTATTCTGTTAAGGACACTACCTGAGCCTTCTGTGACAACACAGCACATATGTCAAAGGACTAACATCAACCTGATATGCTCTGTCATGTAACAAGAAAGACCTCAGGGCCATAAGTATGTAATATGACTTTGCTATATATCCAAGTTTTTAGATTCTAGGAGTATGAGATACAGTTAGAGATAAATATCTAGCATCATGCTGAACAATGCAGCATGACATCTACTGCCAGAAACACATGACAAATCAATTAAAGTGCACCCAAAAGTATCTGTAGTGATAGAAGGAGATCCACACATAATGAGCAGTGACAGAAAGACATATACACAACATAAAACCCAAGATTCTGTACCTTCTTTTGTGATCTCAATCTGTGCAAGGCCCTCTACCACTGCCTTGGCTGCTGGTGGGGATGGAATGCCATCCATAAGGTTTCTGAAGTCATCCTCAAATACTGTGCTCCAACCAGACTGTGCCAGGAACCTGAAGGCATGGAAGTCAAAGGTTAAGTGGTCAAACACTGACAGCCAACACAGAAAAAAGGTAAATAGTGACATCAGATAAGATTTTCCATATCTGCATCATCAGTCACTGCAAATTATTATAAACTTAGAGCTAACAGTGCTACAAATATATTTTGTCTCACCCACTCAAAAGCCTGAGGTGTGTGCATAACCACATTCAACACACAGGAGTACCCAAAGTTCCCTGCTCTTCTAATTCTGGCACAACAAATAGACTAACAAGTAGAATTGACCCAAGTGACAGGACATACCTGGCAAACTGCAGCAGAGCATCTGGGGCTGCTCCATCAGGCAGTGGTGTGCAGTTGTGCTCCTCAAAATAACCAGCCATCTTCCAAAATGGTGGTGGGCAGTAGCAATTCAACTGGCTTCCTCCGTAAAATTACCTTGGGCTCTAAGGCTGCCAGCCGACCGCAGCAACTCGCGGACGTCGCAAACTAGACTCACGATTCGCTTGTTGCCTAAATAAAACAATCAGACTCCTCCTGCTACGAAGTCAAACACAGCCAGTATGCGTGCCGCGCTGCACTTCAATCCGACGATGGCAATTGCAATCTACTGGTGTGACACAGTAATAGACAAGAAAGAATATGCCACCGAGCACTCTATCACCACCCCCTGCTTGCATTGAGTTTCCGAGAACCTTGCCCCTGTAGGATGATTCTGATATTTTCAAGGCCACGAGGAGATATTTACCAAGAAGAAAAGGACGACCTTAAAGTGCTGCCTCGTACAGAAGGCTGCTATCGTGATGTAACCACTTGAGCTGTTTGCTGAAACCTACGGATAAGATGTTTGTATTAATTCCATAATATCCCATCATTTCCACATTTTTAATCAAAGAATGGTTGAAGAGCTAATCTTTAAGGTAAATTGGACCGGGACGGTCCAGAAAAGTCTGGAAGTTCTCTTACACGGTGTTATGATAGTGGCCACGGGTGTCACGTTCTAAAAGCGATTGGGGGACCGAGTTTGAGTTA
Organism: Pollicipes pollicipes; assembly: GCF_011947565.3. Classification (NCBI taxonomy): domain Eukaryota; kingdom Metazoa; phylum Arthropoda; class Thecostraca; order Pollicipedomorpha; family Pollicipedidae; genus Pollicipes; species Pollicipes pollicipes. Next base: position 26,250,443 of record NW_023596805.1, on the reverse strand, counting down.
CCCCCGAAAACTGATGTGCCTCCGGACTTCGGCAATTTCGATTCACATTCCCGATGTAAAAAAGTAACACGGATGTTTCGTTGAAACCAAGCTGAGCGCATCACCGTGGAAATCAACCGCAGTGCCAGGCCGCAAGGGCCCGGGCCTTATGGCTGGAAGAAACTTCTCAGGACTTCGGGTCTTTTCAGAGCCCAAAGAGCTGGCCAGATGTTGTTCCAAGAGGCCCGATCTGCAGTGCCAGAGCCTCAAATGTCACTGCGAGGGCGTTTTGCACCGATCGACAGCCTGGGTCGATGAGGCCTTATTTGCTGGTCATGCACTACCATTACTGAACAGTCGGCTCCGTGTCGGTCTGGGAATGAAGGCCCATTATCAAAAAGCAGGGACAAGGCCAGGATCCGCGATATCGACCAGGAACCCACAGTACCTAACAGAGGTACCTGTGTTGGCAGGAAGCCCCAAGTCGGCCAAAGGCAGAGTTAGATGAGGGCCGAAGAGGACCCCCAAAGGGATTTTCGAAACCAACGATCAAGCGCCCAGTTGGAAGGCTTAAGGGCCGAAGGGGGCCCTATGCGCGGTCGAAGTGCAATTTAGACTTAAAGGGCATGTCGGCCGCTGAGAGTCTTACATTGGCGACTTGTAGTGCTCCCGCAATGAAATCACGAGAGTCGAGTGTTTAAATTTCGTCATTTCATCTGAACACATCACCGCCCCGCCCGATCGTAAGCACTGCATGACATGCTATAGGTGGGTCGATCGAATACAATCGGATTCAAAACACAGATAAGACAGGAGTTTTAGCCGTATTCCTCGGAAAAAAGCAGGAGAATGGAGATATAGTTAGTTTGATATTTTGGCAACATGCCTTTCTCGGAACAATAGCAGAAGTCTATTGTTGACACATTAAGTATATGACACATTAAGGTGGCACATTAAGTCTACTTCTCGAAACAATAGTAGAAGTCATGTGCTGTTGTATCGAGAAAGGCATGTTGCCGAAATATCGACCTAACTATATCTCCATTCCCCTGGTTTTTCCGAGGAAAATGCTTTACTACTGCCTTATCTGTGTGACTAGTGTTTCTCGCTAATGCACTGAACAACTTACGGAATCAAAATCCGATGAATGTCTCGTCCTGGCAACTGAGAGCGTTATACCAGTGCTATCGAATGCACAGAGCCGCTATCTTTTTGTTTGTCATAAGTATTTTTCCCGGGTGGCACATTATGGCCGTCACTCTGCGAGCAGGATGGCCAAAATTAACTAAGCACAAAGTCAAGAGATGCTTTTAAGCAAAAATGTAATTGCCAGTCGATGGGAGATTTACAATGCCAGCCGATGGTGATCTCACAAGACCATGGTGAGTGTAAGGTTGCACCTTCCGCACAGAAGCAAAAGTATTGCAAATTGAATGAATTATCTGTGCAAATCACCGCTCCGACCGGTCGGCAAGCATAGAGTGCTACTCTATCAGGAGGTCGGTCGAGTACAGTCTTCATTAAAACCCGACGAGTGTTTTGCATTGGCGGGCAACAGTCCCATATCACTGCTCTCGATGCAGACGCTCGCCATATTCGGCATTGATTATGCGTATTTACCCGCGCCGCCGCAATGTGGAACGGGCGAAGCCAGCCACTGTTACCTACACACCGTCAACTAATAATTTGCAAAAATTCATTCAGGGAGCAGCCCCATCGGCGGCGACAGAGGGCATTCTGCACTCGTGTACGGCGCTCCGGCGCAGTAGCGGCGCCCAAGCCAATTCGTCGCATGAGCCGCCGCGTCTTCCCTCCCTCGCACGCGCGGCATCCTGTGGTCACTGGGCGCAACACCATGACACAGCGCCCCCCCCCCCCTCTTGACCTTAATGCCTGCATCCGCTCCTGGCTCTGCGTGTACGGGTGGAAAACTGCCGAGTCACTGTCGTTGATAAGCAGGACGCGCCGCGGGACCTTGAAGTGCTATGAGCCCGGCAACAGCGCGGGAGGTGTGCTGTGGTCTGGAGCGAACCCCTCCCTCTCTGCCCAGGACAGCGCTGGTGCGCCATAGATTCTGGTCATAGAGTCAGTGCCATGCCCGTTGAGGTTTGCGTGGGTGAGACAAGCGTGAGAGAGAGAGAGAGAGAAGAGAGAGAGAGAGAAGAGGAGAGAGAGAGAGAGAAGAGAGAGAGAGAGAGAGAGAGAGAAGAGGAGAGATAGGA
>NW_023596805.1:26233479-26247242 GCF_011947565.3 Pollicipes pollicipes | reverse complement strand
AAATATCAGAATCATCCTCAGGGCAGGAAGGTTCTCGGAAACTCAATGCAAGCAGGGGGTGGTGATAAGAGTGCTCGGTGGCATATTCTTTCTTGTCTATTACTGTGTCACACCAGTAGATTGCAGTTGCCATCGTCGGATAGAAGTGCAGCGCGGCACGCATACTGGCTGTGTTTGAGTTCTTAGCAGGAGGGGTCTGATTGTTTTATTTAGGCAACAGGCGAATCGTGAGTCTAGTTTGCGACGTCCGCGAGTTGCTACGGTCGGCTGGCAGCATTAGAGCCCAAGGTGATTTTACGGAGGAAGCCAGTTGAATTGTTACTGCTCACCACCATTTGGGAAGATGGCTGGTTATTTTGAGGAGCACAACTGCACACCACTGCCCGATGGAGCAGCCCCAGATGCTCTGCTGCAGTTTGCCAGGTATGTCCTGTCACTTAATTCAATTCTCCTTGTTAGTCTATTTGTTGTGCCAGAAAAAGATGAGCAGGGAACTTTGGGTACTCCTGTGTGTGGTTATGCACACACCTCAGGTTTTTGATTGGGTAAGACAAAATATATTTGTAGCACTGTTAGCCCTAAATTTATAATAATTTGCAGTGACTGATGATGCAGATATGTAAAATCTTACCTGCTGTCACTATTTACCATATTTTATATGTTGACTGTCAGTGTTTGACCACTTAACCTTTGACTTCCATGCCTTCAGGTTCCTGGCACAGTCTGGTTGGAGCACAGTATTTGAGGATGACTTCAGGAACCTTATGGATGGCATTCCATCCCCACCGGCAGCCAAGGCAGTGGTAGAGGGCCTTGCACAGATTGAGATCACAAAAGAAGGTACAGAATCTTGGGTTTGATGTTGTGTATATGTCTCTTTCTGTCCCTGCTCATTATGTGTGGATCTCCTTCTATCACTACAGATGCTTTTGGGTGCACTTTAATTAATTTATCATGTGTTTCTGGCAGTAGATGTCATGCTGCATTGTTCAGGTAGATGCTAGATATTTGCCTCTAACTGTATCTCATATTCCTAGAATCTAAAAACTCAGGATATATGGCAAAGTCATATTACATACATACTGCCCTGAGGTCTTTTTTGTTACATGGCAGAGTGTATCGGGTTGATGTTAGTCTTTTGAAATATATGCCATGTTGTCACAGAAGGCTCAAGTAGTGCTCTTAACAGAATACTAGGCCTGAAACTGAGAACCCTGGACTTGGGGTACCCTGCACCTTGTACAGTCATTCACTGGCCCTGCCACACTGGAATGATGTGCCAACCATGGTAACAGCAGCATGCAGCAACCAACAACATACTTTTCATTGTCATGGCAGGTGTGCAGTGTCCAGTCTGCCTGAAGGAGTTTGACTTCTGTGAGGTGGCCAGGCAGTTGCCTTGCAAGCACCAGTACCATGCTGACTGCATTGTGCCCTGGCTTCAAAAGGTAGGTGTTTCTTCAAAAGGAAGGTGTTTCTTCATGACTGGTTCCAGTGCAGTAGCCAGGGGAAGAATGTGGTTGCATTAGGGGCTTCAGGCTTTGCAGGTTATACCTTTGGGCTTAGAACACTTGACAAGCAGAGCTTGTGGTGTAACAGCCTTTTTGTACCAGTAGAATTGTGGACAACAACTAAGAAGGGAAGAGTGGCTCATAATGATAGAGGGCAATGTAAAATTGAATTAAGCCTTCAGATTACATACTGAATAGGAGCCATCACACTGAGCTGTCACATGTTTATACATGATGATGTGACTGTCACTAGCTGTCACTAGCTGGACTGTGAGCTGACCATTGAAAGCCGAGTCCAGTGTCGGTCCAGTGGAGCTGTGTTAGCCAACTGTCACTGGTTGCCTATGTCTGTAATGCTCTTCTGTGAGGGAGCTGTGGTAGTCAGCTGTCACTGGTTGCCTATGTTGGTAATGTGTTGCTGTGAGGAGCTGTGTTAGTCAGCTGTTACTGGCCGCCTATGTTGGTAATGTTCTGCTGCGAAGGAGCCATGGTAGTTAGCTGTCACTGGTTGCTGGTGTTGTTAATGCTATGCTGCATGGGAGCTGTGTAGACAACTGTCACCGCCTATGTTGGTATTGCTGTGCCGTAGGAGCTGTGGTAGTCAGCTGTCACTGGTCACCTATGTTGGTATTGCTATGCTGCATAGGAGCTGTGGTAGTCAGCTGCCACTGGTCGCCTATGTCGGTAATGCCATGCTGCGCAGGAACTGTGGTAGTCAGCCGTCACAGGTCGCTTGCGTTGGTAATGCCATGCTCCCCATCGCCCGCGCGTCTGTAGCAGGGCGCGAGGACCATGGAGCGCCTACAGACTGGCGTCTGACGCACCCCTGTGGCACGTGTTTCAGACCAACACGTGCCCCACGTGCCGCCTGGAGCTGCCCACGGACGACGAGGCATATGAGGCCCAGAGGAAGTACAAGGTAGGCATGACAGATGCTGCTGCCACCTATGAGCCACCCGGTGATAAAGGCCCGCGCGGCATACTAGAGCTTTCCAGTTGTCGCGGGAGAGGGCGCCCCGAGCGCTGGCGCTGGCCCGGGCTGTGGCTGGTTGGTGTGGGCCGGCGCGGCGCGCGGTGGGGTGCGGGGCGACGTGCCGGGTCAGGCGGAGGCGCGCCTCCGGCCGCCAGCGTCGCCGCTCGCCGGTCGGGAGCTGGCGCCGGTCGGCTCTGTGGTGCCTGCCGCTGCGACGCTCAGCTCCAGGCTGTCATAAAAATGGCAACTTTAAAAAAAGGAGCCGTCAGGTGGGTCGCTGGTGTCTGGGCTCGAAGGAAAGCACACGAAAAATGATCACTGAATTATTAGCTGACCTTAGTGCAAATGCTCAAGTTTCCCCATATACCCCAATGGGGACTGCAAAGTAAAAACACGGTCGGTTTTCGCGTTTAAAGCGAAGAGTCTGCACGCGAGTCATTTGACCAAAGTTGTGGTGCACGCATTGATGCGTGATGCTAATAGCAGGCTTTTCCTTGTTCGCTCCCCCACCCACGATTTGACATTTGACAAACACGATTTGACCCGGCGGGCTGGGGGTAGGGGGGGGGGAGGTCAGGAAGACAAGACTATTCACTGCCGTCCCCAAGAAGTATGTCTGGACAAATCTTCAATCTTGCCTGTGCAGTGTCACACGTATCGATGTGCCCTGTCCCAACAGAAAAGTTTGTTCTTCATGTACGCGCATTTGCCAACGTTTTAAACGCACCCAATTTGCACGTTGATGCACCTTTATTCTACACCTACGTATACAAGGCGTTGGAGGCATGCAGCAACCGCTAATCCATAAAACTATGATCTCATGAGTGCATGAGGCTAGGGGCCACCTAAATCTCGAACGCTTTGAGAAGCCTTCTGAGTTTAACTATCTTGATCGATAGGTCACAGTCTTCGCGATGTATACGGAACATTAACTGGACAGAAAACAAAATGATTGTTTACCTAAAGGTGTGGTTTTGTGACTGAGGTCATTGTGTTGTTTTGCATCCATCATTTTTGTGCCCTCTTGCTATCATTGGCTGCCACATGCATAATGTCAGACTGGTTTAACACGAAGGCCGTCACTGCATTGTTTCGGCTATCGCTGATTGCAACGCCTTACGCGGGCATGTCTTCGGATGGTCGCAATTGAATTCCCATGAAATTGTAAACTGCATAACCAGATATTCATTGAAATAGAGGCAAATCCAGCCACCTCAGTTACATAAGATCACTGTTGCTGCCGCTGGTTTATGAGAGCAGAGTTCACCCTTATTGAAGGCGTCGCCTGTCCGTTCCCGCGGGTGTCGTCGTTCAGGGTGTTCCGCTCACGTGCTGCCCGAACAGGTACAGCGCATTCGGCTGCCTCTAGGCGACATTGAAGGTGTTGCCAAGAGGCAGCCGAATGCTCCGCGAAAAAGGTAGTAACAAGACCTATTTAGTGGCCCGTTATGAGCACTACGCCTGTCAAGGAGCTGGCAAACACCCCGGGTGGTTGTGTAGATTTTGTGGGTTTTTTTGCTCACGAAGCATTCAGTACATGCCGGCTCTCACCGCAGGTAAGCGAACGGAACTTTGACGTCGAGCGCGAATGAGAAGGTGGGTCCATGCGCCCTTGACAGGGGGGGGGGGGGGGGGGCTTTAGTCCACGCTCCAGTCGACAAGGCCGGTAACTAGATATCTCTTCAGAGGATAGCCGGGTGATAATTTGTGTGGGCGAGCTGCCCTATAGTGGCGGCATCTCTTGGCCGAGAAACAGGTGGTCAATTCCAAGGGTTGAGCTGGCGGCGGAAGCAACGCCCCCCCCCCCCTCCCCCTCCAGGAAAGGTGTTTATTTAAGGTGGCTTTAATTTATATAAGGTGGCGTTATTTTGAATTGGGGTGTTCTGCCAGTGATTTCGTTCCAACTAGTTGAGTGCCGGTAAATATCAACTACAACGTCGACCTATTCGTGCCTCTCGGCTGCCGTGAAATTGTGGGGCAAATGACTGGACTGTAGAGCGAGGAATAGGCGTGCGAGCTGGTAACAGGCATCGTAATTTTTTGCAGCATTCTGCATAGGAATTTCGTATATACAAACGCAGCAGCAGGATATGTACTGCCTTGACTCCCTACAGCAGGAGCGGCATGTTATTGGGCCGTGCAGCCTGAGTCTGGAGTGTGAACTGTAGCGAAGGAGGGTCTCTATGACTGGATTGTGTGCTCTGCTGTATAGCAGATGGTCTTGCGTTATGTGCGCTGCGCTGGCCGTCAGCCAGGTCACTGACCCGCTGTCTGATGCGTTCTCCTCTATTACAGGCCAGGTCGAAGCAGCGGGAGCAAGACTTAGAAAATTTGCACAACTCGATGTTTGGTTAGAACGACGGAGTCGTGATTGCGACATTAAACGTGATTGCACCGGGCCATTGTAATCGATCCAGCGCATGTGTCGTACAAACTATCCAGTGTCATATTGCAAAGTGTTGTTGAGAGTGTCGTCATTACCCGATACATGTGTATGTACGACACGAAACGTGCCGCTTTGGGTTGCGGGATTCGCAGTGAAATACTTTTGCCTTTAGCTGTGGTAATGACCCTGACATTGTGTGGGGTCCTGGGATTCCAGAGTACAGCAACCATGATGTTGTGGTCACGTTTAACCAAAGGGCGTGTTTCGACCATGTCGTTTATGTTTCTGTCCTAGATTAGGCCAATACTTTGAAGCTTCGTTTGTTTCCAACGTTTTAGTGCAATTTGCCCAAAAATACATGACTCCGATATGACTTTCGATACCATTCTGCCGACGTCTGGGATGGTCGCTGTGGCCAGCCGCTGCTGATCCGGTCCGAGGCCACGCTACACACGGATCGCTCTGCCTGCTCGTGGTGTGACCGTGTATGTGGGTGCAGTCATGGCTGTCACCGTGAGACGACCGGGTGGTCATCACACACGGACTACTACACGGGTGCAGTCATGGCTGTCACCGTCAGACGACCGGGTGGTCATCACACACGGACTACTACACGGGTGCAGTCATGGCTGTCACCGTGAGACGACCGGGTGGTCATCACACACGGACTACTACACGGGTGCAGTCGTGGCCGTCACCGTCAGACGACCGGGTGGTCATCACACACGGACTACTACACGGGTGCAGTCATGGCTGTCACCGTGAGACGACCGGGTGGTCATCACACACGGACTACTACACGGGTGCAGTCATGGCTGTCACCGTGAGACGACCGGGTGGTCATCACACACGGACTACTTACACGGGTGCAGCATGGCTGTCACCGTGAGACGACCGGGTGGTCATCACACACGGACTACTACACGGGGTGCAGTCATGCTGTCACCGTGAGACGACCGGGTGTCATCACACACGGACTACTACACGGGTGCAGTCATGGCTGTCACCGTGAGACGACCGGGTGGTCATCACACACGGACTACTACACGGGTGCAGTCATGGCTGTCACCGTGAGACGACCGGGTGGTCATCACACACGGACTACTACACGGGTGCAGTCATGGCTGTCACCGTGAGACGACCGGGTGGTCATCACATACGGACTACTACACGGGTGCAGTCGTGACTGTCACTGGCAGCCGGTCAGGTGGCCACCACATACGGACTACTACACGGGTGCAGTCGTGACCACCACCGTCAGACGGCCGGGCGTGACCCGCTGGGCAGTCACACCTCATGCACGGGCTGTGTGCTGGCCGCCGGCCGCTGTGGCGGGTTCGAGTCGAGTGTACACGGCGACAGCAGCAGCAGAGGTCGGCCAGTCAGACTGCTCGCCGGTGACCGGTGAAGAGTCCGCCTGCCACGCCGCCCGCCCGCACTGTGCCGGGACCCTCGGTGGCGAGCCAGGACCAGACTTGTCGAGAAGAACTGCTCGGTGTCCTGGCTCATGACGGTCGGCAGCACAGCTGCAAGGACGGTTACCATGGATGCTCTCTGTCTCTGAAATTAGCACATGCAGTGTTGTGTTGTTTACATTCCTACTCATGCCACTTCACCCCGGCCAGCGAACATTTGCGATGTCATTGTCGAAAGCTAGCCAACCACGCAGCTGGGATGACTCCCGTCCTGTGATCTGGCTGCAGTACGAATTCACAGGGGCGTGGCTGACTGGCGCACGAATCAGGATCACGCGGGGAAGAGGGGCTGTTATCAGACGTCACGCACAGTCGTCGTGAACTGCGGCACTTGCCGGCGTCAGCATGGGCTCAGACACCCTGAGCTGCGCGCTTACCTTTGGCTGGCCGAGCAGCGACTTACCCGTGCCAAACACCCGTGTCCTTGGCAGTGACTCGCCGGGCTCGGTGGTGCAAATGCGAGCAATTTACGACCGTGGCGTGCGAGCCAAAACCCTGCGGTGTACGGTTCAATAATTTATTGCGTGCTCCGAATAGCACCTGCCGCCAGTTCCACAAATGTAAAAGCATGGCCATTGCCACCAGCGCTGTTGTAAGCTCGCTGTGAAATGATTTCTTAGCTCGCCGTGAAATGAGTTAATGTAAGTTCACTAAATTTTGTGCCGCGTGGACAAGCATGCATCGGTGTAGCCACCCGCACAATATTTTCGTGATGTGAGAGTTTGACTTCAGGGGGAGGGGGTGGGGACGGGGTCACCTGGCAGAAACCACCACCGTGAATGAATGTGCCGCCCATCTTGGTTTCACAATATTCTTAGGGGCCTGAGGATCGGGAGATCTCTTGTCAGGTCCGTTATCAGGCTCGCCCCGCCGGGTGCGCCTGATGTCCTGATATCAGGCATCCGGGCAAACTGACCCTCCAGCGCTCTGTAGCGCGCGCGGAGCGGTGTGAAACTGGGCGGTGTGCGGGCACACGATCTTTCGGCACTCTGTAGCGCGCGCGGGGCGGTGTGAAACTGGGCGGTGTGCGAGCACACGATCTTTCGGCGCTCTGTAGCGGTAGCGCGCGCGGAACAGTGTGAAACTGGGCGGTGTGCGGGCACACGATCTTTCGGCACTCTGTAGCGCGCGCGGGGCAGTGTGAAACTGAGCGGTGTGCGGGCACACAATATTTCGTCACTCTGTAGCGCGCGCGGGGCGGTGTGAAACTGGGCGGTGTGCGAGCACACGATCTTTCGGCGCTCTGTAGCGGTAGCGCGCGCGGAACAGTGTGAAACTGGGCGGTGTGCGGGCACACGATCTTTCGGCACTCTGTAGCGCGCGCGGGGCAGTGTGAAACTGGGCGGTGTGCGGCCACCCTCAGCTCGTGTTTTCTTTAACGCCCCTGACCTTGAGTCTGGTGGTGAAAGAGTGCGGACACGCGCACCTACCTCGTACACCATCTAAATGCATGTTCATCATGGTGTTGACAAAACATATAGCTGAAGTGATTGAAGAGATGGCGCCTATCAGAATCTTCTCTTAACGTGCTTTACCAGAACGAATGCGGTTTCACTTGCAAGAAGCAGCTGTTCAACCACAACAGTTCGGACTTACTGATATGTCGCCACTTTTGCGCTTTGCCTCCGTTCACCACCCAGTGGACTTAGACGTTACCGCAGTGAATGCATTGAGAGGTTCCATTTCGGAATATCTGTTTTCAGAAGTCTAATGTTCTGACAGGACATGTGCTGGATTTTACAATGGGTGAGGGTGCTAGTAAAAAAAAAAAACTAATTGAAAACCGGATATAGAGTGCGTCGGATTTGTTTGTGGTTCGTAAATGAACAGCCCATGTCCTTGATGGTCTTAACCTTATATGCACTTGGAAACCTTGGTTGTTAGCAGTTCTCATGTACATATTGCTACAGAACATAACTTTGAGGGGCAGCACTTGCTCCGGGAGCTATTAAGTGCGTGCGCCCTTGCACTCTGAAAGCCTTTTCTGAGAAGGCCCACGCGCAGAAATCCCACGTTCAGAGGGGCTATTTTTGGAGGGCCTATCGTAAGGCTGCTTGTTTTCACGCTTTTCAGAAGGCCGAGTATCGGTACGCGTGCTTTCAAAAGACCTGCTTTCAGAAAGCCTCACGGTCTCATGAAGTATCTTTCAGTGAACCTGTGTTCAGATGGCCCATTTTGATAACGCTTCTAATTTCACAATCCCCTGAAGGCACAATGCATAGTTTAGTAGAAATGCATTCAAAGGTATTCCTGTCGAAAGCCTGCTCACACAGCGATTGTGTTCGCACAGCTCACTTACAGAAGTCATGTGTGGAGCTGCCAGTCCACTTCCAGAAGGCATGTGTGGAGCTGCCAGTCCACTTCCAGAAGTCATGTGTGGAGCTGCCAGTCCACTTCCAGAAGGCATGTGTGGAGCTGCCAGCCCACTTACAGAAGTCGTGTGTGGAGCCGCAAGAAGCCTTTTCGCACATGGCTTGTGTAAAGAAGGCCTATGAGCCTCTGCTTTGCTTTGTCTTATTGTGAGTGATTGACACGTTAGGTTGCACCGGGATTGTATTAGGAACTATATTAGGTTATACTAGATATTATGAGGGCTTACATTAGACTGCGCTGATATTACATTAGGCTGCACCGGGATTATATTAGCTTGCACGGGGACTGTATTAGCTTGCACCGCGGTTGTATTAGGTTGCACCGAGATTATATTAGGCTGCACAGAGATTGTATTAGGTTGCGCCGGGATTATATTAGCTTGCACGGGGACTGTATTAGCTCGCACCGGAATTGTATCAGGTTGCGCCGAGATTATATTAGGCTGCACCGAGATTGTATTGGGCTGCACCGAGATTGTATTAGGCTGCATCGGGATTGTATTAGGCTGCACCGGGAGATGAGCAACACAACAAAGGCATCACGGCACCGAAGGGCGAATAGCACCGAAACATGGCCGAATTTCTCAGAGACAGGAGCAAGCGATTGAGCAACATGCAATGATTTACTCACGTGCTTCCACATCCAGGTACTACCACTCATTTCGCCGTTGGGCGCAGTATGCTGAGTTGTTTACAATATGATCACGCAGTGTCAACACGGCGCCTGTTTAGAAAGACGCCAACCTCGCCTTTAGAACAAACAAATAAGCGAACGTTCTGGACTAATCACCCCGCATCATTAATCGCTGGGTCTCTCGGAAATCGTGCCATCTGCGTTTTCACGAGAACTCCGCCAGATTTCGTCAGTAAGTCCGTAAATACCTGGCAACTCACTTTCCGTCACCAACATAGGTTGGAATCATCGTGGATCGTCCCAACGCGGCTCCCCCCTCCCCCGCCCTACCCCGCTTCCCCTTTGCCTCCACCCCCTGCCGAAGCGGACAGGCGCTGCGGGAGTCTGGACCCCCGCGTGCTGCCGCAGTGCACCGGTACTTCAGTGCTCCCCAGGGCCCAGTGGTACGCGCTCAGTGACAGCACGCCCCGGGCGCAGGTGGATCTGGATCTGGATAGGATCTGTGTCCATCGCGAGTGGCATCCTTCGAAACAAACTTTGTGCCGGCGGCAGCGTGCCTCAAACTGTGCCTGGAAGCCAGCGGCACTGCCCTCGGGTGACCTTGGCTCGCTTCACTCCGAAGTGAGCCGGTGCGCGGCCGGACTTTGACGAGAAACGATTCTGTTGTGTTGTGCTCTCTACGCACCAAGTACTCGGCCTCCAAACATCGGCAATAATGCGCAAACTTGGCGGGTGTTTTTCTCGCCAGAAGTTTCACCACGATGTGTTGTTCCGCTCACCAAAATAGACACTCGTCGTGTCGCAACATGGCGGGGCGTCCAGCCGCGACTACGCCTGCTGCGGTGACGTCACCACGCCCGCGGGCGGCCGAGGTCAGAAATACTCCGGAGCCTGGGACGAGTGACCTCACTTCTTTAAACGGGTCCTCCCACTCAACCCCCCCGCTCAGCCTCCACCCGCCCGCACAGGCACCTCTGTCAGACGCGTGGGTGTGGGAGCGGAGCTGGCAAGAGCGAGGCCCGTACTAGCTACTGTCTCTGACGTCTTAGTGCCCATGACAATGGAGGCAGTTTTAGCGGCCTCGAACCTGAGTTGGCAATGGACGGTACCTGGCGTGTGATCAGTGGTCGGCGGTCGCGTCTCATTGTCACTGATATGAATGAATGGCAGTAAGTGAACTAGGGGTTTAATATTTTGGATTCCAAAAATTTCCGAATTCCAATTTTGAGATTGTACGAACAGGGGCAAAAACCTTCGAAATTTCGTAGGCAGCCGCTATTATTTCGTTGTGACACATATTGGTATGCATTTTAAATTTGTCTGTTGCTGATTTTTCAAAATAATACGATCCTGGAACATACACCAAATTATTGAAGAAGCACTCTCCGGATACTTTATCAATAATCTGGGGAACGGAGAATCCCGATAGATGCGGGATTCTCCAGCCGAGGCGCGGAGATAGTTCTGCCGCACGCTGTTCCAAGCGCGGGGACACAGGGGTACTTATTGCATTGTTGACAGAACAGGTCATGGGGAGCTGAGGTGTCTGACAGAACAGGTCATGGGGAGCTGAGGTGTCTGACAGAACAGGTCATGGGGAGATGAGGCGACTGACAGAACAGGTCATGGAAAGATGCGGTGACTGCGTCACGGATGGCGTGACCACCTCCTGGCTCTGTGCCGCCCCCTCCCCTCCCCCATCGGCGCTCCCTGAAGCGTCGACACTGTTGGCACCGCCCTCATCCTGACGAAACGCCGACGCCACACAATCGTCACTGTAAAAACAGAGCAGGAGGTGTGGTGGTGGGAGGGGGGTGGTGACACACTCCCGGGGGGGGGGGGGGGGGGAGGCCGTATTTTTAGGAACGGTGCTGATGACCGGGTGAGTCAGCGGGAGCAGTTTAACCATGCTGCTCGAATACAGGGTGTGTAAATGCATCTAACTAGGGTGCAGCTCAGGTCGGAAAGACTACACATGTGCCTCTGAATGTTGGCCCGTAGAGGGCTCGCTGCCGCTCTTAATAGGGTCCCCCGCCTTTCTATTCAGGGCCCCTATCCCCCTGTGGAGGGACTTCCCGTCAGCATGTGAAAAAGCCCCTGCTCCCCATTCAGACACCGCCTTTTTACTGGTAAATAATTGGGCCATAAAGGGGTTCCTGGCTGCCTGTAAAAATGCTGTCGACCTGCATGGGCCGTGTTTTGTCCTGGGTCGATCAACCTAGCATAACCTACCAGTGGTTACGGAAAGCTGTCGCCAATTCTGGGGAAAATTTTCCTAATCCTTTTTTGTCGGTGGATGAACATTTTTGAGGTATTTATTAATGCCAGCATCCTAGCTTCAACGTTAAACATTCAGAAGGTCGGTAGGCCCAGCCCCTCCTGTTTGCCAACCCCCACTTCTAGTGGTCGAGCCCTGACCGTTACGTGCCGTTTTCTCTTCAAATATAGATAGTTTCTGGAGAAAAGCAAGCTCTTATTTCGCAACTTGTTTGTTTTTGCTTCCATTGCGCGGACTCGTGGAACATGATGTCTTAAGTGGGAGGGGCCTCCGCCTCCGCCAAGTTGAAGAAGGGAGGGGCTCAGTTTCGCGTGGGGAGAGCTGGAGCCCCTGTATGAATGGATGAAGGATTATATCATTCGGGATCAAGGAACGGGGAACTCGTGGGCCAGGTGCAGTGCTGATTGCCCTGCTAGTGGGCAGATACCTTATGTGAATTAAAGAACTGGATCTCGGGGTATTCATCTTGAATACTACATCCCTAGATCCTCCGGGATCCCAATCTGTTTGAAAGTGATGATAACACCTTTTGGGGCCTGGGATTTTATACAATGGTGGCTGGCAAACCCTGCAGGAAGGCAAGGTTCTCGTCATAAGTTCAGAAGGTGCCTGCACCATCGAAAATCAGTACTGAGTTACTTAACTATTGTAGGATTTTCAAAGACTTGTCATGGCAGACGGCCTCTTCACTATGTAAGTGCTATCAGACGCACAGGTAGGTTGGCCTGTCTCACTCCGAAATATGCGGGGGGAATTCCAGGCATGGGGCCGTCACACAAACACCCGCAAAATGAATGCGTTTAAACATTTTGTCATCTAAAGGTGCTCGTTTCGACAGCTTTCCATACGAAATTAACTGACCTCCATTGCCAGTTTTGGTCCCATTCTCCAGCCGTGAATGCAAGATGTAAAGTGACAGGGGCTGGCGCAGATGGCGGCAGCGCTGTCGAAGCTCTCCAATGTCGAGGCCGCAGCGCTCTCTGATGACCTCCGGTCCACGCTCCGTCCAAAGCCTAAGCTAACATCATAAGGTTAGGTTTTTTAATCTACTTCAATTGCGACGAATTGCAGCTTGCTTCGTGGCGGGCCGTGTGACCCTTCTCCCCCCCCCCCCCCCCCTCCCCGCCAACGGTGAAGAGCCTGATCACGTGACTATTCGCTTGTCGCGCGCCTCAGAACTCATATTAACCGTACGACCCCGAATCCGTTGCTGGAGCCGTTCAATGACTTTCTGCGATCTAGAACTCATAACGCATTTTATTGAAGGACTTTCTGATGCTCAGAAAAACCTTTCTGGAGTTTCACGAAAGGACGTTTGAAGATTCGGAATCAATGGTGCTTTTTGGAAAGCACGTTTCAGAATCCGGCGCTAACTTTTGTTTTTCACTTTACGCGCGGCTGCACCGCGTTCCATATTCAGCCTAGCCATCCACGCCCACGTGTGCGACGGCGTTTCGGTCCTGCATTCGTGATGTCCTTCCCGACGCGGTAGGTTAACCCAACGACACCGGAGCCTCCAGTTTGAATGACGATGCTGCCAGAGCTTGGGACTGGCCCGTGTTGACAAATAGCGTTTGTTTTGGCGCCTTGCGTGCGGCGAGGGTGTGTGGGAGGGGAGGGAGCGGCATCATGGGCCTGTCCAGATTCCAGTGCTAAACAACGTACATGGTAATCGTGTCCTAGGCACGTGCGTGGGATAAAAACATCGCCCCAAATGATTTCAGTTGTATATGCTGTCGGGATTTGTGCATGTGCGGAACGTAAGTGTTCGACAACCGCCATGTCGCTTCAAAATGTTGACTTGACCTTTCATATAGGTCGTTCTGGGTTAGAATACTCAAAGAAGCTATGATATCTGGCCATCAGGTATCGAAAAAATCTATACGTGGTCTTTTGTGGCGTCATCACCTACCTTGAACACGTCTGTCACAATGATTTAACTCACTCCCAACACGAATTTGACGTACGGAATCCCAGCGCGCCGTCACCGTCTGTCCGGGCGGGTGAGTTAGCCCCAAGACCTAGGGCTGGGGGCCAGTCGACGCGCCGGCGGCCATGGTTACTGGGTCAGACGTGTTCGGTTACTGACCTGGCTGCCGAGCCCACTAGGTCACGGCTACCAGCTGTCGTCACC
>NW_023596805.1:26164233-26232479 GCF_011947565.3 Pollicipes pollicipes | reverse complement strand
TATTATTTCGTTGTGACACATATTGGTATGCATTTTAATTTGTCTGTTGCTGATTTTCAAAATAATACGATCCTGAAACATACACAAATTATTGAAGAAGCACTCTCCGGATACTTTATCAATAATCTGGGGAACGGAGAATCCAAATAGATGCGGGATTCTCCAGCCGAGGGCGGAGATAGTTCTGCGCACGCTGTTCCAAGCGCGGGGACACAGGGGTACTTATTGCATTGTTGACAGAACAGGTCATGGGGAGCTGAGGTGTCTGACAGAACAGGTCATGGGGAGCTGAGGTGTCTGACAGAACAGGTCATGGGGAGATGAGGCGACTGACAGAACAGATCATGGAAAGCTGCGGTGACTGCGTCACGGATGGCGTGACCACCTCCTGGCTCTGTGCCGCCCCCTCCCCTCCCCCATCGGCGCCCCCTGAAGCGTCGACACTGTTGGCACCGCTCTCATCCTGACGAAACGCCGACGCCACACAATCGTCACTGTACAAACAGAGCCGGAGGTGTGGTGGTGGGGTGGGAGGGGGGGGGGGGGGGGGGGGGGGGGGGGGGGGGGTGGGTCACACACTCCCGCGGGGGAGGGGAGGCCGTATTTTAGGAACGGTGCTGATGACCGGGTGAGTCAGCGGGAGCAGTTTAACCATGCTGCTCGAATACAGGGCGTATAATGCATCTAACTAGGATGCAGCTCAGGTCGGACAAGACCCACACATTGTGCTCTGAATGTTGGCCCGTAGGAGGGCTCGCTGCCGCTCTTATAGGGTCCCCCGCCTTTCTATGCAGGGCTCCTGTCCCCCTGTGGAGGGACCTCCCGTCAGCATGTGAAAAAGCCCCTGCTGCCCATTCAGACACCGCCTTTTTACTGGCAAAGAATTGGAACCATAAAGGGGCCCCTGACTGCGTGTAGAAAATGCTGTCGGCCGTATGGGACCCGTGTTTTGTCCTGAGTCGATCAACCTAGCATAACCTACCAGTGGTTACGGAAGCTGTCGCCAATTCTGGGGAAAATTTTCCTAATCCTTTTTTGTCGGTGGATGAACATTTTTGGGTATTTATTTAATGCCAGCATCCTTAGCTTCAACGTTAAACATTCAGAAGGTCGGTAGGCCCAGCCCCTCCTGTTTGCCAACCCCACTTCTAGTGGTCGAGCCCTGACGTTACGTGCCGTTTTCTCTTCAAATATAGATAGTTTCTGGAGAAAAGCAAGCTCTTATTTCGCAACTTGTTTGTTTTTGCTTCCATTGCGCGGACTCGTGGAAACATGATGTCTTAAGTGGGAGGGGCCTCCGCCTCCGCCAAGTTGAAGAAGGGAGGGGCTCAGTTGCGCGTGGGAGAGCTGGAGCCCCTGTATGAATGGATGAAGGATTATATCATTCGGGATCAAGGAACGGGGAACTCGTGGGCCAGGTGCAGTGCTGATGCCCTGCTAGTGGGCAGATACCTTATGTGAATTAAAGAACTGGATCTCGGGGTATTCATCTTGAATACTACATCCTAGATCCTCCGGGATCCCAATCTGTTTGAAAGTGATGATAAACACCTTTTGGGGCCTGGGATTTTATACAATGGTGGCTGGCAAACCCTGCAGAAGGCAAGGTTCTCGTCATAAGTTTCAGAAGGTGCCTGCACCATCGAAAATCAGTACTTGAGTTACTTAACTATTGTAGGATTTTCAAAGACTTGTCATGGCAGACGGCCTCTTCACTATGTAAGTGCTATCAGACGCACAGGTAGGTTGGCCTGTCTCACTCCGAAATATGCGGGGGGAATTCCAGGCATGGGGCCGTCACACAAACACCCGCAAAATGAATGCGTTTAAACATTTTGTCATCTAAAGGTGCTCGTTTCGACAGCTTTCCATACGAAATTAACTGACCTCCATTGCCAGTTTTGGTCCCATTCTCCAGTCCGTGAATGCAAGATGTAAAGTGACAGGGGCTGGTGTCAGATGGCGGCAGCGCTGTCGAAGCTCTCCAATGTCGAGGCCGCAGCGCTCTCTGATGACGTCCGGTCCACGCTCCGTCCAAAGCCTAAGCTAACATCATAAGGTTAGGTTTTTTAATCTACTTCAATTGCGACGAATTGCCACCTTGCTTCGTGGCGGGCCGTGTGACCCCTTCTCCCCCCCCCTCCCCCACTCCCGCCAACGGTGAAGAGCCTGATCACGTGACTATTCGCTTGTCGCGTGCCTCAGAACTCATATTAACCGTACGACCCCGAATCGTTGCTGGAGCCGTCAATGACTTTCTGCGATCTAGAACTTCATAACGCATTTTATTGAAGGACATTCTGATGCTCAGAAAAACCTTTCTGGAGTTTCACGAAAGGACGTTGGAGATTCGGAATCAATGGTGCTTTTTGGAAAGCACGTTTCAGAATCCGGCGCTTAACTTTTGTTTTTCACTTTACGCGCGGCTGCACCGCGTTCCATATTCAGCCTAGCCATCCACGCCCACGTGTGCGACGGCGTTTCGGTCCTGCTTTTGTGACGTCCTTCCCGACGCGGTAGGTTAACCCAACGACACCGGAGCCTCCAGTTTGAATGACGATGCTGCCAGGGCTTGGGACTGGCCCGTGTTGACAAATAGCGTTTGTTTTGGCGCCTTGCGTGCGGCGAGGGTGTGTGGGAGGGGAGGGAGCGGCATCATGGGCCTGTCCAGATTCTAGTGCTCAACAACGTACATGGTAATCGTGTCCTAGGCACGTGCGTGGGATAAAAACATCGCCCCAAATGATTTCAGTTGTATATGCTGTCGGGATTTGTGCATGTGCGGAACGTAAGTGTTCGGCAACCGCCATGTCGCTTCAAAATGTTGACTTGACCTTTCATATAGGTCGTTCTGGGTCAGAATACTCAAAGAAGCTATATCTGGCCATCATGTATCGGAAAAATCTATACATGGTCTTTTGTGACGTCATCACCTACCTTGAATACGTCTGTCACAATGATTTAACTCACTCCCAACACGAATTTGACGTACGGAATCCCAGCGCGCCGTCACCGTCTGTTCGGGCGGGTGAGTTAGCCCCAAGGCCTAGGGCTGGGGGCCAGTCGACGCGCCGGCGGCCATGGTTACTGGGTCAGACGTGTTCGGTTACTGACCTGGCTGCCGAGCCCACTAGGTCACGGCTACCAGCTGTCGTCACCGGCGCTACGCCATGGCCCGTAAGGGACCGAAGCGAGGCTACAAAACCGGCTCACGCGCGACATCCGGCACTGTAGGTCAGGAAGCGGGGCTGGGGTCCTGGTGTCGGACCTACAAGATCAGCACATGCGCGACAGCGGGCACCGCAGGTCGAGATATGGGGCTGGGGCCCTGCAGTCGAGGCTGCATGACCGGAACACGTGCGACAGCAGGCAACTTAGATCAGGAAGGGAGGCTGGGTACCCGCAGTCGAGGCGGGCCCTGCACAAGGCCGTCAATAAAACTAGGTCTGGTGCGCACGAGATACTGATGAGTGGTAGGGGGACAACTCCGTATGTTTGTTAAGCGGTTCAGACCAGAGAAACTAGTAGCTGCATTGGGCGTGTGCTTAATGGGGATGTGTGGTTTACAAAAAAAAAGGGTATCAACAAAGCCGCTTATCTATCTAACGATGCGTAGAGCTAATCGTAAAGAAGGAAACATTGGGAATCACCATTGCGATCCAGTATACCTGCAACACATTCTCAATACGGATATGGACATGAATATAAACTCACTAGGCAAACAGTGGCCTCCGCGTGATTGAGTCGTGGGATTGAAGGCACTAAAATATAATGGGTAATTTAAAAATCAGTTTGCCCCACAACTGCCAGAGCACTGATCTATGAGCGTTTTAAAGTGGCAGGAGTGATTATGAGTCGAAGTGGGCGATCCACGAATCCAACATCAAATGTAAAAGAGTTCCCCAGCACCAGCTTTCAAACGGTCTTCTGCTGCGTCATACCGGGCTTCCGGGAAGGTCGCGACCTTGCCTATCGCGCGCCAACACCACGACCTTGAGATCCCATGACCGTCATCGATGACCGCCGCGGACGCTGTCAGACTGTCTGACATCAGCCGGATCCTTGCGTACCTTGTCCTGGGCACGATCCTGGGCTTCTGCTCGAGGCCCTTGAGGTCGGGCCCGCTCCTCACCAGCATCCTGCGCGCGCCTGGAGAGATGTCAGCAGGATCCTTGGTTACCTTGTCCTGGGTATGCTCCTGGGCCACTGCTCGAGGCCCTCCAGATCGGGCCCGTTCCTCATCAGCATCCTGTGCGCGCTGGGCGACATATGGACGACATGACGCTCAGGATACGGTGCTGATGCAGTTCGGAAAGGTCTCGCCTCAGTCCCGCTAACATGCTCACCGTCTTATGAGCATCTGAATTTATCCGGCGTTTACGTCTGGGCACAGCCTGTATTGCAGACATTGCGAACCTCCCTACTTTTCTATCTCGGTACCATTTCCGTGAGTCAACTAATGCGGCTTCAAGTATTCTTAAATGTAATTGGTACCGGCAATTTTAGGGCAAATTTAGACCATTGACCGCTAACTTTGGCATGAACAGTTGCTTATGCTGATTTCTGGACACCTCCAACCGCGCTGAAATTTTTTCACGGTCAGATTCCCTCGATGCGCTGGCTCCGCCATCGCGCCG
Organism: Pollicipes pollicipes; assembly: GCF_011947565.3. NCBI lineage: Eukaryota > Metazoa > Arthropoda > Thecostraca > Pollicipedomorpha > Pollicipedidae > Pollicipes > Pollicipes pollicipes. The sequence goes on along the minus strand of NW_023596805.1, from coordinate 26,227,842 downwards.
CCTCTCTGGGACGTGGCCCGATATTAACGAGTCGGAATTTGTCGGCGTTAAACGTACAGATGTTACGCATTCGCTGCTGACAAATGGCCTTTTCCCGGCCCGAAAGGCCGGGCTCACACATCAGGCAGTGTTAAACACCAGAACATGCTGCCTGGCGTCCTTAGAGACTGCAATGCCCGAAAGCTATGTTGAGGCCTGTTAACTGCATCTTAAATCGCAGAGCGAAATCTGGTCCATGATGAGCTGACGGTATCCGGGAATATTTTCCAGCAGACAATATCAGTAACGGGACGATGATGATCAGAATAGTGTCCTTCTCAATGCAATCATGCAATGGGCGTTGCATGGAGATGAATATTTGACAAGTCGAATGACTCCAACTTTGAGCCCACTGCAGAGCTCCTAAGGAGATTCGCCGTCGCCGTATGCAAACGCAGCTGATAGTTGCATGCACTCCACGGTACTCACCGTCTTGTGCTCAGCCGCAGACCAGTTCATGGTTTGGTAAGCGCTCCCGACCTTTTCCTCACGGACAAGATTCTCCTGCTCTTACCTGCTCTGATATTCTTGACAACAGCTTTCACTTGGTTGCTACGGGTCAACTGTTGTCTGTTTGCGTATCTAACTTACGTGATCTTCAGCTTCAAACACGCCACGTTACTCATTAGTAATCACGAATTCAGGATTTCCATAGCAGTCAGCGTATTTTGAAAACCTATCACCACCCTCATCGTCATCGGCGAATGCCCTGGTCGGTCGGCACGCTTCTCCTTGCTTGAATCAGTGCAGCAATTCTTCTGCGGCTAGTGCGCGGATGGCTGCCGCGTACACACGCAACACAATGTGGGGGCGACAAGCGGGTAAAGTTTGTAGTTCTTGTAGGTAAAGTTCTAAAAAAATGGTTGTAAAAAAGTTTTTAAAAAAGTTTGAATAATAATATAAATAATTTAAATGAAAGTAAAAATAAGAAAATCAAAAAGTAAAAAAAGTTTGCAGGTTAAAGTTCTTGTAGGTAAAGTTGGCCAAGCGTTCTCGAGAAACCGTGCACCTTGCACCATCTTCCCTCGATCCCTTAGACACCTTGCCAAACATGCCATGAAACCAAAGCCACACTGGAGCCAACGGTAGTTTTTTTGCGGAAATAGGTCGACGAGCTACACACCGCCAGGACGGGGTCGCCCCTGTTCCAGCCAAGCTCCATTGGCCAGCTGCCAAATGATCGTCAGAGCGAGCGTTAAACGTCGCTCTATGTTCTCCCGGGAGCGACCTTACGATGACTCAGTGACCGGCTGCGATATGAGAGGTGCCCATGCCATCCCACTTGTCTGGTGTACTCTACAGCCAACCCGGGCGCCCGCACCCCTCACCGGCCGCCGCTGGCTGACCCACTCACTCGGCGGAGCCTTCCGGTCCAACGAAGCGGCTCCGCCCGGTTTGAAGCCCCCTGCGCCGTCCAGGTGACCCCGCCCCGGCCGCCGTCGGCCAGCCGGCGGCGGTCCGGTGTCCTCCCACTGGGTCAAGTTCTCTCGCCAGAGCCGTGAGTCACGCCTTGGGCGGCAGCCAGGAGCCCTTCCCCCAGCGCCGCCCCGGGCCTGAATCAGGCCGGCGGCACGCCGCCGCCCCAGCCCGCGCCGCCAGCGGATATTTGGCGAGACCGGCCGGCGGTGCAGACAGTCGAGCGTCGGCCGTGGTCAGGTCAGGTTGGGTCAGGCGAGTGTGCAGCGGCGAGGCAGAGCAGCGCTCCGGTCAGCTGACGAGGACAGGGCAGCGACACAGGTGGGTTAAATGACCGGCCCTGCCTCCGGACCAGGGGTGACGGACGGCAAAATTCCCAGCGGGTTAACGATCCAGCTGGGTGCAGGGGCGCGGTAACTGGAGGAATCCGAGGGCTAAGCCTCCAACCCCCCCCCCCCCCCATTACCATTTCCTCAACGTTCTGATGGTTTAGCATTGCACATAAAGACGTCCTTTAAAAAAAGACAAAGGGGCTATTCCTCATCCCCCTTCCCTTCATCCAATTTAGGATACCATTCCCTCTGCCTGGGGCTTGGGAGGATGGGGAGGGGCACATAGGTCAGAACAGTTGAGCGCATGGGTCGTCCAAGGGAATATTGCATCACTGGTGTAGTCTCCTATCCATGAAACAACCAGTGTTTATATTCGCAGTAGTAAATGGCCTTGGTCCTAACGACTAGCACCATTGTTTTTTTACTTGGGTTGGTGATACGGTCCTGGTGCCATGGTCCTGTAGAGCAGAGCGATGATGATGGTGATGAGTGATGAGATGCGTTTCAAGGCGGATAAACTGTGGGTGGCAGACCGCTCAGATGTGCAGATACGTCGAGTCAGTCTGTGAAGGTTTGAGCCTGCCGGAGCGGCAGATCACCGCTCAGCCGACGCACCTAAGCGGACGGTATTGGCTGCATTGTACAGCGATCACGGCCCGGCGTGGGCAATTTCAAATGGAGGACTCGCCGTCGTACAACGAGCCAGCACATCCCCACCCAAACAGGTTACCTAGTCAGCTGACGCTTCCACACGTGTGGATCAGCTGGGAAACACCGGTAACGCGCACTGTGAGAGCAGTGGACGAGAGAAGTCCCATGGGTGTACGATACCTCCACTTTGACAGCCATTCTGCGGAAGCTCTCAGTGCCTCCTCAGGAGATTCGTGACGACACTCGAAGTGTTTTTGTTCACATCTGAAGGTCGTCATCCGTTGCCGGGCTTCACGTGGAGGCTCTGATACACTCCAACCATAGATAAAAGTCATCAAGGTGTTTCCGATCTCATGATCACACACATCGACAGGTCCACATGGCGGCAATGTCGGAGACATACGCACTCCGTTGCCAATCATGATGAAGTATATGGCATTATGGCATTGGCAAGGCATTGTGGCATTATGAAGTATATCTAGTCAAGTATATCAATGGTCTAGTCAAGTATATTAATAGTCTAGTCAAGTATATCAATAGTCTAGTCCAGTTTATCAATAGTCTAGTCAAGTATATCAATCAAGCAATCATGAAGTATAATTAGTCACTTACATACCTCTCTGACATCACTGCTGGATTCAAGCTTTTGTCATGGGTCGTGATCTTGCTGTAATGACACTGTTGTCCTTCCCTGTCCTGCCTCTGCCACGAATATTCTGGATTTCACGAGTAGCCCCCACACCAGATGGCACCACCATGATGGCCCGATCGTCTCTCTCTTCGCAGGCAGGCCCCCGCCATGACGATGCTGGAGCCCGAGATTCGCCCGCTGCACGCGGTGTGGCCGCCCAAAGAGTACAGAAGACCCAAGGAGCCGTCCTTCTTCACACGCATACCAGGTGAGGATGACCTTACATACCTTGGTGAGCATACCTTACAGCACAGCGCGTTATTGGCTTGCCGGCCGCTTACCTGACGTGTCTTCAGCTGCGAGGCTGCGCCTTCAACGACCTCTACGTCGAGCCAGCTCCATACAAGCGGGTGTTTGATCAAACAGTGCTGTCAAGTTTTCTGAATGTGCCGACACCAGAAAGTGGTGTTGAACAGACCAAACGATTGCCTTGTGGGTAACCTCAACTTTTCCTTAAGTTGTCCAAAAAGCTAACAATCGCGTTATGTTTTGTAGCGAAGGAAAATGCGACCGTAACGCGATCTCTTTCCTGCCTACAATAGCTCATCCAGCTCCCTTCGCTCATAAAGCATTGTCATCTATGCATAGGCATACTCAAGCTCATATACCCATGCTGAGAGCACTCAGCATCTGCTGCTTCCGCTGAAATTTTACACCGTGACGACAGACGGTGGGAATGATCGGTTTTGGTGACGCGCGCATCAGCCTCGCTTCTATCAGCGGGACGCGCCGCCTGCCAGCCGGGCCCACGGCTGCTCCGCCATGCAGACCCTTCGCTGATTCACCGCCCAGGGATTGGCAGGGCAGAGAGGGGGCTGACGGTCAGCTGGCGGGTCAGCTGACACCGTGTCAGTCAGCTGGCACACCAGTTGGCGCCGAGGCGCCGACTAAAGCCCGCTGTCCCTGCTGATGACTCTGCTGACGAACGATGGCGGATAGGCGCAAATTTTGACGGCTGTTAGAGTCTGGTGACGACTGGTAAAGGCTGGTGACCGCCTGACGGCGGTGAGGGTAACTTTATGACGGTTCATGACTGGGTTTTGCTGGTGGGTTCCACTGTTCGGACTTGCCCCGTACTTTGGGTGCAGCTTTCATGGTATAATGCGGCTGCTTATCGTTTTGTTCTGCGAGACGAAGAGAGCGGGGCATTTATTATTATAGGGGTAAATGTGTGGGGTGAAAACGTTATTCCACGCGGGGGAATGAGGACGGGGAAGAATGGGAATCTTTCATGTCTTTACTGGCACAGCACAAATCTGTCTGACAAATGTGAACGAGCGAGGCCGATATTTCGGCGAAACTGACGTGTTTGTAATTGAACCTGTTGTGGAAATTCTGCATTACTTCGATCAAGTGACGGTAAAAGGTTTTGTGCCCCCGGTATAGGTTTTACGTGACGTCACGTAAAACCCTTGCTGTCCGGGCTTCTCCGAACACCAAAGGGCGCAGAATCTATGGGTATGACGTCATGACTGACGTCAACGGCAAATATTTGTTGTCGTCCGGGTCGCTACGAGCACACCCTTGTTTTTACCGTGCTACGATTTGCGGGATCCACGTACACGAACGGCATGCGGCTCGGAGGATAACGTAAGAGTTGCGTGTGGCTCTCGAACTTCAAGAGATGCGCACGTGTCACACCGCATGACATACTCACACATGCCACAATTTGAAAACCGCGCACGATTTTCGCGCAACGTCCGCGCTACCTGGCGCATCTCGGATCACTCTAACTTGATTGGATACGTGGGGCGAATCCGAATCTGGGACATCCGGCCGAGCGGCGCCAGCCAAAGCGGCTCTGGCAGCCAAACTCCCGAGGCCTAATTATGATAGCTGAAAGCCAAGCAGGTGCATCGGCGCCTGTCCAAACAAATCCGTCATTTTTCAGGATGCTGCGGCTGCGTTTGTGAGGCGGCAGTCTAGAGGCTAGCCAATATAGACTTTGAAAAGCCAATGAGCGCCTCCCTCGAGCCTCACTTATTTGTGTTTATGTCTGCTGTTAATCGCATAGTTATATCTTAAGAAACGCGGTTGCTTAATAGCGTAGTCAAAAGTCTTATGAATTTTGAGGCTGTTATATTATTTGGTGTTTTAGTAAAAAAAAGCTAGCAAAATAGCAAGCTAAAGTGGTTGAAAATAACAAATGAGCCCGAAAGCCAAGTACTTTCTGTGTGACAACCATTATGATATCCAGAATGTCACCGTGCTGATGTCTGTTTGCAGAAGCCGACAAGACAGTTGCATGGCCGCCACGAAATGAGGTCAGTCTATACAAGAACGCGCATTTGATGTGGACTTTCAAAGTCGCATATGCTGTGACAAATCTCGCGTGGTATGCCTATCACTGTGCAAACGTGGTATGCCTATTACTGTGAATGCGTGGTATGCCTGTCACTGTGAATACGTGTTATGCCTATTGCTGTGAAAACGTGATATGCATATTACTGTGAATACGTGGCATGCATAGTGCTGTGAATACGTGGTATGCCGATTACTGTGAATACGTGGAACACTGCAAGATGGCGTAATTTTAGCGGAAGCTGATTTAGGGTCGGGACTCGCGCAGCATTGTATAATATTCATGCCAAACTAGCTTGACTACAATGTGCGTACAAACAATGCGTGTCATGCAAAAATATTCCTAACGCGCGCACACTCGCCGCGCACCCACTATAGGCGGGACCAGACAGCGGTCGCCGATGGAGGGTCCGTAACCAGCGACCGGCTCGTTTCAGAACGACTCTCGCTCGTCGTCAGCATGCAGCGCCCCCAACGACCCCAGCCAGACAGTGGTCCTCAAGCAGGAGCTCCCTGTCCGCCAGGAGGCACCGCCGGTTAGTATGCGTCATATCGGCTCACGCTCCGTGGGAAAATGCTCCCCTGTAACTTTTTACTGAAGAGGGACGCGTTAGTTTTGTGCAAATGCACGACACATTTCCAGCTCACAGCCACATCCTAACTCTATAAAACGCTGAAAATGCTTGCTTTCGACTTCTGTCATGGAACGATTCATCTTCAGCCCGGTCATGTTGGCACGGGCCCTATTGACTGTGCCGATATTTCTCGTCCTTGCATCGTTGAAAGCGAACGATGCGCGATGTTGGCTACCGGGCTCAGATTCAGCGACGTATAATGGGATGTTTTGTGTTAAATGGTTTAGCCATTTTGCATCGCGTACACTTATTGTAACTGCGGTTGCGCGTTCCTCCTGCTCGCGTCACGCAACTCCGCCCTGTCGCATGTGCTGGTATGTGAGCGAGACACTGATGTCAGCAATGCCATGCTGACCCGACCTGACCTGACCTGAACTGACCCCTAGGTGTACCAAGCACAGCCAGTGGTGACGGCCCTGCCCCGCGCCCGCGGTGACCTGAAGTGGCCCCCCGAGAACTGTCAAACCAGCGACGACCAGCCCCCTGCCCGCATCCAGACGCCCAAGCTCAGCCGGAAAGCACGTGAGTTTATATATATACACACACACACACACACACACACACACACACACACACACACACACACACACACACACACACACACACACACACACACACACACACACACACACACACACACACACACATATATATATATATACGTGGACTGAAGAAGTATTTCACATGCAGCAATGTACAGTATATATATATATATATATATATATATATATATATATATATATATATATCTCTCTCTCTCTCTCTCTCTCTCTCTCTCTCTCTCTCTCTTCTCTCTCTCTCTCTCTCTCTCTCTCTCTCTCTCTCTCTCTCTCTCTCTCTCTCTCTCTCTCTCTCTCTCTCTCTCTCTCTCTCTCTCTCTCTCTCTCTCTCTCTCTCTCTCTCTATCTGTATATCTATATATAGCGACGACCAGTTTTATATACATATATATATATATATATATATATATATATATATATATAAACTGTACAATGCTGCATGCAAAATACTTCTTCAGTCCACATTCATAAGCCGTTGACATGATTACAAGACTGCATACAGTGGTGAGCTGCGGTAAACCACGACTGCATACAGCCGTGAGCTGCAGTAAACCGCGACTGCTTACAGTGGTGAGGTGCGATAAACCACGACTGCACTAGCTGCGTATAACCACGACTGCGACAATCCAAACTTGTATGACAACAAGCCTCAGTGTGCCCACCCCCGCACGCCGCCGCCGTCTCCGGCGTTGGCTCATTCCAGGGGCTTCTGGCCCTGCCAGCCGCCGTCTGGCCGCTCCAGACCCAGTTTCCAGGCAGCGCTGTGTACTCTGGGGCAGTCGGCCAGACCAGGAATAGCCCGCGGCTGAATTCCCAGTCGATGGCTGATACCAGCCCTCCGCTGGCCTGGCTGAGGGGGGAAGTAGGGGAGGGGGGAGAGCGCGCCGGATGGTGCCGGATGGCTGTCGGCGCCTGTCGGCTGACAATGTCGGGACGTGAAGACCTCTGATCGCCGACCGTTTTAGTCTGAGGGATTAGAGAGGTAGTCTGGAGTGTTTGTCTGCTGTTTCGCAGAAGTACGACGGTAGCCGCACTACAGTCGGGAGTGTTTCAAAATATCGCTCAATTGTGCATTTGAACTCAATGTCGCATTGGGGTCTAAGCAAGTTCAAATTACGACGGCGATGCACTTTGATGGCACACTTACGTTCCATTAGCTCGAGCATCTAACACAACAAGCACATGCGTGCCCATGTGTACCCACATGCCTGCCCCCGAAGACACTTGCATGATGTCTTCAGTGCGAATATAAAACTTAAAATGGTTTGCGGGGCAAAGCCACTTGCAAAACCGTTATTAGCGCAAGAATATGCCTTTCAAATGCACGGAGCTTTTCGAAGAAGTCTATTGTCGGTGGATACCGAGCACAAGCACTCATTTTTGCATTCTTGGTGGAGGGAAGGGGGAGGGGGCTTCACTGAATTCACACGTTCATCTTAGCTTTGTCCCTTTTCAAGCCAGAAGTCCGATGGCGTTTTTGAGAGGCCAGTAAACCATCACAATATCTTCGCTGGTGATTTCAGGCGTAACCAATCACACTGTGTGCTCTTCCAAACCAAATGACTGAGCCTGAGAGTTTTAACGGGAGAGTCTGACTGATCGATGACTTTCTTTCCAGAGGGTTTCGCCGGCCAGGCCCTGCCCAACAACTACAGCGGCTACCGCGTGGCGCCGGGCGTGCTGCACATGTCTCCGGAGGCGAGCCGGTACATCAGCGACCTCTGAGTCGGCCGTACGGGCCCCCACACAAAACTGATCCAGGTGGCGCGCGCGTCGTGTCGAGGGGTGCCGGACTGAAGCGTTGTGGACGCGGCGCCGCGCTTCGGGGAATCATGGCGGAGTTGTGCTTCTCCGCGTGTGAACAGTGACGATACAGGGCGGTGTTCCGTTCACAGGATGGAGTTAGTGCCGGCAGCGGCGCGAAGCGTGCGAACGTGTTTAATTCGTCGTCCTAGGTCGCAATTTCGTTTGCGTGATTTCCTAAGCTGCGGCCTCATGGCAGTAGTTGGCTTTGAGCCAAGAATGTCAGGACAGGGCAGAACCGTGACCACCTGGAGCGCGCTATGGAGGATGTGCGAGGCGGCCGGCAGCCGCTGCACGTCCGATGCAGGGCTGTCTGCGGACAGGTGGACGATTCGTGAAATGTGGTCTTTCTTCAAATAAACCAACGTGCAACGTTTGTGAGTGCAACGCACAGAGCGGAAAAAGACGAGCTTCCTTTGAATTCCTCAACTCCATGTTTACGTGGTAGTGGTGCCCACATGTTTACTACACACAACTCATCTCATTCTCCTCGGCCCGCCTGCTCGGTGAGATGACTACCCCCCTGCCCGGCTACACGGCTGCCCGGCTACAGGGCTACACGGCTGCCCCGCTGCCTCGCTGCCCGGCTGCACGGCTACATGACTGGACGGTGTCGCGCAGGCTGGAAAAAAAATCTTGAAATAAAACGGTGCGGTCGAAAAAAAGATCACGCACAAATGTCTAGACTCCTGTATACGAACAGAGATATCACTTTTGGGACGATGGGGCACAATTGTATTGCCTACTGAGTTGTAAACCGGTGTTTCGCTGTCAGAAAGTGCGAACAAAAACTATTACAGGTGGCGTTTATTTTCACAGGCAAGGAACACGTTGGATTTTCGAACGATGAGGTCTGTGCCTACTCTTTAACACCACGCTACACAAAAGGTGGTAGCATGGGGTTGTAAGTGCTGAGTTTAGTGGAGTGTGACTGCCAGCAAAGCAGCCGTCTTCCGGTCACACCCCGACGACCTAGCCCCACCTCTAGGTCACCCGCACCGTGACCTGGCCAGCCCCGCGGCCGTCACGTGACCCTGCGCCGAGGTCAGGTACTCGGTGGTGCACTGCAGCACACCGCGCCCGCTTCACAACGGCCTGAAAGCCCGGCATTAGTCATCAGCTATTTCGGAGTTGTTGCTAAGCAGCCGATCAACAACAGAACGGGGACGCGAAGCGCGGGACGACGTGCATGTCTGAGTGCATCAAGAAGGCCATCCTTAGCCACAGCCATAACATGCAGCCTAATGTAAAGCGTCGTTGAAGTCTTGCCAACTGCACTCCCACAAACTGCAAAAAGGTAGACGACGTCGATTAAAAAAAGACTCGCGCATTACGACCGCAGCTCCAAATGCCCCAACTGATCCGCCCTCGCCACCGCCGCTTCTGTCTACGCCGAGGCCAAGGGCCCACAGGCAGACATCCGGGGTCGCGGTGGAGTCCGGACCGCGCCGGCGGCCGGGTCCACGGTATCGCCGGCGCCCTCGTGCTCGCCCGGCCACGCCCTCATGCTCAGGTGAAGGCATAGTCTCACCCGACACGGCCGGAGCCGGTCGTGTTCTCGGCCCCCGGGTACGCGCGGCTTCGGACCTGACGCAAGGCCGGAGCTAAACACACGTGGGACGAGTTGAAAACGGGGGGGAGGGGGGGGGGCGACCAGGAAAATATATGAGACGAGCTAAACACGGCGTGGGGAGGGGAAGGGGGGGGGGTTGACTGAAGAGAAATGGGACGAGCTAACAAAGGTGCGGTCCGAGAAACAGCTGGGACGAGCAAGCATGGGGGCAGTCCGGGAGACGCATGATAAGAGCTAAACACAAAGGGGGGGGGGAGACAAATGAGACGAGCTTAACACCGTGGCGGCGTTCCGGGAGACGTATGGGACGAGGTCTTGCTGCAGCTGGTACGGTTAGGAGCCCCTGTAAACATACACCACACTGCTAATGTCACGAGAGTGGCGGTGCGCTGGCGCCGCGCTCGTGAGCACGGCTCCAGCAGACTGTCCTTAAGAGAGAAAAGGAGCCGGAACAAATGTGGCCTGCGTTCACTGTTCTGCTTCTTGTCAATGAAGTGGATGTCAGGTGTGTGACTTTTGCTCATTGCGTGTTGCCCGTTTTCATGTTTTTTTTTTGTGTGATGAAGAAGTACGCAATGTGGACGGAACGTGCGTACTGCAGCTTGAGATGCAGCCAAATGCTCTGGAAAATGGTATTGCCCCACAGGTTTGATGTACTGTTTTGGTGGAGGTATATTCTAGTATCGATAATAACGTATCAAACCATTTTGGAATGAGCCAGTATTATCTGGATGCCGCTCCCAGTCAATGTTCGTGACAAATAGATCGAGATGCCCACCAGTTCCGCTGCAGATGTCTGCAAGATTGAAAGGGCGCATGCAAAGCAGGAAGGGTTTGTATTACCAGTGTATGCTGATGGTGTGGACCGAGACTCTGTAATCCATAGCATGTAGACGCCAAACCCTATATGCTGGTAGGGATGACAAACGCCGTATGCTGATGGGAGTGATGAACGCTATAAACTGAGGATGTGAAGCTGAGGTATGACTCCACTGCTAGTCGCAGTTACAGCTCCATCACCAGTCTTACACAAAATCATATGTTTGGGTGAACAAATGGACAGAAGGATCCCTATGGCATCCAAACAGCTTGTGCATCGCTTCGCCCGTGGTGTGAACCATAGCTCCGCATATGAGGTGATACACAGAGACTGTAATGGCGTGATATCAGTCTATGATGATACACTGGTGTGAGACCACTTGAAGGGGAGTCCGCACCCGCAAGCACAAGCTGTGGGTGCACACCTGGGGTCGGGACTCCTCGCAGCGCCCCTTCGGACGACACGTACGCTCACGAACCGCCACCGCAATCCAGCCTCCTGTCATTGTATTCCGCGTGCATTGAGCATGTCGCTACCCACGAAACAATCGCGAAATTTGCAGGATGCGGCGAACTCACGCAGGGGACGTCGGACGGTGATATGTATCCAAACGCCGTCTCATCCCGACGATGCTGTAAGCTTTATTGACCAATCACCGGCTCCGCACACATGTCGCAGCCAATCATGATCCCGTAATTCAGAGTGACGATCCCGGGCACGCCCGCAATCTTGCGACGCGGCTCCATCGGCCCGGCCCCGTGACTGCTACCGCCCTGCCACCTGGCGGCTGTCTTCGACACTGCGGCTATCGAGCGCCCGGAGCGCGCGACCGAGTCGCGGCTGGAGCATGTCCGCGTGGGGCAGATGAATAAACAGCCGCGCGGGTGGTGAGCGGTGGTGTCAGGACTTGTACGTGCCCACATCTGAGCTGTGCCCTCCATCACCAACAGCTGTCCACAAGTTGCGACCTATGACGTCGGAGGTAAGTGCGTCAGTGCAGCTCGTACGGTTTGATGGATGTGGCCTATGTATGATGTCGGTACTTATGACGTCATAGGTGCTTGTGACGTCGGTGCTTGTGACGTCATAGGGAGCAACGCATAAAGGTACAGGGGCTGCAGTTGAAATGGCGATGACTAGGGTCCGGCACATTTTGGCCTCTGGCGTGCGTTTAACCGCAAATTGGGCTATAATTCGACATCTTTTGGCAGCGCATCAATGAAAGCATATTCGAAGGGTCCGAATTCAGCGTCGAGTACCGATTCCGCTTAAAATGATTCTAAGCCAAATACAGCCCGCTGATTACAAAAATGAGAGCCATTTTTGTTCGAAAAGACCCACCTCCAAAGGTCAACTAGCCATGTAGGCAGTCCGCACCGCATCTGTATGCATAACAATTCAAGGTCGATTGCAGTGAAAGAAAGGTAAAAAAACAGTTTCCAATGTCAAAGCACGGGGTAGTATCCTATTGCCGCTATATGAGACGGATTTTTACAAATAAGGCGTCATTAAAAAGCACGTTGTCTGTTACAGCCTCGGATTTAAAGAATACTAGAATCAAAGTAAAATTAAAGGTCAAATTAAAGTTCAAAGGACACGGCGGCGTCACATTACCACCGCATGGGGCTGATCCATCCTTATCAGGCGTCATTAGAAAGCCCGTTATCAATTCCAGTCTGCGATATCAAGACGTCAAGCTTCAATGTCGTTTGCGGGGAAAAAGCTCAGAGTAAATTTTCAAGGTGAAAGGGCGATGTGGCGTCGTATTACTGCTGTATGTGACGGATATGCGTAAATAAGGCGTCATAAGAAAGCCAGCTGTCGATTACAGCCTCAGATTCCAAAAAAATCTGAGCCAAAGTCAAAATTCAGGGTCAAATTCAGCGTCAAAGGACGGCGTAGCGACGCACTGCCGCTGTATGGACTAATCCGTATAAATAAAGCACGATTAGAACGCCCGTTGGCGTTTCCAGTCTGTGTTTTCAGATGTGAACAGAGTCAAAGTGAAAGTTCAAGGTCACATACAAAGATCAAAGGACGGAGGTAGCGCACTGCGGTAGCCAGCGCCGCGCCACAAATGTGGCACAACAGACTTTCTAACGGCGCCTTATTTGTACAAATTTGTCCCATACAGCGTTGTACGGGCAGAGGCGATGCCAAGATCCTAATTGCCTGCCCCGCCGTGCGGATCCAGAATCAGTGCTATGCGGATATTGCAGATGTCCGAAAGTCTTAGTGACGAAGCGATACATGAAACTGGCGCAGAGGTTAAGAAGCGTCCACTTGCCCACGAGCATGGTATAGTCATACAATGCATGCACTTCTTTTTTAAGAATGAAACGCTCTCATTGTTCAAAAGTTTTATGTAACATATTCTCCCACGAAATGTCGATGGCGATTAAGTTGCGTGCATTACAACACTAAAAGAGGATATATGTTTTGTTGGCTTAGGGCTTTTCAGTACTGCCGTGGGGGGCAGTTTGAGAGCAATTTGTGGACACACTCTACGGTCTCTCAATTTTCGAACGGTCATTTTACGAATTTTACTTAAGTTACCAGTTTTCAATATGCTCCTTGTCCTTACTGCATTGTCACCTCGGAGTAAACATTTTACCGCTCACTGTAGATGTTCACTCATCACACGAGCCATATGTAACATCATGTAACCGGTAAACTGAGTATGTACATCAGCTTTGTTCATTGAAGGAGTCAAAGACGTCGTTTAATTCATTCGTAATTCAATTGAACTTCAGACATCTTTCTTGTTGACAAGAAACAGCATGGTGCAGAAATGAGGATTCAAAAACTAAAGACGTCATTACCATGAAAAAAGTAGTATTTGTATTACCACGAAAAAGGGTCTACTAGCTGTTTTGGGGTCTCGGTCTCATTACTTATAACATAGGCATGACCATAAAGCTTCCAGTTTGAATGAAAGAGGCCTCCCAAAAATAAGACCAAAAATATGCTCTTGACCTCCTTCTCACTGACAGGGGATCACTGTTCTCCTTCCCTGCTGTGCCCTCCTGGTATCCATCTGCAACAAAAGGGCACCTGCAGATCTGCCAGGGGATCATACCGACATCTAAAGGAGCACCAGCCTGAAATTAAATAAGACACTGACCTCATGGCTGAGCGGAGACCACGGAGCGTCACGAGCTTTATCTGGAAGTGACCCCGCGCCACGGACAAGGGATTTTGTCAGCTTAGTTGCTTCAGCGCTCCCAGAAACTTCCTCCATTTTGACTTGTATTTTTTTACCTGTCTTTTTCCCTTCTAAGTATTGTCCTTTTCTTTGTTATCCAGTTGACTTTAATCCCTTTTGACTTTCGCGGCATTAACTTTTACTTTCTAATAGTCATCTTTTGAATTCGGCACTCATGTTTGGATATTTTTGTGTTTGTTATTTGACTTGTTGCCCTTCCGACATTTTGTTATTAAATTTTCATGCATTTGGCTGCCATCCCTTCTGACTTTTTGCATTTTAGTTTTATCGTTTTGACTTTTTGTAGTTAACTTTTTGTTATTTTGGCTTATTGCTATTTGAATTTTGCCGATTCCAATTTTATCTATTGGACTTTTATCAATTTTGAGTCTTTGCTTTTTGACCTATACCTGCGATCTAGAAGCAGTCACGCACGGCTTAGCTCGGATAACCGCATGGCATCATTTTTTGGGGGCAGTGGTATTGTCTGTGACATCCATTTTGCATTTCCGGGCAATATTATGGGGTAACTCTGAAATCCGTTATCTTCATCGGGAGTTCTGCTTCATCTCGATTCCTGTGGTCTATGTATTTTGAAAAAAAATGCTTCCTTCTTGTACAATTGTAGGGAATTCAGTGACTCGGGATAAAATCAAACTTCCAGACTGCAAAGGAAGAGTGCATAGCGGTGTCCAGCAGAAAGTGGCACCATTTCGTAGCGCGCAGTCTTGCACATTTAAATTGACACTGATTTTGTAGGCTGGTCTTCATAACTGCGTTACGCCGATCAAAAACTAGCCAACATGAAAATTAAAATGGTTTGTATAATAAAACATACTTTCATTAAGCAAAAAATTACGCGCACCTGAGGCGCGCAACAACAAATTAATAACAAGCATGCATGTGGCGGTACAATTAATAACATATGCATTTCTTACACCATATTTGCAGTAAATTCACCCTTACCATAGAGTTTACAGCGCATTCTTTTATATCTAATAGAAGCCGTCTAGTTTTAACCTCAATTTCACACAGGTATTGGTGATTGTAAATCATTGATCACGAGCTTTAAATCATAATTGAATGTTTTGAGTATTGCTGATTACACTCATGTCGTTGATTATAACTGTTGACGCCATGAAGTACCTGAACTGAAAACGTGGTATGATGCCAACCCCAGACCAAAATTGGCACATATTACTCACGTGACACACAAAACTCGTAACTGAAATGTAATGGCATTGCTTTACACGGGAGCTGTGACCCAAATCCAAAGACAAGAAAAATAAGTATGTCGCGGAATATGGTCCCTTAACTTGATTCGTTAATGTAGCCGAATGGTTACTGCCCGAGATAAACGAAACATATATGTTCGCCGTAAAGAGCAGTGCATCTCCCAACACTACAACCAGGGGTGCACAAGCCTGCCTACTTGCCTACAGCCGTCTTTGGGCTTCTTCCGGGCCGCTAACACGAGACAGCCCTATTGAATTTGCTTTGGCTTACAAGGCAGGCCGAAGGCAGCGTAAAGGAAGCGATGTAAGGAATTTGGGAGACGTGTTTGATGATGACGATGATGATGAGGGTTTGCGGGGCGCGCCGCCTACTGAGGTCAATGTCCGTCCATGATAGTCAAGTGACTAACGAGGTGGGTAAATGGCTAGAAATCCGATCTGAGCCAAAAATGAAAACAGCCGAGTCATGAGAAGAACGCGAGAGTCGTCACCAATAGTCTCTGAATATGCAAGAACTGGAGCATCTCGTTCGAAATACCGCAACCGCTCTTCGCTGAAATTTGGGCATGAAGACAGAATGTGGTGAACCGTAAGTGATGCATCGCAGCCAGGCCAGTGATGTCGTTCCTCACCGCACAGAGAATAGCCGTGTGACGCGTGCGGGTGACCAATTTGTACCCTGCAAACGACCTTTTCTTCTCGTCTCGCGTCGCGTGAGCTCGGCGGTCATAGCCTAACTGGGGCTCAACAGCTTTCAACTTACTGTTCGCGGTGGCTTACCATAAACGTTGCCATTTTCCTTTGATAAGTGTCGTGATGCTGTGGCAAAAGTTTCTGGTCGGCAGGGGCACAGTGCGAGTGCAAGGTGAGCCCGCTGCTCGTTTTGCCGCCGCGTCTGTCACCTCACTACCTGCGATACCCACGTGGCTGGGTATCCAACATAGCACGACGGTTTTGCCCGCACGATCCAACGCTGTCAGGCCAATCAAAATGTCCTGTATAATGGAACACGGCGAGTTGAGAGCTGTCAAAGCCGATAAGCTGCTCAAGTAGTCGGAGAGGATCATGTGTACGCTGTCTTCGCCAACTTCGATGCAACAAAGGGCCTTATTTATGACGACGAGCTCAGACGTGTGCACAGAGGCGCTTTTGGCAACGAAAATGACTTGATGACTTGGCCGTTTGCAGACACAGACCCTTCTCCCGTCTCCGCTCTCGAGCCGTCCGTATATGTGGTTTGAAAGTCTGTGCACGAGGCAATGTGCTCCCAGCCCCGTAACTTCAGGCCGGTGCTTCAAACGCAGCGCATAAAACGTTTGGAAATCTAACCAACCGGCATAGCAAAACGTTTTGTGGATTGCCACATCGTGAGCTTGCCGTGGGGTGTCAGTGTCGTGTTGTGCTGTGTAGCTGTCGCTTCAGCGCTATCGACGGCAGGCCAAGTTTGAAGCCTGTCACCGTGTTAGAAGGTGAATGGTTGCTACATCACAGATGCATGGTGGCTACATAGGTCGCATGTTTCAGGGTGAACTTTGGCCTATAAACGGTAACAGATATGTGTACATGGTGGTGGAACCGTGGCCCCACAAAATGCTGTTTTTGTAGTTAGTGGCGGATGGTGTGCGGGGTTGCAATCAGCTACTGGTGAAGCATCACTTCTAAACCATTTTAGATACACTGGCATTATTCCAGAAGGCGGCGCCGCTCGGCGCAATCTGTCTTTGCTGAGCGGCCTGGTTGGGCGCTTTGTGTAGCCTTGTTCGCTATGACCACATGAACAGATGCTTCATCGCCTAACAACTTTTGCCGTCAGTGAACATGACATGCAGTTCACATCAGCGTTGTTATGCTCCGTACGCCATCCTCGAACAGAGCCAGGCAGCATGATCAACAACATATATGATTTGCATTGCATCACAGGCGTATGAGATATCTTAGGCTTAAAATGAATCAATTTATTCCGCTGCGTTACCGCCATTTCGTTATTCAAGATCACAGATCAAATTACGAAAGCCTGCAGTGATGGATACATACACATGTAAATGTGGCTATGGTGGTATCGTTATTAATGCTTCGAAAAGAATGTGCTCACTATATTGAGCTATCCAGATCTGTTTTTGTTTTGATTTGCATTCCTTCTTTGGATTTAAACGATCAGACTGCTAAAATGCACCTCCGCGTTAGCTGTTCTCCTTAAAAATTATGAGAAAAGGGACACATGGCCACGAAAACGAGTGATTAATATGTTTTAGGAGCATTTTTAATGACACGAATAGTGATGAGACAGATGGCTATTCACGGGTATTTTGCAGCAGACAGTTCGGGGAGTTTGTGTATCCCTGACTGGAACACCTCCTTCCCTCGTAAAGCTTCGCACACCTGGAGCCATAGCACGCGCAAAGGATTGAAAGTCAAGCTGGGAAGCCCCGTGGTACGGGGCTATGCTAAGTCCTTCATGACTGACCTCATTTCCGTCCCCCACATCCCCGAGTACGTGCCGCCGCTCGTGGCCGTCACGGAGGAGTGCCTTCAGCACCTCAATAAGGCTTCTAGAGAGGCCTTTTCGATCAGAATGGGCTCGTGTCTCCAGTCTCCCCCTCCCCTCTCTGAAACCTCCCCTGCGTGACTACTATGCTGCTTGAATGAGACTTCTTTTTGAAATAACGCAAAATTTGATGCATTGTCTTTCACCAAATTAAAGTGAAATAAACCCGTTAAGAAATCAACAGAAATGAGGGGCGAGGGTAAGGTATGCCACCGGTTGTCAGGTTCTCGGCTCGCCCTCCCCCCCCCCCCCGAATCATTTACAGAAGTTTACACCCTTAGTATTGCCTCCTACCCCACAGCAAAATCCTTGTTCGCTCCCAATCATATGCTCATAAGAACATATGTAGGATATGTAGTGGATCACATTTGCATGCATGTATTATGTGTTCTTATGTGGAAGAAATGAAGGAAAGATGAAACGCACGGTAATGTAACTTACCCCACATCAATTGTATGACCATACGCATGCTATACCATGACCATGGGTGGTGTTCAGCACTTAAGCTAATAACTTACTGCAATGTCTTTCTTTTCGTCTTAAGTTCCATTGCCTAACGCCTCCTGTCTATTATTTAAGTGTTTGTTATTATGTCGAATCTGTGCCGTTGGTGAACTTCACTTCTACCGCGCCATCTCTCACAGCGGGTGACTTTTCCGAGCCTGTTGCACCCGTTTCGATGCTGAAGCGGCAAAAGCGACGCCAGGCTTTTAACATCCCTTAAGAAAACAAATACGTGTGGGGAGGTGAAACTGACGCCTCGCTGTGGCCTAAGTTCATCGCGGTTCGTCATCTTTTCCGTTTTGGGTAGCGGGTGTTTTGTGGTGAGAGGCTTCCACGCAGTGTTGTTTTCGCGTACCGGGACTCCCCCAGGGCTGAAAAAGGGACTTTTTTGTCACCAACGAAATGGAACCGTCTGAAGTATCACCTGGAGTCAGATCTTTCAGAAACAGTTGCAATATATCTCTAAATGCAATAAACCACAAAAGCAAAGATAGACTAAACGCAATGCGACATAACTATCGAACAGCTTCGTTTCGGGAGTTCATTTGCACTTAAGTTTTATTAGCTAGCCATCAAACACTGAATGAGGGCTGAGACTCACATTACAGAACTATCAGATAAAGGCGTACTTAACATAACCAGCCTAATGGCGCATAATTTCCTATTCAGCTGGCGGGGGGGGGGGAGGGGCAAGATTGTACCTCCTAACCAGGGATGCCGTTTCCTAAATTTGGTTATCATCTTACCCGTTATTTTTCATTATCTTAAGTTGGGAGTTCAGCCCGCAAAAACTAATTTTGAGAAACTACATCCAGCTGCAAGTCTGGGGAGAAAACTGCTTTGAGTGCATCTCGGAGGCATGCTAAGTCATTTTTCTTCCTGCACCCCCTTCCTCTTGCCCTTCCATCCCTCAGCCCAACGCATTTTGCAAAATTGCATCCCTGAGGCCCTTTATTTGCCGATATCACACGGTCTCAAATGACACGACGATTTAAACGGTGCGCAGCAAATTAAACACGTTCGTCGCAAGATGCTGTGGCCAGCCACGATTCTTACGACTAGTAATAAACCTAGTTATTTGGTATTTTATACTGTTTGGTATGTGAAGTGAATCTTGGCAGAAAAATCTGTGAAAAGCACTGATCTTAGCGACATTGGAAACGAACTTTGTCACCACCGATCTGTGACGTCAGCACCGATGTAGTATAGTTTGTAGCACCTGTTTCTGTCACCTACTTATAGCTATCATGATTAAAGCTACTATGTTTGGCAGCATTTTATGGCTCAACTGCTCATACAGTGAAACCAGTTTTGAATGTGATCAGCTGAACGTGGTGCGGCTAAGCAGGGCTCCAAAACTTTCGATTTTCGATCTTTGATTGCAGTCAGTTTGTATCAGCGTGGCACCACATAGACATAGGAAAAACACGCTGCCTCAGGTGGGTTCCATGCTGCTCTTCTAGAGAGCCGGTCATATCCTTCACTTCACCCATCTGGCCTTCGGACTGCGCTGTCCTGAGGCAACCACCCGCTGGCCTTCTGGTGCAGGAGCCAGTGACATCAAGTCTCTGGATAAACCGTTTGATTAACTGTTCTGTGCATTTAAAGGTCAGAAACTCCGCCACATGAAAAGCTTCCTCTCAACCATTTTTCACTAAGCAGGCCTTAACAGCATAGCGCATGTCCCCGTGAAAGCAATCGTTTTGCTCTCTGGCAGGCTAATTGCCGCTGAACCAGGCGAATGGACAGAGAAATAGAAACACTAAAGCATCGTTGTCACATTTTCCATGTGATGCTACTTTGGGGCCCAAATTCCGACTGCAAATTCAAGTGCGGCGTCTTAAATTCAGGCGGCGAAAAATAAGACAGCTCTTCGAATGTAGAGCCATCTCCACATTTTCTAATCTACGTGTAACGTAACTTGTTTTTCATTTTCTGATATGTTTGAATGCATACAGCGAAAAACCATTGCTCTACGCTTTCCTAATCCGGAGAGGTACACGTTTGGAAGTTGGGAAAGTATTTATTTTGGGATGTGGACACTTAATATACCTGTGAGGGAAATAACATAATAATGGTGATAACAGAAATACAGGTAACGTTGAAAAAAAATTAAAGCAACAATAATGCTGTATCAGGTGACCTAAAAGTGGTAAATTTACAAAAGCTGCATGAGACACCAGTATTATATGCAGCACGTATATTTCTTAAGACTTGGATTACGCCAAACGCCTACCACATATTTATGCAAGTGACTAAGAAAGGCCGCTTCCTTCGTCCCACATATAAAAACGGATCAGTGTGGTTGCGTATGGTGAGGAACAAGTTAGTACCCAAGAAAAAAAAACTTTTTTCGTGACTAAATACATTTGCACAGGAGAAATCCCTGCCTTAGGAATGCCGTAACAACGTTTTTGGCAGTGTTGGAAGCCTACGAGGTTTTTTTCCAAAACGTTGCAACAAAACTCGTCTCTTGTACCGAAGTCGGCGACATCCAGGCCGTGAGAAATTTAGAACTCATGGGCCGAACATTCGATTTGCAAATTCTGACTGGCTTGGGCTGAGGTCATGTTTTAAATATTTCAGCATGTTAAATGTGCAGGCTGATCCTTCCCCGGTGAACCAAACTGCCTGCTGGAATTCCGCCTCGTTAATGCAGATGGCTCCTACGCGCATAAATAGATTTCGGGATCTGCAGGTCGCCTCTTTGACAATCGGTATCAATGATAGAACAGCAGCAGGCTGATGCAGCATAACAACCAGGACCTCAACTCATCTCTAAAAAGTGTGCATTGCGGGTGGGCATCTCTACCTACCCCTTCCCTCCCTCTTTCCTCCCCCCCCCCCCCCCCCCCCCCCTCCTAGTCGCCGTCCCGTCCGGTCGCCGGTGTCGCCTCCCCGATTGAATTTCCTTAACTTAACTTAATTTCCTTAGCTTCCCTGTTGGTCTATTTTAAAATTACGTTTAGCTGGTTTTTTCCGCTATATTCCAAACTACACCACTGTGTCTTACTTTAACGTAGGGCCCTGTGATGTGTGAGTGAAATAGATCCGAAGTGCTTCGCAATTTCATCTGTCCCGAAACGCAATGTTCATTGTTGCAGTTGCTGCCCAATTGCGCAAATTCCATTTTCACACCATTTGGCTTTTTACGCATGCCGTGTGACTCGGTGCCTTCAATCTTGCTTTTGTGTCGCTGAGAAAGAGGGACGGGCTCTTCTAGTTGACAGACCAAAGATGAACTTGGATTGCTTACATATACCCGCAGATATGGCACAGCGGACATTTATAAACAGTTTAAGTTGTCATTCGATTTGCTTATATTTTGGACAGTGTGGTATCACAGGCGGCGTCGGCGCCTGACACCGCAATGGCCGGTGTTTGGACAGATGGCAACTGTTGGGTAATTTGATGTGATAGCTCGAGTTGAATGAATAAACAAGCCCGTTAGCGTACCATTGATGCTTTTAGAGCCGGCGCCCAGTGATGGCTGGGCTCCTCCTTGGATTAAGATCTCAAGATATTTTGGCAATCTCGCGATCTTTGCATGGGTGTGCGTTTGTCTTTGTATTGGTTTTTCGTTCAAACTCAGCTCAAGCACCACGGGCAATCCCATCTACCTATGTATATTATTGTATCGCTCTATTTCAGTTTTTGTCAGGGCCGCGTTTAGATTACTAACACCCCGTAACACCATTTGCGTTGGAGCGTTTAGAGCGGTTTTATTTCCAAATACTGGGCATTTGCTCTGGCATACACCACAGACACATTTGTTTGCAAGCATTTTCAAAAGCATGTGTCAGAAGATTCACTGAGTGCAGCGTCCAAATTTCAGATCCATATTTCAGGGGGTCGGTTACTGCAGGTAAAAAACTACAAGACCTTTTACTGTCGTGTTAATTGCCGTAGTGCGACGCGGCGGCGAATCAATCGGAAGCCTGGGGAGACGCGGTGGTCCTGACGCCTTTCAGCGTCGTTAGATTTTCCAGCGCAGTTATCCTCCAAACTGCACATGTCGAACAAATGGCTTGATGACATAACTGCACGTGTCGAACAAACAGCTTGATGGCATAACTGCACGTGTCGAACAAATAGCTTGATGACATAACTGCACGTGTCGGGCAAATAGCTTGATGACATAACTGCACGCGCCGAACAAATAGCTTAATGACATAATTGCACGTGTCGAACAAATATATTGATGACATAACTGCAAGTATCGAACAAATAGCTTGATGACATAACTGCACGTGTCGAACAAATAGCTTGATGACTAACTGCACGTGTCGGACAAATAGCTTGATGACATAGCTGCACGTGTCTAACAAATAGCTTGATGACATAACTGCACGTGTCGAACAAATAGCTTGATGACATAACTGCACGTGTCGAACAAATAGATTGATGACATAACTGCACGTGTCGAACAAATAGCTTGATGACATAACTGCACGTGTCGAACAAATAGCTTGATGACATAACTGCACGTGTCGAACAAATAGCTTGATGATATAACTGCACGTGTCGAACAAATAGCTTGATGACATACTTGTGATCTGTGTCTGCAGGTCTGTTACATGGAGATCAAAACAACAAGTTCGTCAGTACCCTTTTCCCGCAGAATGAAAGCAATGAGAGATGTTTGCAGGTAAAGAGGATCGCACGGCATGCGGTGGTTACGCTCAAATAAGTCAGGGTCCCGAGTTGGCGGAGGTCACATCCTCAGTCTTGTCCCACTGGACAACGGCAGCTGGCATCCGACCCAAGGCTCGTGATGGCTGTGCGTCATAAGGTGGCGAAAGGCTCGGGTCCGGAGCAGCAGCGATAATCCCACCTGTTGAAGTTCTCTGCCACCAAAGGTGTAACCAAAGCAGCTCCGGCGGCGTCGCATCCCCTTCCCCAGTACCTGAGAGCCTTGCGTGGGTTTTTTGGACTCTGCATCGACATATCAGTACATCAACAGTACTGATCCGCTCCCCGATAGAACACCCAGGCTGCATGCGTGCCCCCCACTCAGTCTTTTCGCTGCGAAGACCGAATTCTGATATGTAGCCTCCTTCGCTCGCTACAACGCAAGCGGATGAATCCAGCCTGGTCCGGGCCGTGCTGCTCCGAGCCCACACCTCAGCTGGTCCTGTCCCTGCTGCTCCGAGCCCATACCTCAGCTGGTCCTGTCCCTGCTGCTCCGAGCCCACACCTCCGCTGGTCCTGTCCCTGCTGCTCCGAGCCCACACCTCAGCTGGTCCTGTCCCTGCTGCTCCGAGCCCACACCTCAGCTGGTCCTGTCCCTGCTGCTCCGAGCCCACACCTCCACTGGTCCTGTCCCTGCTGCTCCGAGCCCACACCTCAGCTGGTCCTGTCCCTGCCGCTCCGAACCCACACCTCCGCTGGTCCTGTCCCTGCCGCTCCGAGCCCACACCTCCGCTGGTCCTGTCCCTGCTGCTCCGAGCCCACACCTCAGTTGGTCCGGCCCTTGCTGCTCCGAGCCCACACCTCCGCTGGTCCTGTCCCTGCTGCTCCGAGCCCACACCTCCGCTGGTCCTGTCACTGCTGTTCCGAGCCCACACCTCAGCTGGTCCTGTCCCTGCTGCTAGGAGCCCACACCTCACACACGCACTCGTCTGGTCCACCGTTCCAGCATCGAGCGATGAAACTGCGCCGCCTATCTGAGTGGCGGTGGTACCGGTGGTGCCACCTGGCGTTGATGACCGCCACCTACATCACCGGCGAGCTGTCCCACTTCCTGCCCGGCATTGTCAGCCGAAAGATGGCGCAGGAGATCCACTACGGCGACATCGGCTGCGTGGAACGCGATGGTGTCACTGAAGCCGTAGTCGAGTGCTACACGCTCACTGATAACTCCAGGTGGGTGAGGAACGCAATCTATGGTTGTTCTGAGACGTATGTACCTGCACGCATGCAGGGAGCTGATCAGTCGCTGTCGTCGTGAGCTATCACACCTGTTGGCGTGGTGAAGCCTGGCAAACGTTTACACTGTGCTCGGGAACCGTACCGACTGTCAGCCCTGTGTTACCGATTGTTTCATTTGAGTTATTCATTCCAAACGGCCTTTTCCCATTTTGAACAGGCGTGATTCTCTCACCATTCACCAAGGTAACAATAAGTGCTGACGAACCATAACAGCATTTTAATAAAGGGCCGTCCATAAAACAATCTACGTCATTTTTTCCACGTGTCAACCCCCTTCCCTCCCACCCCCGCCCTCGCCGACTTGGTTGTGCACTGGTCACATTGAGCTACAGGTCGTTGGTTACGCTGTAGTAAGGGTAGCGTTCCATAACGGTAGGATCCGTTTGACCCCTAACTGAGCTAGAGGTGCGGAACAAAAACGGGCGTATAACTTCTCGCGAAAGAAAGCAGACGGTGTCTTGCTTTGCCGTTTTAAAGCAAAGGACAGAACATAATTTGCTACCATACCTAGGCGTAGCACCATGCTCTCACCCCCCCCCCCCCCCTCCCCCTCCTATTACCCATCGTTTACCTTCTGGTAAAAACCTCCCCTCCATGCGCAAGATAATGTATGGACTGCAAGTAAGAAAATCTAGCTGCAAGTTAAGCCAGCATACAGTACAATACGCCGTGACTTATATCCTCTGCTTACAAATGTGCAATAATATCTACAAGAGCCGCTATTTTCCAACGCCAGAGAAACCATGAACTTATATGGGGATGGAAAGTTCCTTTGATTTTCTCATCGCAATTCATTGTGTAGAGGGCTCAAACTACAATTTCCAGGTCAGAAATGGTCTGGAAATTGAAAGAAAAAACGAAAGTAAGAAAAAGATGAAGGAAAGAAAGACATGAAAGAAAGGAATGGTCTGCGTTGATTGGTGTTTCGGCTTCCAGTTGTACGGAGCGGAGCCAGGGCACGTGCGAGTGGACATACACGGGCCTGGGGTTCCAGTACCAGCTGCTGGCCGGGCCCGCCTTCATCGGCGTCTTCACCGTGGCCGGCCTTGTGTTCGGGGCCCTGGCGGACTCCTTCAACAGGTCAGAAGAGGGCGCAACAGGTCAGGGACGGTCTCAACGGGGCGGACACGACCTCAGGAGACTGGGGATGATCTCAAACGCCAGGAATGCGCTCAACTTGTTTGGAATAGCTGGGTTGATCTAGGATGTGTCACTAGGTCAAGGACGGCTTCATTCGACCAAGCTTGGTTGCACCAAGCTTGGTATGCAGCAGGCAGCAGGTTCTACCGGTCAGTATTGGTCTGTACACAGTTCAGGGATGGCAGTCCCAAGCTCGGTATGCAGCAGGCAGCACGTTCCACCCGTCAGTATTGGTCTGTGCACAGTTCAGGGATGGTCATATCAAGCTCGGTATGCAGCAGGCAGCACGTTCCACCCGTCAGTATTGGTCTGTGCACAGTTCAGGGATGGCCATATCAAGCTCGGTATGCAGCAGGCAGCACGTTCCACCCGTCAGTATTGGTCTGTGCACAGTTCAGGGATGGTCATATCAAGCTCGGTATGCAGCAGGCAGCACGTTCCACCCGTCAGTATTGGTCTGTGCACAGTTCAGGGATGGTCATATCAAGCTCGGTATGCAGCAGGCAGCACGTTCCACCCGTCAGTATTGGTCTGTGCACAGTTCAGGGATGGCCATATCAAGCTTGGTATGCAGCAGGCAGCACGTTCCACCCGTCAGTGCAATATCAACGGAGCGTAATGCTTACTGACTTAAAGAGGACCGAAACTTCGAGGAATTAATTTTAAAAAAACGGTATCTAAAGTTTTGCAGCGCAGCTCTCTGTTATGTCCATCCTGCTTGTCTTGACATCCAGTTTACACCTGCAGGCAACGGCTGCTGGCATTCAGCCTGCTTCTGCTGACCGTGTCTACGCTCATGATGGGATTCTCTACTCAGTACTGGCACCTGGTCGTCCTTAGAATGCTGACGGCTGCTGGGTAAGGTTCCGGCTGTTCTGGTCGGCCCGCATGGATGGGATGCAGGGCGGCGATATAGGTCTTGATTTGGTCAAGAAAAAGCTCTCACTTCAGGAAAAATGGTGTATAATATATGACCTTATGATATTACTATACTGCAAGCAATGCCTTACAGACAGCCTTTCGCGTCTCGTTGTCTTCGCTTCGATCGCAAATTAGCCGTCATTTCTTCCTCACTTAGGTCTTTGCGTCTGCGCCCTGCCTACGTAAATTTTGGATTAGCTCCTGATCCTTCAGTCAGCGCCCCTGTCTCGCTACCTCCTAGCTCAAAACCTGATCCTTCCGTCAGCGCCTTTACCTCACTACCTCCTAGCTCGGCACCCGGCCCCTTCCGTCAGCGCCCCTCCCTCAGTACCTCCTAGCTCAGCACCCGGCCCTTCCACCAGCACCCCTGCGAGCTCAGTCTACCTCCGAGCTCAGTCTACCTCCGAGCTCAGCAGCTGACCCACTTGTCCCAGGGAGGCCGGCTTCTCGCCGCTCAGCACCGGCATGATCTCGGACCACTTCCCGCCGCAGCTGCGCGGTATGGCTATCGCCATCTTCACCTGGGGCATCTACTTCGGCTACGGTATCTCGTACGTGGTCGGAAACTACGTGACGGCTGCTGACATCATGGGCAAGGTAGCTTCGCTTGGCTCTGAAAATCGATCCCATGCTTGGTTTTTGGAGCGACAACCTTCTAGTGTCGTGAACTTCCGATCCGTCTGTTGTTTATGGTTTTCGTTTTCTGACGTCAAACGTTCTTTGGGCGAACCTCTTGCCGCATGCAAAGACTGGGAGTCAAATGGTGGTGTGTGGTAGCTGCCTGACGACGCCATATGTGCCTTCCCGTCGCCGGGGGTCGCGGTCCCGGAGCTGATGGAGCTGACCCCGGTGACCTCGGGCTCTAGCCGACGCGTGAGGGCAGGCCTAACATAAACCGGACGGACGCCCAGCAGTGGAGAGTAATCGGGAAGTGTTCTCCAGACGTGATCTTTTAATTCATGACCATGTAGCTCTAATCACACCCATGATCATATAGTCATGGTAATCCACCGTCATGCCCGAGTTGGCCTTTCGACGTTTTTTTGCTTAGATAACGCGTTCGTAGAATACCGAAATATGTCTTAAAAGCATGAGCACACCGCCCGGCCCGACGATGCTCCACAATAAAGGCTCAGTCGGCCCCGTGTACCTGCATGGCACTTCGTCACTGGCAGGGCTGGCGCTGGGCGTTTTACGTGGCCGCCATGCCCGGCGTCGTGATCACCTGCCTGCACCTGCTGGCCCATGACCCGCGGGCCGGCCCGGCTCGGCGTCAGCTGACGCACCTGGCGGGGGAAGCGGTCGGCGACGGCGTCTACCAGCTGAGTGCGTCGACGTAGCGCGCAACGAACGTGGAGCGATTGGCGACGGTGGGCTGACAGCGGCCCATCCTGCCATTCGGCTCACCCGTTTAATCACTTGAAACTAGTGGTCGAGCATTTGGTCGAGGGTTTGTTTCATTATGCTGAAGGGTTTTTTTGTGAAAAAATGAATTGCTGTTGGGGCTCTACTTTGTGTTTGGGAGCACGCCGTGTTTTCGACAGAGCTTTACGGTGACGACGGCGAGGGAACAATATCCATTATTTCGCACCTTTTGCTGGTTGTGTCTGGCGTCAGTTCTCACACCAACATGGAGTGAAGGCGTGTATGCACGTGTCGTCATTCTGGCAATGCTCCTCTTGCGTGAAACTGGAGCGGAGAGCCCAATGGCGTGTCATTGTTGAGCCGCTGCCCGATGCTTCGCTCTGCAGCACTGCGTGTCGCTGTCTCTCTGGAGCGAGGCGTGCCGCTGTCGCTCTGGGGCGGGCGTGTCACCGTCGCTCTGGAGCGAGGCGTGCCGCTGTCCCTCTGGAGCGGGTGTGTCACTGTCGCTGTGGAGCAGGCGCCCCGCTGTTGCTCTTGAGCAGGCGTGCCGCTGTCGCTCTGGAGCGGGGTGTGTCACTGTCGCTGTGGAGCGAGGCATGCCGCTGTTGCTCTGGAGCGGGGTGTGTCACTGTCGCAGGGAGTCCGGGGAGCGTCTCCAGCGAGCCGCCTGCTGGCGACGCCGCTGAGGGCCGGCCTGCCACCCCTTCCAGTCGCAGTGGTGGCCGGTGGGTCGGCGGCCGCTGGTGCCAGCTGGCTGCCGACAAGGTCAGGGTGTTCCTCCAGCCCAGCATTCTGCTGTTGCTGCTCGGCGCCTCGATGAGGCACACCGGTAAGCGCGAGACGGACTTCTGCGTGTGGACACTGACGCTAAGCGACCACAGAGGCGGCATCTAGCGGTGTCCTGGGCAGGCCGGGCGGAGGCTCTGCTTCATGGTCCCAAGTGGAGGACGGGGCGACAACCGCGATATCCACTCAGTTCAGAACAGCCGGTTCCCTTCTTTGGCCATCGCCGCACCAATGATATCTGGATAATATCTTAATGATATCTGGGTGATATCTGGGTGATATCTGGGAGATATCTGAGTGATATCTGCGTGATATCTGAATGGAAATATAGCGCGAACTAAATGTCTTCTCGCCACGGACATGGAAGACACCCACCAGGCACCCCCGCCGAAAGCACTCTCATGCCATGCGGAAGTCATGTCGTTGTTTTGGTTAGATGGAGCTGGTTTCGCAGTGTGTTACGGCGCCAAAGCCATAGCGGCGAGAACCGGCATCCATCTCGCAAGTGGGGCGGGGCCAGGCTTAAAATCATGCAATCAGAACGGGATCAGTCAGTCGGCATACCAGTACGGCAGATCAGTAAACAACCAGTGCGGGATCAGTTAGTTGGCATACCAGGACGGGGATCAGTAGACAGTCAGTACGGGATCAGTCAGTCGGCATACCAGAACGGGGACCAGTAGACAGCCAGTACGGGATCAGTCAGTCGACATGCCAGTACGACAGATCAGTAGACAGCCAGTACGGGATCAGTCCATCAGTAGGGGATCACTCAGTCGGCATACCAGTACGGGGGATCAGTAGACAGCCAGTACGGGATCAGTCAGTCGGCATACCAGTACGGGGATCGGAAGACAGCCAGTATGGGATCAGCACGTCGGCATACCCGTACGGTGGATCAGAAGACAGCCAGTGCGGGATCAGTTAGACGGCATACCAGTACGGCAGATCAGACAGCCAGTACGGGATCAGTCCTTCAGTAGGGGATCAGTCAGTCGGCATACTCGCACGGTGGATCAGAAGACAGCCCGTTGCGATCCTGTTGTCCTTGCCGGTTCCGTGGCAGGGTCTAACGAGCGCTGTTACCTCCCCAGCTGGGTTCTGCTGGTCGACCAACACGCAGCTCTACTTCCAGACCTACTACCCCACCGCCGACCTGGGCCTCTGGCTCTCCTGGGTCAGCCTGGTCGGAGGCTCCATCGGGGTCACCGTAGGTTAGTGTGCCGGCAGGGGCGCCGGACAGCTGAACGTTACGGCACACTGGAGGCAGATGACGTCATAAGGGCGGTGCGTCGAGTGGTGCGCCGAATCTAAGCCTTGCGTTTGGCGTTTGCAAAGCGTCAAACACCGAGTAATCCGGCCCTGGTCCGTTGTTCTGCCGCAGACGGTCTGGCCAGCGCGTGACCCGATGGTGTGGTCTGCCGCAGGTGGTCTGGTCAGTGACCGACTAGTCAAGAGGCTGGGCCTGAAGTCCAGGGTCTGGGTGCTATCAGCTAGCCAGGTCGGTTTCAGCACCAGCAGCTCGAGGATCGTTGTTGGGTTGGTGCAAACGCACTTCAGTAGTGCACGCGGAGCCGTGCACCACGCACTGTGTTGACGGCGCTGGCTTCCGTTCAAATGATGACCCATCGTGACATGCGAAGCTGGGGAAGGGGGAGTGGGACGGATAGTGCGTAGTGTAACAAGGCTGCTTCAGGGAGACCTGGCATATTCTTGCAGCATACATTACAGACTAGAGGTGGAAGCTAACGTGTCAATACTGTGGCGCTAAGAAAACTGGCGATCACCGACGGCTAGACTTAGAAATGGAATGGTTTAGACTATACTTAAGACAATGGTTTTGAATATCCCCTCATGGACTACAAGGTGCCTATTTCAGCGACAACCAACTTATAATGCAGAGCCTTCCCTCCGAACCTTAGCTGAGGCCATCTTTGAACAAAGCTGTTTGATAGCGCATGGCGTTAAACGGTAGTGGTAGCGGAAGCGCCGAAGAAGGGGGCAAGAACCAGTCACCCCTGCTTTGGAAGGCTAGCTCTAGCCACCAGCGGGCGTGCCGTCTGCGCACGCCGTCTGTGGTGCCGGGCGTGCGCTAACGGAGTGTCGCCCTCAGCTGCTGGCCACCCCCTTCGCCGTCGGCACGCTGTACTTCGCTCCGCAGGGCTGCTTCGTCAGCCTACTCACCGCCTACCTGTTTGGTGCGTAGACAAGCGGGGTGATAGCGAAGAGTGTTTGGCCGAGTGTTCATCGACGAACACGACGAATTTTGTGAATTTCAAGGAGAGCTTAACTTTAAAAGAGGTAGATGAATATCAGTGAAGGAAAGACAGGGAAGGCTAATTAAGATCATCAACCACAACTTCAGTCCACTCTCAGCAGTCGTTTTAACAAAACCGCTTCCCTGCGTAAACGACTTTCACGTGGCACCGTTCTTTTCCTTCCGCACTTGATCTGTGGTTCAGATTCTTCGACCAAAGCCAGATTATGTCTTCTACTTCATCACATCTTTACTATGTCTCCCACTTGCATGACTTACTTGGCATGTATCGTCAGTTGCATCCCTTCGTTCTGTTCTCCGCTGCTTCCCTTTATTTGTTCCGTTTCGAGACTGCGCGTGGTAAACGGTCTCCGGCCCCACCGCTCGTCGGCACGAGACGGTGCACCTGCTCCCCCCCCCCCCTCCGCGAGGAGCAGATGTTCAGAGTTACCGGCCGCCGCTCCGTAGCTGTAGAGGTGGCTTAGCTCGTGCTCCCTGCCATCGCTGAAGTGGTTCAGCTCCGCCTCCCACCTCGGCAGCCGAGATGTGGTTCGGCGTGGTGCTGGCGATCGTGGTGGAGCTGGTGACGCCCGACATCAAGTCGTCCACGGTGGCCATCTTCCTCTTCATCATCAATAACGTGGGCGGCAACATGCCGCTGGCGGTGGACGGACTCAGCCGGGCGATCGGCTACCGGGAGGCGCTCTACGTGCTCTACCCGGGCATGTACCTGGCCAGTGAGTGTCGGGACGGGACGGGACAGGACAGGACAGGACAGGACAGGACAGGACAGGACAGGACAGGACAGGACAGGACAGGACAGGACAGGACAGGACAGGACAGGACAGGACAGGACTGGACGGGACGGGACGGGACGGGACGGGACGGGACGGGACGGGACATGACAGGACAGGACAGGACAGGACAGGACAGGACAGGACAGGACAGGACGGGACGGGACGGGACGGGACGGGACGGGACGGGACGGGACAGGACAGGACATCTGGGGCTTACTGGGAGGGCGCAGATGCCGACTTTCCTACGGGGCAGCCCAAAGAGCCACCCTGTGCCCTCAGGAGCTGGGGATGAGGCAACAAATACGTTAACTTGAATCATGCTCAGGACGGTCTGCTCTCCGTTTATCTGTGGAGTCACGCTGGAAAATATCCCCGGATAGAAACCTGATTGTTTCATTGACGCAAATCGGATCAGTGCAAACCTCTGGCCTTAATTGGCATGCCGAGAATGCGACCCACGGAGAGTGGTCATACAGCGGACGACATTTGGCAAATCATGGCAAAACATCGGTTGATTTTACATGATATATTTAACATGTCGTGCGCAGCATAACGGCCAAAATTTATTCAACAGTCTGTATGTCCGATATTCAGCAATCTAGGTTCGCTTTACTTTGCCACTGTTTCACGAGAGGTGTGCACGCCCTTTCGCAAATAGGCGCAACTACTGAGATCATTCAGCCTTCACTTGCGGTGACTCTCTGTAGTGCCCACGCCGACAGACAGGGTGACGTCATTCTTACGTCACGCTTCTCTGCGCCAGGCTCGGTCGTGTTCCTGATGACGGCGTTGGCTCTACGCCGAGAGGACACACATCTGTATAGCATCCCCGACTGAGGTGGCCGACACTTGTAGTCTGGCAGTCTGGGGTGGCCGACACCTGCAGTCTGACAGTCTGGGGTGGCCGACACCTGCAGTCTGACAGTCTGAGATGGCCGACACCTGCAGTCTGATTGTCTGAGGTGGCCGACACCTGCAGTCTGATTGTCTGCGGGGGCCGACACCTGCAGTCTGGCAGACTGAGGAGGCTGACACCTGCAGCCTGCCAGACTCAGAAGGCTGACACCTGCAGCCTGGCAGGCTGAGGAGACTGATACCTGCCGCCTGGCAGGCCGAGGCGTGGCGCCTTCGGTTCGCAGAGTTTACCGCAATATCGCACCTTTTGCGCACGAATACAATTATTTCACATTGGACGCCGTTTCTGTGCTAATGACCACTCCAGCTAGCCAGCCAGCATTAAGTGACATGTCGCCAATCAAATAAAATCGAAACAAAAATCCTACGAGTGCGCCGCGCTAGCAGCTGATAGCCCTATACCAGTGCTATCAAATGCAAACAGTCGTAATCTTCGAGTTTGCTTATAACTATTTTCCGAAGAGCCGTATTATAGTCATCACTCTGCGTGAAGGCTGGTTGCCGTGAGCTCTGCTCTGTCCAGGGGTGATGTTAAGGGTCATCACGACCGATACCGATTTGCATTATCGTCCAGTGATGCTCCCGTAATGACATCGTATGGGCACAGCTTCACCAATCGCGCGCGACTTAAAGTATTCAAAATTGGACGCCGTTTCTGTTCAAACCACTGTTACGGCGGGCATTCAAGCATGCAGTACTGTGCATTGTCGAGGGTCTAAAATCGAACCTCAAAACCGGCAAGCGTGGTGTACTGGCAGCTGATAGCCCTAAACTAGTGTTAGCGAATGCACACAGACGCAATCCTCGGGTTTATTATCCATGCCTTTTACGGGCTACCTTATAGTGGCCATTACTCGTCAGCTCTGTTTTCAAAAGGTGATGCAAACAAAAAAGATCATATCGGCCAATGTTAGATTTACATTGTCAGCCGACAGCAATTCCACACCATCGTCAGTACAGTTTGGACTTCCCGCGTGCAAGTAGGAGTATTTGAAATTGAACGGCCTATCTGTGCCAAATCACCCTTTCCAGTCGACAAGCAACCATCGGGTGATACGGCAGGAGGTCGACAGAATAAAATCAAAACCAAAATTTTACGAGTGTGCTGTACTGGCAGTTGATAGCCTCATACCAGTGCCATGGAATGCACACAGTTACAATCGTTAACCTGTGTTGTTAGTCGTTTTGCCCCGACCGCCTTATTTATCCATGATTTTATGGGCTGGCCGGCCGCAGCACTGCGCTGCCAGCGGGTGATTTGAAGGTCATGTCATGTTGAAGGTCATGAAAGGTCATGTCGGCCGACACGAGATTGACGTTGCCAGCTGATAGTGTCCCCAACGACAGCGTGTGCGCAAGGTTCTGGTGCGCACGAGTAGAAGCATTTCACATTGAACTCCGCATCCGTACAAATCACCGTTTCTGTCCGTCAACAACTTTTGGGTGATTCGCTGTCGGGGTCCACCGAATAAAGTCAAAACCAAAACCTGAACAGTGTGTTAAACTAGAAGCTGATAGCCTTTTACCAGTACTACGGAACGCTCGTGGTCATAATCTTCGAGTTTTATGGAAAGCATTTTTGCCGTGCCGCCGTATTACAGCCATCACTGTGCGTGCAGTTAGGTCGCCGTCAGCTCCGCGCTGTCATGAGGTGACGTGAACAGAAAGGAGTATGTCAGCGCGAGTGCAATGTTTCACCTACCGCGAACACGTCAAGGCGTTCCAAATTGGCCGAGATATCTGCGCAAACCACCTGGCTGTTTGTATTATGTATAGGCTGCGTGTTATAATATGCATGGATATATTATGTTATATAATTATCATATAATATGTGTTATTGTATGCTATATAATTGTTACATAATATATTATATAATATATGTTATATAATTATACATAATAAACATATGTGCATAATATGTTTATAATATGTATAGTAATATAATATAAATATATGTGTAGTGCCTCTCCAGCAGGCACGCAGCCATTAAATGATACGCCGTTGGGAGGTCCAGCCAGATCTAACACGGACCAGGTAAGGTCTGACTAGATCTGTCAGCTGATGATTTGGAAAAAGTCCTTTTGACCTTTCGTGTGCACATGGTCGCACCCGTCGTACAGGACAAAAAGTTTGTTCTTTTTAATTGGACATCAAATCGTCATCATTACATGATTACAAACTGCGCTATGACCGGCCAGCCAGCCAGAATAAAAAAGTGTCAGGGGTCCACCGAACAGAATGGTTGCTGTAATCGGACAAGTGTGGTGTATTTACACCTGATAACCCAACAGCGGCGCCATGGAATGCACGCAGTCACACTCCTTGTACGCGATGATGTGCAGTTGGTCTTCGGGACGCAGTGTTTTGAACATCACGCCATTGACAGGATGGATGCAGTTGCAATGCGCCATCAAGGGGCGACTGACACAAATATGTCATGTCGGACGATAGGCAATTTGTTTAGCTTTCCTACGGCCCCCCCCCCCTCCCATAATGGTATGGACCGCACATGGTCACACCCTCCACTCGGTTTAAAGAGTTTTATTGAAGGTGAAAAGGATTTTTAAATGCAAGACGTAACTTTGCAAAACGCCGATTTGGCCGGCGCGTCAACATCGAGCGATGCACAGTGAGGGGCTGAATGAAATAAAAGGGAGATTTTGAAATATTCTGATATATGGAATGCTCCGTTCTGAATATTCTATGAGTTTTCACTGTATCTGGTCATTAGGGAAATGGCCGGCCCGATGGATTAAGTAGCGGACCGTCATGTTATCGTATCAAGAAAAATGGGGCTTTCCCCAACGACGGAGTCGCATTGCTGCCCATACTGCTCCCACAATGCTACCGTATGCATACCGTTGTTACCACGTATGCTACCATATGCACGCATACAGTTGCACCTACCGTGCCCGAGATCTTTGTTAAATTGTACCGCATGACTTGGTGATCGTCGTTGCTTCCAGCCCACCAGCATTGAGTAAATCAGGGTTGAACCGAACAATATGAACGCCTTTATCGTACAAGTGCGTTGCAGTGGCAGCTGGTGCCCATACGGCAGCGCTAACGAACGTAGAGACGATCTCTTCGTGAGGGATTACAGGCAATTTTCTGAGCTCGCCGTGTGCTGGTTACCGTTCTACCGGACGGACGGCCGCATTTAGCAATGCACCATCAGTGGTCATGGGAACAAAATAGCCGACGACCAGTTGGCATTGCCGGCTATAGTACTCGCGCTTTGGCATGGTGCGCACACGGCCTACCCGCCGTGCACTGGGAGCATTTTCCAATGGACCCCCCCGATTTAAAAAAAATATATATATATGTCGCAGGCGTGCCTACAGCATTGAGTGATGCGCTGCCAGAAAGTCAGTCGAAGATAATCGATTCATCATTCGGGGAACTATGCCGCAGTGACAGGTGATAGTCCCGCGGGAGCGCCGTCGAATGCACACGTTCGCACTCTTCGCACGCGACTAGCATTTGCTTTCGTTTCCTTTTTTGCCGCACACCGTATGGTGGCCACGTCACGGGTCAAGCGACCATATTTAGTCATGCATAGAAGCCATGCATTCCACGTTGACACGTGAACCAGGCCTGCGAGCGCATGTAGTTACGGCTGGCTATGTTGAGGGGTGTGTGGTCCAGTCTGGTCCCCACTGAGGCAGGGAGCCGGGCGGCGCCAGTCACCTAGCCCACGTTTGGGCGACCTCGTGACCGAGGAGGTGCTGTTTGCATTAGAGATGGCGTAGAGATGCATCGTTACAGGGGCACAATAACACTTTCCCCACGTCTGCAGCGTTGGAAGACCGCCTGATCGAGGCTCGCGTCGAACTGGTCGACACAGCGAGAGCGTGCTGTTTGATGCGGTGTCCACTGACGCTCCAGCGCCGCTGTCAAAGCTGGAGCAGGAGGCGATGTGGATTTCCACATGACTTGACAGCACACACCAAATTAAAAACGTGTTTCCACCCGTGACGTCATCCTTGATTTTGTGGTATCCGGACAACATAGTTCTTGATGATTGGAGAGACAGATGTTCGTTTCGGCGAACTCAGAGATTCCGTTTTTGTTTCTTTCACGCTACTCAACGCACGAACGCGGAACAAGGGAATGCAATGTCATACCGCTGGGCTTCGTCGTCTCCCCGAAGTACGCTAATTGCGCAGCCCTTGCTGGCATATCTCGATACAAGGCCTTGCGCAAATTAAACATATTTAATAACGCCGGACAAAAATCACGAACACTTAATCAGAGAAACACAAAACATAAGTCTTGAAAAGCATACCTTTGATGCCACTGTCCGAGATGACTGTCGACGCATGCCATCTCTTACATGATCTGGATGCCGCTGACTGACCTTAATGTCTGACGAGAACTGCTGTCTCATTTGAAGGTTGCTGTCTGATTAGAGCTGCTGCCACCGGTGCTACTGTCGGATGAGAGCCGCTGCCTGGCCTGAGAGCTCTAGACGGCCCTGATAGCTATCTACTCTCGGTACTACTGTCGGATGAGAGCCGCTGCCTGCCCTGAGAGCTCTAGACAGCCCGGAGAGCTATCTGCTCTCGGTACTAATGTCGGATGAGAGCCGCTGCCTGGCCTGAGAGCTCTAGACAGCCCTGAGAGCTATCTGCTCTCGGTACTAATGTCGGATGATAGCCGCTGTCTAGCCTGATATCTGCCATCAGTTCTCAGTGCTAACGTCGGATGAGAGCCGCTGTCTGGTCTGAGAGCTGTTATCTGTTCTCAGTGCTAACGTCGGATGAGAGCCACTGTCTGGCATCAGAGCTGCTGTCTGCTCTCAGTACTAACATCGGATGAGAGCCGCTGTCTGGTCTGAGAACTGCTATCTGTTCTCAGTGCTAACGCCGGATGAGAGCCGCTGTCTGGTCTGATATCTGCCATCAGTTCTCAGTGCTAACGTCGGATGAGAGCCGCTTCTGGCATCAGAGCTGCTATCTGCTCTCAGTGCTAACGTCGGATGAGAGCCACAGTCTGGTCTGAGAGCTGCTATCTGTTATTAGTGCTAACGCCGGGTGAGAACCGCTGTCTGGTCTGAGAGCTGCTATCTGTTATCAGTGCTAACGTCGGATGAGAGCCGCTGTCTGGTCTGAGAGCTGCTATCTGTTCTCAGTGCTAACGCCGGATGAGAGCCGCTGTCTGGCATCAGAGCTGCTGTCTGCTCTCAGTGCTAATGTCGGATGACAGCCGCTGTCTAGCCTGATATCTGCCATCAGTTCTCAGCGCTAACGTCGGATGAAAGCCGCTGTCTGCCCAAGAGCTGCCATCTGTTCGCAGTGCTAATGTCGGATGAGAGTCGCTGTCTGGCCTGAGATCTGTCCGAGATCCTCCGTCGCAGCACGTATGGTGGCGGCGGCCTGTCCCAGGCGGCCGCGCCACTCAGGCCGAATCGGCACAGATCTTCCGACGCTGTTCACTCTTCTGTATTCCGACATCGCGGACGGGTCACGGCACGGGAGGCGGCCAGAGGCTGCCTCGCCTCCTGACCGGTCACGGCCCACCAATAAATACACACGCGCACGCACACACGCACAGACGCGCACACACACAGTCGCGCGGGCTGATTCGGTGCCCGACCATTGTCAAAAGAACGGATACAGGTGCAGAGACAATGCACTGTGCAGAGACAATGTGCCGGGCCCAGGAGAGTCAGGCAGATTGCAATCCCGACCACTGTCAGAAGAACGGATACGGGTGCAGCAGTGTGCAGTGCCGGGGCCCGGAAGAGTCGGACAGATTGTAATCCCGCCCACTGTCAGAAGAACGGATACGGATACAGCAGTGTGCATAGAAACAGATGTACTAGGGCCCCGGGGAGTCAGGCAGGCAGACTGCACTAATTATTGCGCTATTCGGTGTGTTCAAAAACTACATGACCGAAGTGAGCCATCTCACCTAAGATCTGCATAGAGCTCGAGCAGCCGGGAGCAGCTGAGCACCTCGGCGTCGTTTCGCAACACTCGATCGGACCCGCGGCCCCCAGGCGCACGGCGGGGGGCGGGCGGCGGCCGGGGAGCTACGCACTAGGGTCGCACCTCAACACAACAGCACCATGGTGAGGGCGGCGGCGCGGCTCGCCGCCCAGCCTTCGGCAAGACTCCACAACACTACGTTAGTCGCTCGGGCACTCATCTCCATAAGCCATCGCCGAGGGCGCGTGTGGTCACGCCAATCTCACCCGCAGAGCAGCGCGGGCCCACCCAGCTTGACATTGTACACCAAGTACGCGGTTTCCGTGAAATGTTCGCGGCGCGGCGCACCAAACCGGCCTCCGCGAAACAGAGCTCATCGCTGATTCTCCACAGGCGCCTCCACCCAGCGACGGGCCACCGCCGGCAGTGCTGTCCCCCTGAACATGACGCCGTTCGGGTCAACGCAGACGCTGAGATTCGGCACGGTCTCTCTGAGTTGAAGCGGTCTGATATCGTCGGCCGCCGCCCGCGTCGGGCGGCGGCGGCGCCCTGTTTGCTGCCGACGGGGCTGGCTCAGCGCCCTGCTCCGATACCCTGCTGCCCTCTCCCCGCGGAGAGGACGCGGCCGGCCCGGCCCGGACCCCGACCACGCCCTCCGCCTCCCTCTCGGAGACACACCGGCACCACCTGACCGCGCCGCCTCGGCGGGGGCGCGGGGGGCGCCGCTCGTCACAACCTCGGCCCGCCCCAGCCCTGTGCCGCCGCGGGCGGGGCGCGGCTGCCT
The DNA here is from genome assembly GCF_011947565.3 of Pollicipes pollicipes. Taxonomy (NCBI): domain Eukaryota; kingdom Metazoa; phylum Arthropoda; class Thecostraca; order Pollicipedomorpha; family Pollicipedidae; genus Pollicipes; species Pollicipes pollicipes. The sequence goes on along the minus strand of NW_023596805.1, from coordinate 26,188,703 downwards.
CGGCTCCGATCCGCCGGCGGACTACGGCCGAGCGCGGCCACTACGGAGCGGCGCGCGGCGGCCGCTATAGGTCGGCGAACGAGCCACTCAGCAGACCGTCCAGCTCCTTGGTGTGCGCTGTCTTGCTGCCGGTGGCCGGCGAGGCGCCGCAGTTTCTGCCCACGTACCTGTCGGCCATGGGGCGCACGGTCAGCATCGCACCGGGCCGGTGTCAGGCTCGCCCTGGCCCGGCCGGCAGCCACGCTCTGGCCCGTCCCCGGCTGCCACAGGCCAGGTCCGTCCCCAGCTGCCACAGACCGGGGCCACCCCCAGCCGCTCGTGCTCACCGGATGCGTCTGGCAGGCGTGCACGGGGGCGGGGGCCTGGCCGGCGGCTGGGGCCCCACTCTCGGCTCCATCGGGGCCGACCGGCCGAACAAACGCCAAAACCAAGAGGTGCCAGAGGCCGGCAGCGGATCCGCTGCCTGAGGCGACTCGGACCTGAGGAGAACCAGGTCAGCCCACCGCCTCTGTCAACTTGGAGCTGGCCGTATCCCAGTACAAATAGGCTTTTGTTCGTGAGAGGATGGACGAAATTGCGTACGTCCTCGGGTACATCATACCTCCTCCACCCCAAACAAAGGCACAAAGCCACGCCGGTGAGTGAGTATAAGTTCATACAGCGAAGCTGAAGACGGGCAAGAACACACAGCCAGGGGGAACATTCCAGCGGAGTAGGGTATAATGAACAAAGCTGCTTAATACAATACGAATGTTTTTTGTGTTAGTCAACATAACCGTCAGATTAGCACAGCCAATGCCACAACATGCAAGGAAGTACAGGTTTAACGTTAAACAGCACAAGTGAATGGTGAAACTACGAGGCTGAAAGGACATGCGGGTGGCATGCTTTACTGGCCAGTAATACCCCGAACACTTTCGAACATCGAACACAAGCAGCACGCGTGCACTGCCAGATGCGGCTTTCTTCTTCGACGTGTGGGCGGCGCCTGTGACCTTGAACCACCGCACCCTGACCTATGCACCCGTCGGTGACCCGGAGGAACTTCTCATTCATGTATCCGTTCATGGAGCTTAGCTTCACTCCGGCCGTGCTGATGCATTATCGAATGACTGGCACAGCAATCTCTCTTTGAGCCCGGGAGGCCGCTAGCCAAATGGTTATCACAAGCCACATGTTTTCTGGAGCTAAGACAATAATAATAGCCTCATTCCTCGGGGAAAAACCAGAAGAATAATAAAAAATAGCAGAAGTCTTCTGCTTTTGTTTCCCTAGAGACATGTTGCAGAAATATCAACACATCTATATCTCCATTCTCCTGGTTTTTCTCCAAGGAATGAGGCCATTACTACCGTCTTATCTATGTGAATAACGTTCCTCGCAAATCCAGTGAACAGCTTACGTAGTTTTCCTGGAGCAGGGCGTTGTCTGAGCCTGGGCCATACGTTCCGGACTATCCCGCTACTTTCCTCCCCGCACCACTACTCTGACAACCACCGTGAGACCTGCGCCGCTCCATGGGCCCCACGCTTTGAATCTTGTCTGGTGGTCTTTATGGTGCTAACCATCACAACCACTGTTCAAAATCGATGAGCACCCAAAAACCACCTCAGGGACAATGGGTTAGCGGATCTGAAGGGTTTGTCACCGTCATTAGCGCTGTCGATCTCTTGTTTCATGGGGTCCGTCACTACTTTCGGTACGTGACAAGCTTCAGTCTTTGCGATTTTGTAGTGTTGTTGAAAACAGAGGACTCCCAAAAACAGACGGTGTATACGTCATAGGGCCGATAATTTTGCAGATATTTTTCCGCACGTCACCTTTATCAATTGTTTCGCAGCTCGAACATCTGCAGACGGCATATTTACACAATGTCAAAGCAGCGCTCTCTCTCTTCGAGGATCTTAACATATCCATACGTCCCGACACACGCGTCTTGCAAAAGGACCCTGGTTGTGGTGTCTGCGCCTCCGACCTTCTCTTCGCTCAGGTCTACCTCCTGACCGGCCGCGCGAGCCCTGATCAACTCCTGCAGACCTTTCCAGTGTACCTCACCCCCCACTTCACCCCCGCGCCACAGCAAATGACCTTCATGTACGGGTCACCAGATGGCCTTGACATACATTCCACTCGCCTTCTAACACAAGCTCGTCGCCTTGACCTATGTCTGTCGTACATTGCCAAAAAGGCCTAAGAGCTATTAGTTCACATAGCACTTACGCCTTTTTGCCTTTGGACGGCAGATGTGTGCGTAATGACATCGCCGTAATGATCATGACCTTTCGCACGTACCCTGACGTTTGGCATTATCCACCGGGCGACCTTGAAATGTCTCTCCCGCCGCTCCCCCCCCCCCTGCAGCACCTAATGACCTTGACCTTGACCTGCCGCTCACCTGATGATCTTGGCCTTGGCGGCGGTGGTCTCGAAGCGCGGCTCGATGTAGGCCCAGGCGCCGTTGTTCTTGGCCTCCTCCTGCGTCCAGATGATGTCGGCGTCGGCCGGGTACAGGTCCAGCTGCTGCTTCACCTCGTCGAACGGGAACGGTGACAGCTGCACGGCACAGAGCGTCATGACAGACAGACAGACAGACAGAGCGTCATGTCGGCCGGCCGGCCCCGCCGCACGGCCCCACCGGCTACCGACGTCGCTTACAACGTAGCCTAAATACATGGTCAAACACAACGACCGCAATTGGAATATCTGGCAATGTGTGACGCAGACGAATCGAAACTGCTAGCCAAGAAATAGCCTGCACCGCTAGACTGGTGAACTACCGCAGGCAAAGTCTCACGACATTTGGTGGCGGAGATCCCCATGACGTCAGGGCCAGCGCCCACAGCACAGCCCCAGCTGGCCTCAGTCAAGTGGTGTAGGGTGCCGAGCTGCCGCTTGCAGAGCTGCTGACACCGGTACGCCAGAGCGCAATCCCGACGCTGCCAGCACTTTCCCACGGCGCCACAGATCGCAGCGCCCCTGCCGTTTGAGAGGCGGCACGCGCCGCGCACCGCCGGGGTGCGTGACCGCGTGTCCGGTGAGGACCGGGTGCCGGTACACGCGGGAGTCCGCGGCCCGCGAGAGGCCGGCCCCGCCTCACCTGCTCCAGCCGGACGATGGCCACCTTGTCCTGGAGGCCGCGATCCTCGCGGGCCTTCTCCAGGTCGAAGTAGACCTTGCCGCTGCAGAAGATGACGCGCCGCACCCCCGCCGGGTTCTGAGCCGCCACGCCCGTGTCCGGCAGCACTCTGCCAATCACAGCCGGCCACGCGGCGTGTTGCGGGCGCTCAGCCAATCACAGCCGGCCGCGCAGCGTGCAACGGGAGCTCAGTCAATCACAGCCGACCAAACAGCGTGTTGCGGGCGCTCAGCCAATCACAGCCGACCAAACAGCGCGTTGCGGACGCTCAGCCACTCAGCCAACACCATGTATCTACACCAGTGCGACGTCCCAGATAAACCAGTCTGTCACACAGCGCTTCATACACAACACGCCATGGAACGACAGACACGCATGCAGACCGCGCCGACCAGCTCACCTCCCAAGGTACGCACGACCAGACCCACCTCATGAACTCTGTGCCGCTGCACATAGTGTCGAAGCTGCTCTGGGCGCGCGGGTGGCGCAGCAGAGACTTGGGCGTCATCAGGATCAGCGGCTTCCTGAACGGCATGTGCACCTGGCGCCGCAGGATGTGGAAGTAGTTGCTGGGCATGCTGCAGTTGGCCACCTGTCGGCACGGACATAGACGACCGGGGGTTACACACACAGCGGTGAGTGGCTTGGGGATGGCCGGAGGGTCACACACAAACGCACCCGCAAATGGCTCGGGGACGTCAACTCGGGACCCAACGTCATCGAATGGCTACGGCGATGGCCTGATCAACACACCGGACATCTTGCTGCGACAGTTGTAATTTATATTAGTGTTGAAAATTATGTTGCGGGACCTTGCGCCTTGCATAGCGCATCCATCCACCCGCATCGGTGTTTGTGTCGTGGGCCGTCCCGCCCCCCCCCCCCCCCCCCCACCGCGTCCGTGTGGTAACTTGTCTCAGCAAAATGTATCATGGAAACCGAAATGGCACTGTAAAAGTCCCGAATGAGACCGAAATCACAAACACAGTACATCTATGAATGGGAGAGCAAAATCACAAAGAGTTCAAACTGAGAGCCCAAAATCATCAATAAAAGATGTGATTGTCAATCCCAACCATGGAACGCTGTCACCGACGACCGCACAGTGCGCCCTGGCTCCTGCCGGTCAAAGGTCACGGCACTTGAGGCGCCGCGGACCGGTCTGTGATTGGCTGGCCACGGTCTGACCTGTGGCCCCGACCATGACCCCCGGGGACCTGGCTGGAGACGGACTGGGCAAATGGCCAGGCTGATCGGCGCGTGGCATGCTACACTGAACCTACGCCCGGAGACCGCGACGCTACACGAAATACATACCCATCTATCTATCTAGCTATCGTGACCAGTCACGCGTTACGATGAGCTCTGCACTCACACATATGTTGAATGGGTCCCTGGACTCTAAACGCTGTAGCAGCGGTCTCTCCGTCTCAGTCCTGTCGCAGCGGTCTCCCCACCTCAGTCCTGTCGCAGCGGTCTCCCCGCCTCAGTCCTGTCGCAGCGGTCTCCCTGGCTCAGTCCTGTCGTGGCGGTCTCCCTGCCTCAGTCCTGTCGCAGCGGTCTCCCCGCCCCAGTCCGGTCTCCCCGCCTCAGTGCTGTCGAAGCGGTCTCCCCGACTCAGTCCTGCCGCAGCGGTCTCCCCGCCCCAGTCCGGTCTCCCGCCTCAGTCCTGTCGCAGCGGTCTCCCCGCTTCAGTCCTGTCGCAGCGGTCTCTCTGCCTTCGTCCTGTCGCAGCGGTCTCCCTGGCTCAGTCCTGTCGCAGCGGTCTCCCCGCCTCAGCCCTGTCGCAGCGGTCTCCCTGGCTCAGTCCTGTCGCAGCGGTCTCCCCGCCTCAGTCCTGTCCCAGCGGTCTCCCTGCCTTAGTCTTGTCGCAGCAGTCTCCCTGCCTTCGTCCTGTCGCAGCGGTCTCCCCGACTCACGATCATGTTACAGTCGTGCAGCTGCCTGATGGCGAACTCGTCGGCGGCGAACGGCGGGAAGTATTCGGGGTCGTCGGAGCACATCTGCAGGAACCGCTCCAGTCTCGCCGAACTGTGCTCTGGACCCTGCCGGCCGGGTCAGCGCAGGTCACGTCAGCGCAGGTCAGGGCAGCGCAGGTCAGGTCAGCGCAGGTCAGGGCAGAGCAGGCCAGGTCAGCACAGGTCAGGGCAGAGCAGGCCAGGTCAGCGCAGGTCAGGGTAGAGCAGGTCAGGTCAGCACAGGTCACTGCAAAGCAGGTCAGGTCAGCACAGGTCACAGCAGAGCAGGTCAGGTCAGCGCGGGTAAGGGCAGAGCGGGCCAGCCCAGATGGCAGGCAAGGCAGGTAGGTCAAACCAGGTCGACACCGCGAGAGGCTGTCACGAGTCACAGTGCAAGCGAATATCACCATCCACTCACTCACGCTCCATTCCGTTAAATGCCATGAGCTACAAAACCAAGTATAAAAGGCGCTTATGTGCCTAAATCGCCACCGTCAGATGACGCGGCCAGACACTAGAATGTCTGGCATCTTGAAACCTGCAGCAGGTCAGCCCTGCTGAAAGGGCGGTGGCCGAGCGTGCTGCGCGCGTCGGTGCTCGGTGTCAGGGGTCACTCACCATGCCCTCCATGCCGTGGGGCAGCAGGAGCGTGAGGCCCGACTGCCGCACCCACTTCGCCTGGCCCGAGGCGATGAACTGGTCGATGATCACTGGGGAGCGAGCGGCGGCGTCCGGCGGCTGTTAGCCCACGGCAGGTCAGTGACACCGGCCCCACCTCCCCCCCAGCCGGCACCGCCTCAGGTCATGTGCCACCGTCCTCACGCTCCTCCAGCCGGCACCGCCCGTCACCCGCCCGTGCGTCTGCAGCGGCGTCGTCAGACCACTGTCATCCCACGGCAGGTCAAGGGTGACAACCGGCCTCACTCCTCCAGCCGGCACCCGCCCCGCCACCCCGCCGTGCGTCTGTAGCGGCGGCATCAGACCCTGTCGGCCCACGGCACAATTACCGGCCCCTCTCCTCCCAGCCGGCACCGCCCCCGTCACCTCGCCCGCCGTCTGTAGCGGCGGGCGTCAGACGGCTGTTAGCCCACGGCAGTCAGGTGACCCCGGCCCCGCTCCCCCAGCCGGCACCGCCCCGTCACCCGCACGCACGTCTGTAGCGGCGGCGTCAGACGGCTGTTAGCCCACGGCAGGTCAGGTGACAACCGGCCCCACTCCCCCAGCCGGCACCGCCCCGTCACCCGCTCGCCGCGTCTGCAGCGGCGGCGTCAGACGGCTGTCAGCCCACGGCAGGTCAGGTGATACCGGCGCCACTCCCCCAGCCGGCACCACCCCGTCACCCGCCCGCGCGTCTGTAGCGGCGGCGTTAGACTACTGTCGGCCCACAGCAGGTCAGGTGGCACCGGTCCCACTCCCCCAGCCGGCACCGCCCCGTCACCCGCCCGCGCCACCGTCTACAAACGGCCACGTCTGTAGCGGTGAATCGGTATGCTGCCAAGTGTTGCAAGTTCAATATCCGTTACGATTTGAGTAAATGGTGTGAAAACAGCATCCAATAATATGAAATCCACATCCTTCAAGTCTTCACATTCTTTCTGGAAAGTTGCACTGAGCGCGAATGCAAGATTTTCCTTGTTCTGAATAAAAAAATAAAAGGATGTATTAAATCACAACTTGGAGGTGTGACATCAATTCCGACAAACGGCATCACTTGATCTGAATAACAATAACCATGTTTGGACTATGTGACATTGTCATGTGACATTGTTTGGGCTACGTGACATTTGGCTACCGATAGATTTTGGGGCAAAAACACGTGCCACAATGCTCGGCACGGTCCATGCGGGCCTCTGACGTCATTTGCCCTTTAGCACGGCCGCTACGCCCGCCGCCACCCTGCTCTCCGCAACACATTACCTGCGCGGTGTTGCAGAAGTCGCCGAACTGCGCCTCCCAGCAGACCAGGGCATTCGGGTTGGTCAAACTGAAGCCGAGCTCAAAACCTGCCGCACAGATACCGGCGTCAGCCCATGGCGAACAGACAGCTGACGACGCGGCGACTCACGCCGTCCGCAGACACCGCCGGCGTCAGCCTATTGCGAACAGACAGCTGGCGACGCGGCATCTCACACCGTCCGCAGACACCGCCGGCGTCAGCCTATTGCGAACAGACAGCTGACGACGCGGCATCTCACACCGTCCGCAGACACCGCCGGCGTCAGCCTATTGCGAACAGACAGCTGGCGACGCGGCAACTCACACCATCCGCAGACACTGCCGGCGTCAGCCTATTGCGAACAGACAGCTGGCGACGCGGCAACTCACACTGTCCGCAGACACCGCCGGCGTCAGCCTATTGCGAACAGACAGCTGGCGACGCGGCATCTCACACCGTCCGCAGACACCACCGGCGTCAGCCCATGGCGAACAGACAGCTGGCGACGCGGAAACTCACACCGTCCGCTGACCACCCCAGGCAGAGCCACCTAGCGGCAGCGGCTGACAACGCTCGCCGGCTAGCCGACCAATGATATCTACCACCGGACAGAAGAGCTGACGCAGTGAAAATGAAGAATACAACTGGCAAAACACCGAGACACTTACAGCGACGCGAACTGTTCGTCCCCTTTCTCATCCTCTCCAGGTGCCGACGTGCCACAGAGCAGTTGCTTGATGGAGGGGCTTAATGCCGCACACGGCTCGCAGAACTCCCAGGCCCGGCAATGTCGGCCACTCCACCACCACGCCGAGCCCGCGCCCCGGAGTGTCGGCCACTCACCGAGCACTCCGAACTCGGAGAGCGACGAGTTGCAGACGGTGTACTGGGCCTGGTCGGGGTACAGGTAGCAGAGCGGTCGGTAGGTGGCCATGTCCACCTTCTGGTGATGCATCACGTGGTGACGGTGGCTGCGGGCGGAGGGGGCGGGGGCGGTGACGTCACACCTAGACCACCGGGCGGCCTCACACGGAGCAGGGCTGGCGTCCCAACCGGCCGCCGGGGGCTGCGGACACAGCCGTCATCACATTTGACGGTCATATTTCGCACTTCAGTTTCTTCCACTTCCGAAAACAACCTGGAAACTTAAACCTACCGAACGCCCACAAAATAGTGACGACGACACCAAGTACTTATGCCAGTATGTTACATTCACGCATCTATCTGTATGTATTGTTTGGAGGTCAAGAGGTGACTGCGGTGCGGCGTCATCGCCCCGCCCAGGCAGGCCGTCACGAGCGGCAAGATCAGCTGACGAGGATGCTCCACCTTCTGACTGACTCGGAGGTGTCCCACTCACCTCCTGACTGACCTGAAGATGCTCCACCTCCTGACTGACCTGACGGTGTTCCGCTCTACCTACTGACATAAAGACGCCCTGAGCCACCTCCTGATTTGACCTGAACATGCCCCGCCCCATCTCCTGACTGACCCGAAGGTGTCCCGCCCCACCTCCTAACTGACCTGAACATGTCCTGCCCCATCTCCTGATTGACCTGAAAGTACCCCTCCCCACCTTCTGACTGACCTGAGCATGCCCCGCCCCACCTCCTGACTGACCTGAAGGTGCCCCGCTCCACGTCCTGACCCGACAGGCGCACGTGGAAGCCCTCCTTGAGCAGCGAGCCGAACGCCATGGCCTCAGCCAGCGCCCAGTCGACGGTGCGCCCCTCCACCATCTCCATCCGGGAGTTGAGCACGCGCTGCAACGGCGGCAGCGGCGGCCGCGTCACCGCGCGGGGCGCAGACAGCTGGCGGCGCCCGGCGCGGACTGCCACACCTCCCCGTTAGCAGGTGGAGCGCCGCCTGGCGGACTGTGGCAGCCAACGCAGTCGCGGCGCCGACCGAGATCTGGTGCTGCGTGTTAACTGCGACCTTCATATATATTATGTGCAGACGTCGCTTTGGTGCTGTCGTATGAGTGGGTGATGTACTTTCTGTGCTACTGGGGGACACCGATGAAAGTCATGACGACGAATCTCCATGCTCATGTAAATGAAATGTTAGTGACAGGAGTAGGGAACAATCGACGTCATTCCTTCCTCATCAGCTCCGCACGCCACGCTGAGACAATCGGCGCTTCATGCTCTCCGCCAACCGGCGCAGCTCCATCAAAATGATATAAAACGGCGCGCGGGGATAACGCCCGCCACCCCGGCAATGCGGGCAATGCGCCATCAGCCCCGGCGGCGCCGCGTCCACCGGCGTCGGGCCCGCCGCTCCCACCTGCAGGCCGCGGTGGATGACGAAGTCGACGGCGTTGGGGGGCGCCGACGACACCCGCTTGCCGATGTGGGTGAGCGTCTCCTCCACCACGCCGGTCGGCGACATCTTCAGCGGGTCCTTGCCCTGGACGCGCGGACAGTGGAGGCAGGGCGTCAGTCGTCAGTCCGGGCACTGGACGCGCCTCCACCCGCTGGACGTGGGGCGCGCCGGTGGCAGCCGCACCAACTGACGCTAACAGCTCCATGGGAACAGGCCTATGTGACTCTCCAAACATCCAGCCAATAACCCTACATGAGACCACACATAACTGCGCTTCTTCGACATACGTGTTCCAGGCAAGGGAAGCTTGTCAGCTACTGCAGTGCCTCTCCTCAGCCTCAGTCAGCCCTCTCCAGTCCTTTGCCTTGACCACAACGCCACTGTCTCCACACTTCCCAAACGCAACATCCACGGGGCGCAGCGTGCGTGCCACAGCAGCTTCAATTCTAAACCAGTTCTATCTCCTATCTAGCTCTTTATAGCTCCCGTATAGCTCCCTATAATTCCTCAGGCCATAAGGGGATCCCGCGGTTCCAGCCTCTCGCGCAGCATCTGTCTTCACGTCCTCCCACCAGCACCCATCTATTATCATGCCACCGACAGAGCTCGGGCCTGCCCCAGCCTGGGCCGACTGACCTCGAAGAAGCCGGACCACGGGGAGTCAATCCAGTGTTTGTTGTAGATCTGCGTCTCCTTCTTGGAGGCCTCCAGCGCCTCCTCGCAGATCTTCTCGTACCGGTCGATCACGTCCTGGCCGACAGGGCAGCGTGACGTCACTCAGACGGCAGCTGTGACGTCACCGCCGACCAATCAGCGGGCCGGCGCGGGGGCGGCGCGCAGGGGAGCCGTCGCCAGCTGCTCGCGGCATTCGGCGCCGACCGCGCGGTGCATCCGACACGACTCGCGGCCGTGTTTTGAGCAGCGTCGCCCGGGCCGGTGTGCGGGGATAGCCTACGCCCCACGGCCGCTGGTCAGGGCTGGGGTCGACCTCACGGCTGAGTGCTGAGTTAGCCAGCCCCGGCGGCTCCTCCACACGAGACGGGATCGCAGATTTGGACGCCGAACGGGCACCTGCTGGCTTTAACACACCACGAGTTGCGATCCTGAGGGGACGCTTCACTGATTTCCGGCACCACGGCACACTGTCACCCCAAGTCTACGTAACTGCGACCACTCACAGCAGCAGCGGCTGCGCACGTCCTGTAGTTTTAGAGCAGCCACGGCAGAATGGGGGGGGGGGGGGGGGTGTCTTGTAGCAGGAGGACGCTCTGCGCCCTTTCCAGGAAACCTGGTGCATCTACCTGCATGTGACCCGATGCTCCCGTCAGACTCTCACCTACCGCTGCCCCTCCCCGGCTCTGTCGCGCTTGTCCGTTAGTCACCTCTCCTTATAACAACTCCACTGCACAGCGTCGCGCCGGGCGTGGGACATTACCCCGGCCCGGCACACGGTGCCACGCGGGGCGGCGCCGCCGGCCTGAGCGGGGCCGGGGCGCACGGGGCCGGCGGACGACCGTAAACCCGGCGACACGGCGGCGCCCCCGGTTAGCGTAAGCGGCCGCCAGCACTCCGCTGGGACACAAGCGACACACGACATAGTTACTGCCTCGTTCACGGGGACCGCTGGCCAGCCTACCCTCTGAAAACAGAGCGGCGTGAGAGAACGAGCTCATCCTCGGACCTGTGGAGCGAACCGACAGCCAGAGGTGCCCTGGACATCGGCGGAGATGTCCAGGGCGCCTCCGGCATCGGCGGAGAGCCGGCGCCGTCCACGCTCCATCCTGACATGAAATGTGTCCACGCATTTTGCAATCTGGTAGGGTTGCCTGCAAGTGCCTGCCAGGCAGCCTTTGAATCAGACGTATGCAGTGTGCATGACCCTGCTGACCATGATGTACACCCCAGAGTCTGCCACAGGTGTACACGCTCCAACCAGTTCAGCGACACTGAGACACGTCAAGATCCACTAGTCACTACCACCCGTGCCGTAAAGCGCGCTGGCGACCTTGACCTTACCTTGACTTCTTCGGCGTTGACGGTGCCCTCGTCAATCAGCTTCTGAGCGTACTTCTCGGTGATGTTGGGCATCTTGCGAATCTTGTTGTACATGAACGGATGGGTGAACATGGGCTCGTCTATCTCGTTGTGGCCGTTGCGCCGGTACGAAACCTGGAAACGGCCCGGACACGTTACAGACCCGACGGTCCACGGTCTATGTACAGCGGTGATGGTCTGTGGGACAGACCGGCAGGGGCCGGACACGCTACAGACCCGCCGGCCGAGGGCGATGGTCTGTGAGACGATGGTCTGCGGCGATGGTCTGTGAGACGATGGTCTGCGGTGATGATCTGCGGGCTGTGGGACGATGGTCAGCGGTGATGGTCTGTGGGACGATGGTCCGCCGTGATGGTCTGAGGGACGATGGTCTGCGGTGATGGTCTGTGGGACGATGGTCTGCGGTGATGGTCTGTGGGACGATGGTGACCGATGATGGTCTGTGGGACCATGGTCTGCTGTGGTGGTCTGCAGGACGATGGTCAGCGGTGATGGTCTGTGGGACGATGGTCACCGATGATGGTCTGTGGGACCATGGTCTGCTGTGGTGGTCTGCAGGACGATGGTCAGCGGTGATGGTCTGTGGGACGATGGTCACCGATGATGGTCTGTGGGACCATGGTCTGCTGTGGTGGTCTGCAGGACGATGGTCAGGGGTGATGGTCTGCGGGACGATGGTCAGCCGTGATGGTCTGTGGGACGATGGTCGTCGGTGAGGGTTTGTGGGACGGACCGGCTGGGGCCGGACGCGCTACAGACCCGACGGCCGAGGGTCATGGCCTGTGGGACGATGGTCTGCGTTGATGGTCTGTAGGACAGACCAGCTGGGGCCGGCGGTGGACCAGGGCAGGCTCAGGTCACAACGGATTACGATAGGGTGATGGCGATGAACCCCTGCACAGCTCCGCACCAGGACAAACGGTGACCAAATCCTTACCAAGTAACCACCCTGCCACGCACGGAAGCACACGCAACACCACACAGCCCGAGCTGAGGCATCACAGCGCACATGCAGCATGATGATTGGAGGTGAAGGGCTCGCCGAAGTCGCAGGCCATTTTGCGCCCAGCGCGCGTGCAGGAACGCATGCTGCGGAGACAAAGCTCAACACGCCGACAAAATATCGTCCCGATGTCAAGCAGCAGCCCCTGCCGGGTGACAGCATCTGACTGTTAAAACGCACCGCTGTGTTCTCACACTGACGCGATCCATCCCTGGTAGCGCTGGCACCCGCCTCAACCGCCTAGCATCAGCCTCTGTTTCTCAGACGGCCGACATCAGCCGCCGTCGCCCAGACGGCCGACATCAGCCGCCGTCCCCCAGACAGCCGACATCAGCCGCCGTCCCCCAGACAGCCGACATCAGCCGTCGTCCCCAGACAGCCAACATCAGCCGCCGTCCCCCACACGGCCGACATCAGCCGTCGTCCTCCAGACACGGCCAACATCAGCCGCCGTCCCCCAGACGGCCGACATCAGCCGCCGTCCCCCCCCCAGACGGCCGACATCAGCCGCCGTCCCCCAGACGGCCGACATCAGCCGTCGTCCCCCAGACGACCGACATCAGCCGCCGTCCCCCAGACGGCCGACATCAGCCGCCGTCCCCCAGACGGCCGACATCAGCCGCCGTCCCCCACACCGCCGACATCAGCCGCCGTCCCCCAGACGACCGACATCAGCCGCCGTCCCCAGACGGCCGACATCAGCCGTCGTCCCCCAGACGACCGACATCAGCCGCCGTCCCCCACACCGCCGACATCAGCCGCCGTCCCCCACACGGCCGACATCAGCCGTCGTCCCCCAGACAGCCAACATCAGCCGCCGTCCCCACACGGCCGACATCAGCCGTCGTCCTCCAGACAGCCAACATCAGCCGCCGTCCCCCAGACGGCCGACATCAGCCGCCGTCCCCCAGACGGCCGACATCAGCCGTCGTCCCCCAGACGGCCGACATCAGCCGCCGTCCCCCAGACGGCCGACATCAGCCGCCGTCCCCCAGACGGCCGACAATCAGCCGCCGTCCCCAGAGCCGGCCGACATCAGTCGTCGTCCCCCAGACGACCGACATCAGCCGGCCGTCCCCCAGACGCGCGACCAATCAGTCGTTCGTCCCCCAGACAGCCAACATCAGCCGCCATCCCCCAGACGGCCGACATCATTCGTCGTCCTCCCCACAATGCCGAACAACAGAGCCGCCGGCCCCAATACGGCCGACAATCAGGCCCCGGCCGTCCCCCCCCAGACCGGCCGACATCAGCCGCCGTCCCCAGACGAACCGACATCAGCCGCCGTCCCCCAGACGGCCGACATCAGCCAGCCGTCCCCCAGAACGGCCGACATCAGGCCGCCGTCCCCCAGACGGCCGACATCAGCCGGGCCGTCCCCGACGGGCCGACATCAGCCGCCGTCCCCCCACACGGGCCGAACATCACCGCCGTCCCCCAGACGGCCGACATCAGCCGCCGTCACCCCAGACGGCCGACATCAGCCGCCGTCCCAGACGGCCGACATCAGATCAGCGTCCGTCCCCACGAGACGGCCGACATTAAGCCGCCGTCCCCCAGACGGCCGACATTAGCCGCCGTCCCCCAGACGGCCGACATCAGCCGCCGTCCCCCAGACGGCCGACATCAGCCGCCGTCCCCCAGACGGCCAACATCAGCCGCCGTCCCCCAGACGGCCGAACTCAGCCGCCGTCCCCCCAGACGGCCGACATCAGCCGCCGTCCCCCCAGACGGCCGACATCAGCCGTCGTCCCCCAGACGGCCGACATCAGCCGCCGTCCCCCAGACGGCCGACAACAGCCGCCGTCCCCCAGACGGACGACATCAGCCGCCGTCCCCCAGACGGCCAACATCAGCCGCCGTTCCCCAGACGGCCAACATCAGCCGCCGTCCCCCAGACGGCCGACATCAGCCGCCGTCCCCCAGACGGCCAACATCAGCTGCCGTCCCCCAGACGGCCGACATCAGCCGCCGTCCCCCAGACGGCCGACATCAGCCGCCGTCCCCCAGACGGCCAACATCAGCCCGCCGTCCCCCAGACGGCTGACTCCCCGCCCAAAAGCACTGATAATGCTGGGATACTGCTCTCGATACGGTATCAGGAAAGGCCGCGCGCATCACTACCGCCGGTGAGAGGCTGCTGAGAGTCCCTGACGCGAGCCGAGCCCAACACTCCGCCATCAGCTTACGATGTCGATGACGACGTCCTTGTGGAAGGTGTTGCGCCACTCGGCGGCGATCTTGCACACGTGCATCACAGCCTCCGGGTCGTCTCCGTTGACGTGGAAGATGGGGGCGTTCACAACGCGCGCCACGTCCGTACAGTAGGGCGACGAGCGGGTGAGGCGCGGGTCGGTGGTGAAGCCGATCTGAGGGCACAGGGTCAGACAAGGTCAGATGGGGTCAAGGTCAACGGAGGATCGGTGGCGAACCCGATCTTGAAGGCCCGGGATATATATATATATATATATATATATATATATATATATATATATATATATATGAAAAATATAGCCATCATGACAGCAGTGATGAAAGATGTGTCGGCAACATGAGCGCAAGCCGTTGCGTCGACGGCGGCTGCCCCGGCCGCGCTAACCCTGGCCCCCGGTCCTCACCTGGTTGTTGACCACGATGTGGATGGTGCCGTGGGTGGTGTAGGCGGGCAGGTCGGACAGGTGAATCGTCTCGTACACCACGCCCTGGCCCGAGAAGGCCGCGTCGCCGTGCAGCAGGATGGACATGGCCTGCGGGCACCGTCACGGTCAGGGTCAGGTCACAGGGTCAGGTTCAGCCGGGCACGGACAGAACGTCAGCTCAGGGACGTCTCGAACAACTCGGGCGAACCTACATTCACATAGTGAACGTGGCGGTCTATGGCGAAAACGGAATGTAGCAAGCGAGGAACAAGGGGAGAAAGCCAAGGAACAACGGCAAAAACGACGCTCCCTTTTTTGACAATCAATTGCCTACTGCTGAGAAGCCCAATCACCAATGACCTGGCAAAGACGGGCCACCATCCACGGCTCCCGCTAGACCCAGTGACCCATCACCTGCAGTGCTGCAGTACTCTGCAGTGTCCCGCTAGACCCAGTGATCCATCCCCCGCAGTGTTGCAGTACTCTGCAGTGTCCCGCTAGACCCAGTGACCCATCCCCGCAGTGTCGCAGTACTCTGCAGTCAGTACACCCATCCACCTCCGCCGCCGGCGGCTCCCTCCCGTCCGCACAGCCGCCGCCCCGGGACCCCGAGCCGCACGCACCTTGTTGCCGTCGTTGTCGCCCCGGTAGAACTGCTCGGCCTTGGTCTTGCCCTGCACCACCGGGTCGACGGCCTCCAGGTGGGACGGATTGGCCACGATGGCCAGCCGCACATTGCGGTTGGTCAGCCGGTTCAGCCGCTCGATGTACGTGCCCAGGTGGTACTTGACGTCACCGGAGCCCTGGCCGCGCGGGAGGGAAACGTCACAGACGCCGCCGTCCACACGTGGCCCGGCGGGACAGCCAGAGGTCTGGCGTTCGATTCCCGCGGGGGGAAACTTTTGCCAGCGACGGCTTCTGCCCGGAGAGCAGGCGGTGATCACATTAGCAGTTACGTGCGTTCATAGATACCAGACCTATTCTGCTATGGCATATTACTGTTGTTATGACCTGGCCACGTACAGCCGCCAGTAAGACGTCACCAGAACGTCTGGCACTGGTGACGTCATCAAAATGCCCGGTACGAGTGACGCCACCAGAGTGCCTGGTACGGGTGACGTCACCAGAGTGCCTGGTACAGGTGACGTCATCAGAGTGCCTAGTACGGGTGAGGTCAAGGAAGTGTCAGGTACAGGTGACGTCATCAGAGTGCCTGACACTGAGAGGTTACGGGAGTGTCCGGCAGGGGTGATGGCGGCCGGTGACCGGGCGATCTGCCAGCCAGCCCGCCTCACCTCATCGGCCACCTCCAGCGCGGCGAACTGGGCGAAGATCTGCTCCAGCGGCTTCCGGCACACGTTAGCCAGCACGTTCAGACGGCCGCGGTGAGGCATGCCTGCCACAGGGCGGAGGGAGCGGGGTCAGACGGCGAGGGACCGACCTCAGGGGCGCGGGAACGATCTCAGGGGCGCGGCGCGGGGCCAATCTCAGGAGTGTGAGACCGATCTCAGAAGCGCGGCGTGAGACCGATCTCAGCAGCGTGAGACCGATCTCAGAAGCGCGGCATGAGACCGATCTCGGGAGCGTGAGACCGGTCTCAGCAGCGCGGCGCGGCTGTCATCATACTTTGTCGATCTCATGGCATGCCACGACCATCCAAAACACCAGCCACCAGTCTGCACCACCGCAACGGCGGCGAAACTAGTCCTGACGCCATACCGTCCACAGATCCATCGCCCCTCGCAAGCACAGCAGAGCAACAGCCAGCGGCGGCAGAACCGGCGCCAGCGGCGGCAGCACCAGCGCCAGCGGCGGCCACTCAGCGACAGCGTCTCACCCATGACGAACGACTCGACGCCCATGGCGGACGAGACGTCGATTATGTGCTTCATGGCCGGGATCAGCACCTCGCCGCCCTCCAGGCCGAACCGTTTCTCCGAGGAGAACTTGCGCGCCAGGAACGACTCCAGCCTGCCGGCGCAGACGGCGGCGGCGTGATAATGCGTGTCAGCAAGGCCGGCGGGGGGGGGGGGGGGGGGGCGCAGATGGCGGCAGAGGCCGGCGGCGTGATAACGCACCGCCGGCCTCGGAGACGCGTGACAGCAAGGCCGGAGGGGTGCAGAGGGCGGTGGCGTGGTGACGCAAGATGGCGCAGAGGGCGGCGGCGTGGTGACGCACCGCCGGCCTCGGAGACGCGTGTCAGCGAGGCCAGAGCGGCGCAGATGGCGGCGGCGTGGTGACGCACCGCCAGCCTGGAGACGCGTAACAGCGCGGAAGGAGGGGTGCAGAGGGCGCAGAGGGCGGCGGCGCGTTGACGCCACCGCCGTCTCGGAGACGCGTGACAGCGCGGAAGGAGGGGCGCGGGCGGCGCCCTGCGCACAGCGCCGCACATGGGTGGTCCTCCGTACCGGACATTAGGACTACACCGGACATTAGGACTACAACGGACATTAGGACGACACCGGACATTAGGACTACACCGGACAATTAGGACGACAACGGAGCATTAGGACGACACCGACATAGGACTACACCGGGACATTAGGACTACACCGGACATTAGGACCACACCAGACATTAGGACCACACCGGACATAAGACTACACCGGACATTAGGACTACACCGGACATTAGGACTACACCGGACATTGGGACTACAACGGACATTAGGACGACAACGGACATTAGGACTACACCGGACATTAGGACTACAACACCGGACATTAAGACCACACCAGACATTGGGACTACAACGGACATTAGGACTACAACCGGACATTAGGACCAACCGGACATTAGGACTACAACGGACATTAGGACCACAACCGGACATTAGGACTACAACGGACATTAGGACGACACCGGACATTAGGACTACACCGGACATTAGGACGACAACAGACATTAGGACGACACCCGGACATAGGACTACACCGGACATTAGGACTACACCGGACATTAGGACTACACCGGACATTAGGACTACAACGGACATTAGGACGACACCGGACATTAGGACTACACCGGACATTAGGACGACAACGGACATTAGGACGACAACGGACATTAGGACGACACCGGACATAGGACTACACCGGACATTAGGACTACACCGGACATTAGGACCACACCGGACATAAGGACTACACCGGACATTAGGACTACACCGGACATTAGGACTACACCGGACATTGGGACTACAACGGACATTAGGACGACAACGGACATTAGGACTACACCGGACATTAGGACTACACCGGACATTACGACTACACCTGACATTCGGACTACAACGGACATTAGGACTACACCGGACATTAGGACCACACCGGACATTAGGACTACAACGGACATTAGGACCACACCGGACATTAGGACTACAACGGACATTAGGACCACACCGGACATAAGGACTACAACGGACATTAGGATTACACCGGACAGGACTACACCGGACATTAGGACTACAACGGACATTAGGACCACACCGGACATTAGGACTACAACGGACATGAGGACTACATCGGCCATTAGGACTACAACGGACATTAGGCGCAGACGTGGGTTTTGGCTCTGACGGCAGCTCAGAAAGCCGCTAGTGGGGCTTCTCCAGCCTGAACATTGCCACAGGTAGACTGCAAACACAAATCACAGCCAGCCCCGAGGCGACCACAACCTGAGCAGAATAGCACAATCAGCAAAACGCCACACACAAACACATAACCACAACGAGCCCCAATGCTTGTATGCCACGCCCAACAACGTCCCAACTCATGCACGGTGTTCCAGTAGCGCCTAAGCCATGGTGACCCTGCTGTAATCGCTGTGTCCATGAGGTGCACTGCCAGGTCAAACGTTTTTCTCGCCCGCTCGGGGTTGGCAGCTGAACGGAATTACTGCGAGCGGCTCATCACGGGCACTGGAGAGTACTTCGAGAATTGTTGCGTATGTCCGAGCATAAAAGATGCTAGGAAGGTAACTTAAAAGACGAAAAAGTTACCGTGCACCTTGTTTTTCGATGCGGTTTTGTTGGTCCTGGGTCAGCGCTATTTGATGACATTGGAGACGTACTGCGAATTTGGCACGGCCCATAAGGCAGCACTCTTCCCTGCCGTGTTGTAACCGCGTCTGCCAAGATCCTCCAACTTTGGTAATAATTTAATTTGGACAACGTTATTGATATCATTCAGAAAAGCGCATCATGACAGCTTCTTCGCTATGCCCCTCCCCCCCCCCCCCCCTCCATCCCCCCCTTCCCTGTGCACCGGCGCCCAGCTATCCTCCACCAGCGGACGCCCTGGCCAGCTGCCAGCTGCCAGCTGCCAGCTGCCGGCTGCCGGCGGCGGCGGCGGCGGCGGCGGCCCGACTCACCCGCTGGCCCGAGCGACGCGCGCCAGGATCAGCCGCTTCTCGTCGTTGCTGAACTGCATGATGCCGGGCGTCTCGATCTTGTGCCGGATCCAGTTGCACTGCTCCAGGTCGTTGATGTACATGTACTCGACGCCGATGCTCCTGTCGGCCCCAGGCAAGTGTACATGTACTCGACATCGATGCCCTTGTACTCCAGGCAGATGTACCCATGACCCCCAGGCAGATGTACATGTACTCGACACCGATGCTCCTGTCGGCCCCAGGCAGATGTACATGTACTTCGACATCGATGCCTTTGTCGGCCACAGGCAGATATACATGTACTCGACACCGATGCCGCTGTCGGCCCCAGGCAGCGGACGTGGTCTACACACCGATGCCCCCATAACACAAGCTGTTGATCAATAGTGTGATCATTCCGCCGTGCGAACACCAGCCGTGAAGCAGCATCCGCCGGCGGATTCACCAGCGCCAAAAGACCTGCAACCCTGCAATCAGCTGGCTCATCCATGACGATGCAGCCCGCATCACAAAAACGCGGCCCGGGATCGTGATCAAGGGCGTGCTCTTAAATATTCCAAGACGATCCGGGATCCACGTCGGGATCACACCACCGAGGGTCCGAAACAAACGATCCTGTGTGTCACTCGATGCCACGTCCAGCCCCGGGGCGGCAGCCAGGGTGGGCGCGCGGCCACGCTGCGGGAGGCGGCTGCTCGGCGCCCGTACCGGCAGTACGCCTGCTCCAGGCGGTCGACGATCTCGCGGAGAGGCAGCGCCTTCTGGCTGCCGCCGATGAAGGTGGAGGAGGGCAGCTGGAACACCGTGTCCATGTCCTCCTCGTCTGCGGACCAGGCAGCCCGTCAGCGACGGCCGCGTCCTCCGCCAGACGGCGGCGCCACCGGCGACGTGGTCCTGATCACCGCTCAACAGCGCCACCCCTCCAGCAGGACCCGTCCCCCCGCCGGTGCTGGCGGCCACGGCGCCACCCCCTCCTGCACGTGTCCCCCAGCCGGTGTTGGCGGCCACGGCGCCACCCCTCCTGCACGGCCCCGCGTCCCCCGCCGGTGTTGGCGGCCACGGCGCCACCCCTCCAGCAGGGCCCGTGTCCCCCCGCCCCCGCCGGTGTTGGCGGCCACGGCGCCACCCCTCCTGCCTGGACCCGTGTCCCACGCCGGTGTCGGCGGCCACGGCGACCAAGGCCCAGTCGGCAGGACTCAGTACGCCGCGGCTTAACGCCCGACGATCCCCGTTACACCAACGCCGGCGGAGACTGGGCTGCGGGGGAGGTCCCACTCGGCCGGCGCACCACATCTCACTCGTGAGGACCGGCACAGACAGCCGTCACACATCTGATCCGCCGGCGCCGTTTACTCCGGCTAGATCAGGAGAGCACGCCGCCGCCGGTGTGGCGCCCGAGACCCGCGCCGCCGCGGCGGGCGTGGACGCCTCGGACCACGGACAGGGGGAGGCGAGGCGACACGTACCGAAGTTCTTCATGTAGCCCCTGACGACGATCTCAGAGGCGGTCTCCACCGGCTTGCGCTCGATCTCCAGCGGGTCCAGCCGCGCCACTAGGTGGCCACGAATCTGGGACACGAGATCAGAGGTCAGACACAGGTCACCAGCCGCGCCACTAGGTGGCCACGAATCTGGGACGCGAGGTCAGAGGTCGGAAGGAATCGTCAGATGTAACAGGTCGTCAGCAAAATAAGAACTCACAAGCTAAGATCAGGTTGCGCAGGTTTTAATGCCGTTAACGGGCGCCATTCATTCCCAATTGTGCCTTGGACCAAAAAAACGCCTTCTACCCACCAACAAGGCACGATAGCTCCTGGAACATGCAGCAGTCTTTTGTGCTTACCCGGTGCACATCACCAGGGCTCACGTCAGGGGTCAGGGGTCACCACCCAACGTCATGGCACAAGCCGGGTTACCACAGAAGCCCAGCCCAAGCGAAAGACTCCCCATACTTCTTCATGACTTCTCCTGTCATCTCCTGACACCTCCTGATGTCTCCTTACACCTCCTGACGTCTCCACCTGAGCGACCGGCCGCCGCTCCGGTCCTCACCTGATAGCTCCTAATGACGCCCACCACGCTGAGGTGATCGGCGATGGTGTTTCTCGCTGACGGCCATGCCGGGCAGGCCGGCACGGCCACCCTTCGGCACGAGCGCCGACACAGGCAGCGAGTTGGCAGACGGCGCTGCCAGCGACGGCGGCGCGATATAGGCGGCGCCGGCCCGGCGCCGCCCGCCGCCCGCGAGAAGTACGCGTCCCACGACTGCGGAGCGGAGGAGGCGGCGTGAGGGGCGAGGCAGATGGCGCGGTAAGAGGGGGCGTGAGGGGCGGGGCGGGCGGGAGCAGATGGTACGGTGGGGGGGCGTGAGGGGCGGGGCGGGGCAGATAGCACAGCGAGGGGGGCGTGAGGGGCGGGGCGGGGCGGTGCAGACGGCGCGGTAAGGGGGGCGTGAGGGGCGGGGCGGGGCAGATAGCACAGCCAGGGGGGCATGAGGGGCGGGGCGGGGCAGACGGCGCGGTAAGATGGGCGTGAGTGTCAGGTCGGCGCGGGTCCTCCGGCGCGGTGACCGGCGGCGGACTCCCCAGCCCGCTCCATCCGGAGCGAACCACCGGCTCCTCCGGCGCAGACCGACGAATGTAACAGCACACAGCTGGCCACATCACACCCCGTCCACACAGCACCGCCTGCGCTCGTGACCGGTCGTCACGCCACAACCCCGGCAGCCCGGCACGGGACAGCGCGGGCCGTACGGCAAGAGCTGGCACACAGTAACGGCTGTTGTGTCGTCAGCACGGTCCGTGAGCTGCACTGGAGCCGCCTTACCGCTGTCGTGACGGCCAGGGTCCCGGATGGATAAAACACGATAAGTCTACGCCGCGAGTATTTTTCGCGTGCCACAACATGTGGATATATACCAGCACACAGAGTGGTCTTCGACTGTTTATTTGGGGGGCCCCTTTCAGCGGCAGAGGATCGAGCCGGCGGCTCTGTTCGTTGAGCGGTTGTGATACGGCGCGTCATGCTGCTGGCAGCACGTCACCATCACAGACCGTCGGATGCTACAACAGCCACGGTCACGCCGAGCGATGGGCCTGACATGCCACTGTGGCCCAGGCATAAAAGAAAACAGTAACTTCGACGAGGCATTTCATAAACGACGGCCAGGAACCATAAGCGGGGTGACCGCCGATGCGATGAAGTTTTAGGAATAGGACGAAAATCCAGAGCACCACATATGGGACTAGAATTGCACGACGAATGTTAAGTGATATCCCCGTCCTTAAGGATCTTACTAGCGAGCTTTATACAGGCTAACGATAGCGCGGGGACGTCCACATAGATCCATGAAACACCACATAGCTTAGCTGCGACCGTCTTGATTTCTAGAGAAATAGGCAGCACAGCACACGAAACGTAATCATCTGAATCCTGCTGCATAAAATAAGACATGTATAGTAATTGGCACAGGTATCGTCAATATCAACTCAGCTAACAACTGACTCGTTAATTCTGCTTACATGAACACATGAAATGGCATTATCGCTAATTTGATGACGGTAGTTCAAAAGTTCCCTTCATAATACAGCACCGCATTTCAGACAATAACCGCTGAGAGCGAGTCTAGTCAATCCTTGCTCGCACGCCCAACCTCCCAGCCGGCGGACGGTGTCCCCAACAATAGAGACCCCTGCCACCGATCGGCCCGGCAGACCACGTGGACGGCGGCGGGCCGGCCGCGCACACACCACGTGACGGCCGCTGGCGGCGGCGGCGACCGGTATTTTACATGGCACTGGGCCGGGCCGGGCCGAGACAGCTCGCAAGTGAAGCACACCGACCTGACCCGACCGACCGGCCGACCGACGGACCGACGGACCCGACCGACCGACGGACCGACGGACCGACGAGCCGGCGCAGACAATGGCCGAGCAGGGGCACGCGCGACCGGAGGCGGCCACCATTCTGCACGCCGACGACCGGGCCTGGGAGCACGTCCGGCTGCAGCAGACAATGCCCGTGCCTAGCAGATCAACCGCCTGTTTGGTTTCAGCAACTCTCAGCGCTGCTTGAGGAGTATGAGTCGTATTTTTGTGACTTGTTTTTGCTGCCGTGTTACTTATTACGATGTCTGTCAACGATGAATCATTCCTCCGTAGACAGGCTCAAGTTGTTTTATGACCTAATGTAAACCTGGAGTACGTTCTCGGCTGTTTTATTGCCCAAGTCACGATGTCGCAACGACGCCAGAACACCAGCCAGCTGAGCCGGAAACACCGCAGTCATAACTGGGTCATCCCCGGGCGGCCTGTACCAGCCGGCGGGGGACGGTGCCCACAGTCCGACCCGCTTCACCACAGCCCCGGCGCCTCACGGCGGCCGCCCACGCCGCCCATGCCGTCAGCGGCCGGCCCCGCCTCTGCGGCGTTATCTGGCGGCGGTGACCTGGCCTTCGGAGGCCGGGCCGGGCTCTCCGGAGGCGGGGCACGTCCGAGGTCACGCCGCCCTCCGTCAGGCGGCGCGACGCGGCCCGGACAGGGGCCTGGCGCAGCGCCCAATGTCACCACGGCCCGGACGCGAAGGGAGGGAGCGCCGGGGGGCTGGCGGGGCGGCCGCCTCAGCCGGTCACCGCTGAACACCCCTCAGCCTTACACCTCTCAGCCTCAGCCTCAGCCTCAGCCTCAGCCTCAACCCCAGCCTCAGCCTCAGCCTCAGCCTCAGCCTCAGCCTTACACCGCTCAGCCTCGGCCTCAGCCTTAGACCCCTCAGCCTCAGCCTCAGCCTCGTCGTTACACATACGCACGCCTATCGCGTGGCTGATCTCACCATCGGACGTGCCGAACGCCCCGGGGAAGTCGGGGCCGCCGCAGCGGTATCGCTAAATAGCTGCCGTGCGAGGCGTCGACTGGACGGCAGCGACGCTCGGCTCCCCTTCCAGCTCTGATCGCTCAACGACGTCGGCCACGCTGGGCACTCAATGCGAAGCCGCCCAACCGCCCGCATAACGCTGTGTACGGCTGAGAGC
>NW_023596805.1:26113196-26163255 GCF_011947565.3 Pollicipes pollicipes | reverse complement strand
TGTAATCAACTGATAGTGATTTTACTGATGATTGCACGCCTCGATCGTGGGCCGCGTTTCGTCATAAAAAGCAGGCATTTCACAGTCCGAAAAGGCCGCCAAGCGAGAAAGGTTTAAAGAAAGGTCGCACTTTGCCATCCCCCCGCCCCCCCTCCGATCGTGAAAACTGTTTTATGCGTCGGCTGGTTAGAGCATTGTGCCAACTTGTGTGCGAAACGTATTCCAGGCATTTATCCCCTGAACGACAACCGTGGCTCGTCCGCCCCCACCAAAAGGCTAATGTCTAGAAATGTCCTGAATGTACCTGTGGCAATGATAATTGAGTGGTGTGAGCAATGAGTGGTGTGATACGCACTGTCCAACATGGATTTTCGCGAGCTGTGCGCACCGTTATAGATAAAACAACTGTATTCGACCTTAGAGGTTAGCAACGAGCAGTTAAGATAGAGGTAGAGGTCAGCAGTAAGAATGCCACCAGATCCGCATGGTTCGAGGTGCGAGCGGTACACTTCAGAACGCTCCGCTTTAAAACGCTAGTTCCGTTAGACTGCAAATGATGTCTGCTATATGCCAAGGACTGTCTAGAAGCATGTCCAAGCAGCGCGCAGCCGGCTCGGCGGGGATCGGTTGGGCATAGAGACACGGGGATGGAGACGGCTTCTACTAATTAATAAAGCGTATTTCAATTTCTCCAGCCGGGCCAACGACAGCTGCAACTACCGTTCCATAGAAGCTGTGTTGACGAGGGGCGCCAGACTGTGAAATCGCCAACGAATGAGGATCGATCAATCAATTGTGGGAGTGTATGTCCAGGGTCATTTATCGTGACTCGCAAACAAAGAAGACAATGCCCTGGCCACACCGTTCTTTTGCAGGCATTGTTATGAGCGTTATTACGAGATATTGCTATGAGACATTGTTATGAGTAATGAACGTCAGCATGAACTTTGGACAGGTCAGCGAGGAAGTTAGTCAAAGGCAAGAATGTGTGGAGACGGATGACCAGAACGTATCGCTCAACGGATCTCGTAATCATTTTTTATAGTATACCATAACACCATGCGCTATCACATTCATTTTAATACTAAAAAACGCTATCAGCGAGTTATTCCCTGGCAATGGCGTGCAACGTAATGTCCTGCGTTATGTGATGTACCCCACCATACTCCGATTTCCCTAAAACTGCACTGGTTGTCCGCGAAAATATTCTACCGTTCTAAAAACCATGGCGGACGGACAGCTACATCTGCTTACATATAATTTACATAAAGAACAGCTTACATAATAGATGGAGCACGCGCAATGGGACGAAAATCTGCTGGATGTGCTGTACGGTTGCTGGGCTTCAACATCGACGCTATAATGGATTCACTTCACGGCGCCTGAAACTCACCCAGCATCTCATGATCGGTGGGAGGCCACCAACAGCGCCTCGACCGCCAACCCCAATCGTATTAACATGCCAGTATGGGTTAACTCCGGGCCTTTCGCCACGCTGCACAAGGAGTGGACAGCAGATTCAGCCCGGTCATCGTGATTGGTCTGTTATAAGATCTGTGGTCGGCAGTGGTCAAATCAGTGCGGATTTACCAAAGCTGCTGGTATGCTTCTAAATGGGAGAGACTGCTCTGGATAACACAATTTCTCTATTCAGTAAAAATGCTCCCCAATACGTCATTGTTGATTGCGTCATCGCACCTTGCACAACATCGATTAAGAGCCAATTGACGGCCGTTATATCTGAGAATAGCTCACGAACGCCAGAGTGGCTCACGAACGCCAGATATGAACCACTCAACAATTATGTCATTCACGGCTTCGACTGCAGCATGTGCTATGTCCGCGCGGGCAAGTGCCACCCGGGTTCGACACGTTGTCAACAAATACGATTGATGCTTTGTTTCGAACCCCACACGCGCACGACTCGGAATCTCGACGGCAACTGTATTTCTGTGCTGCCACACAATATAAACAAACTAAGGGCTACCAAATCCCTGCATCACTTTCCCTGTATGAAGGGAGGTGATGCAGATATATTGCATCCCATCACCTCCCCCCAAGACGCTTGCGGAAGAGGATGACGCGGGACGTCTAACATAGGCCCAATGTTGACACATGAGCGTGACTTAACGCCCGACTGAAAAGATAACTCTAGGCTGAACGAGCTCATGCTGCGGCAAAACAAGAAAACACACGAGGGCTGCCGGCTGACAAGTGGAGGGGGGGGGGGGGGTCGTCCACACACACGTGTATGTCGGGTCTGACCACCTGATTGACAGACGCTGTGGTTGGCGGCGGTCCTCGGCTCCCGCTGGGGCGGGGGCGGGGGCGGCGGTGACGCCACAGGCGCCGGGTCCGTGATGGGCGTGATGTCAGACGCAACGCGCGTCTGGTCGCCGGCCAGGCTGCTGGGCGGTGAGTCGGCGGTGACGTCTGGAGTTCCAGCCGTGCTCGACACCGGGTCTGACCACCAGACAGACAACCGCCGAGTGGGTCGAGGGATCGGAGCGGAGGTGGCGGCGACAACATAGGCACCAGCGCGGTGTTGGCGGGTGTGTCAGCCGCGGGTCGTGGCAGGCCGTCGGTCAAGCTGGGCGGCGCGCTGTCATTGGGGACCTCTGACTCGGCGGTCCTTGTCTCCGGCGTCATCGGGGCAGGTCAGGTGCTCACTGGGGACGGCGCCGGCGGCGCCATCATCTGGTCCATGCACTATGTGATTCTGACTGTCGCTGGTCGTCGCGTGTCCTCCTGACTGCCGGCGCTGGCGATCAGGGGTTGAAGCGGACGGAGAAACGGACGATTCGGCCAGAAGATGCGGCCGCTCGTAGCCGGACGAGGAAGTCACGCCGCAATCCGACGCCGGTGCCGGTGCCGGTGCTGGTCCCACAGATGAGAGGTCGGATCCCGGATGAGGACGCGCTGTCTGACCCGCAGAGGGCGGTAACGCCTCGCCGACTCGTCACACCGCTCTACGGAGCGCTCCAGAAGTTCTGCCGCCTTGGCATCACGGTCGTCCGCGGCCCCCTGCCAGCGTTAAGCAAACGCGCGGTGGCGCACCGGGACCGCTGAGCGCAGCGGGTGACCGTACAAGATCTGCGCTGGAGATCGGCCGTCCGCCCGCGGGGGTTTTTCTCAGCTCCAGCAGACCGGCTGTGAAGTCGTCCGCGTTCAGGTCTCCGCCGGCGGTGGTTTTTCTGCACGAGCCGTTGACGGCCTTGACGGTAGCCTCTGCGTGCCCGTTGGACTGCAGGTAGCGAGGTGTTGACTGTTGATGGTCCACACCCCCACCGGCAGAAGAACTCACGGGTGAGCCGGGCGCTGAACTGGGGCCCTCCGTCGGTCCTGATGTAGGCCGGTACGCTGGTGGTGGCGAACATGCCGCGTAGGCTGCTCAACAGGTCTCTGGCTGACGCCTCTCCGGTTACCCGTGACACGAATGGCCAGCCAGAGAGGCGGTCAACATAGACCAGGAAGGTCCGTCCGGCCCAGGCGAAGTAGTCCGCGGAGACGGCTTTGAACACTCGCGAGGGTGCCTTCTCTGTCATCATGTTTCTGCTGACTGGGCAGGTGCAGTTGACATTTGCTGCAGGCGCCGATGAAGTTCGTCATGTCCTGGCCCACCTGGGGCCAGTACACCGCTTGCCGTGCGCGCCTCTTGGTCCGCTCGACGTCCTGGGGGCTGGCGTGAAGTTTCTGAAGAGTGGCGTGACGGAGGCACTGCGGTATCACCAACCGCCGACCGCACACCACCAGGTCGTCATCCATCGCGAGACAGTTTCTGAGGCCACCGTAGGGGCCCAGCAGCGGGTCCAGCTGCGTCCGATGTTCTGGAAAACCGGTCGAGACGGCATCTTTCAGCGCGATCATCTCCGGGTCCTTCTCGGCGGCGGCGCGGAGTTCTGATAGCGCGACGTCCCGGAGAGGGCTGGCGCCACCGTCGGTGTTGGTGACGTCGCTGACGAGCCTGGAGACCATGCTGGCGATCTGGTTGCTGACGTCTTGTTCCGATTCCTCGTCATCAGGCACTGGGTCATCCACGGGCGCCCGAGACAGCGCGTCTGGGATGGCGTGCGGCTTTCCCTGCCGCCAGGTGGCGACGAAGTTGAACTGGTCGAGTCGCTCTCGGAGACGTTGCAAACGAGGGTTCTCGATGTCCGCCTTGCTTTTCGAGTTAAGAATGGGGATCAACGGCCGATGATCCGTCATCACCTCGAACTGCTGCATACCGCTGAGATATATGTGCTGCATTTTCGGCACGCCCACGCCAGGGCCAGCAGCTCGAGTTCAATCACCGCATAGCGTGACTCCGTCTCCGACAGGAACCGAGATCCGCACTGGATCAGGAGCCACCGGCCAGCCCTGTCCAGCTGACGGAGACAGAGACCGAGACCGCCGGCGCGGGCTGCGTCAGTCTCCAGCGCCGTCCGCCGCAGTGGATTGAAAAACTCCAGCACGGGAAGCGACAGCAGCACCATCTTCGCGGCGGCGAAAGCCTGATCGTGAGCCGGCGTCCATAGCCAGGCGTCCATAGCCAGGCGTCCATAGCCAGGCGTTCCGCGGCCGCAGCAGCTCACGGAGCGGCTCAGCAGCAGCGGCGACGTCAGAGCAGAAGGACCCCAGCTGGTTGACTGGGCCGAGGAATGATCTCAGGTCGGTGATGTTGCTGGGCTTCGGGAACGACTTGATGACTCGAATCTTCTTATCGTCAGTGGTGTAGCCAGTCGAGCTGATGTTGTAGCCGCAGAATTATAATTCCGCCTCCGCAAAGCAGCACTTTTCCGCTTTCAGGGTGATCCCATGCTCTTAACATCGCTGAAGTATTTGGCGCACGTGCGGCACATGGGCTTCGTACTCAGATTCATAGGCGAGCACATCATCCACCACTTTGCAGGTGTTCAGGATGTCTCCCAGGGTGGCATCGCCGCGCTGGTTGCAACATCGCCTGAGCTGACGATGCCCATCGGGACCCTCTTGTACCTGAACCTGTCCCACGGCGTGATTGAAGCAAGTCAGATCTTGATCCTCCTCTCTGATTGGGACCTGGTGGTAGCCGGCCTTGCCGTCCAGCTTGGTGAAGACGGCCGCGCCAGGCGTGATTGCCGCCACCGCGTCCTGCAGCGAGCGGACTGGGGGGACGGCTTCTTCACGAGTCGATTCAGCTCTCGTAAAATCGGCCGTGAGGCGGCAGCCTGACGCTGCACCATCTGGCGACCGCTTCGCCACCGGGACCGATGGGGGTGACACCACGGCGTGGGGTGCTCGACGGGCTCTATGATGTTCCTTGCTGAGGAGGTCGCCAAGCTGCTCTCTGACATCCTGTCTCCATGCAGAACGGAATGTTCCTCGCTGTCGATGCCGCATGGGGGACGGCGTCATCTGTCAGTCCGATTCGCATCGGCTCTCCCACCATATTCCGCAGAGGTGATTGGACGTCGAAGACGCGGGGAAAACTCAGCCTTCAGTGCTTCAAACCGATGTTTCCGTTCCTGTGCCGAGGGGGCGCCACCGGTGCTCTGCTGTGCCGGGGCGTCGCCGCCGGTTCTCTGCCGTGTCGGGGCGGCGCCGCCGGTCCAGCGAGGCTCTCCGACTGTGTTATGGGTGGTTCCACCCCTGTGTCTGAGGGCGAGCCAGCTTCTCCCTGCGTCAACGTAGTCTCTTGCGCGGCGTCGTGCGCCGCCGCCACTGACACCGTCGGCCCTGCCCCAGCACCGGTAACGCTGAAGCCGGCAGCGCCGCTGTCCGGGACAGACGTGTGTCCCGGGGCGTCGGTACCCGGCGGCCGGCGGAGAGCGCGCCACGGGCGGTGACACAGCGGTGACATTGCTGATCCGGCGTCGGCCGGCGCGGCGGGCCGCTGCTGACCTGTCAAGTCTGCGCCGGGAAGCTCGGAGGGAGTATGCCGAGCTCCATGCAGTCGTGCCAGGACAGCAGAGGGCTGTGCAGACCCGCGAATCTCGGACACATCCACTGTCCTGACGACGTCACCCAGCTGCAGTGTGACGCCGCCGGTGCCGACGCACTCCATTTCCCGGTTGTCGGCGTTCAGCAGACGTGTGACTGGTGGCTGGAGGTCCTCACCACGCAGGCCCATCTTTTCCGCGCTGCGAAGCGATAGGGCTGAAGTCTCAGCTCCTGTGTCCGGTGTCCAGTCCGTCTCCGACACGGCCGCCGTCCGCGCGGCGCAGCTGCAGGCGAACGCGTGGGGTCCGACGGGCCATGTGTCTTCGTCGCAGCACGTCGAGTGTGAAAACAGTGATTACATGTTATCACCAGCTTTAGGCTGAAGACATTTTGTCTCAGTGTTATCATCAAAGAAATGGAGTCTCTGCGGCGATCGGCGTCCTTGCCGGGTACTTGGCTCAAAAATGTATCAGGGTGCTATGACGTAACTGTCAGTAACGGCAGCCTGTTGTATCACTATCGTACTGTCAGGCTATAGTGGTCAGCCCAGGATGAACACCGTCATGAACACTGAACAAAATTGGGGGCTCGTCAACCACTACCGCTGGCTGACTGGTCGTGCCGATCCTCGCGATGCATACCAAAACGGGGCACCCAAGCGGTGACATGAAGAGTAGCTGATCACGGTCTTACGCTAGGTTGACGGCCCCCCTGTGGCTCGGCATCAAACGCGTTGAAGTTCTCCAATGGTGTTGTTCTTCCCTTCCACAACGCAGGGCTGCTGATGCCGCAGCTCCTGTGGCTGCTGATGTCACAGCTCACGTGGCTGGTAAGACCGCGCAAAACAACCCTCGTTTTGCGCAACGCGAAGACGTGGCGTTGGCAACGACAGCTGACAATAACAGATGAAGGAAAGAAGCCAGCTTCCTGCTGCTAGGAAGCGAAGCTCCCACCTCATCTGCGTGTTTGTCGTTCCGGAGCTGAGCTGGGAGACGCTGCCCAACCCCGACATGGTCTCGTGGACAGACAAACCACTCAGCCGCCAGAGATGGGACGCATGCCAGACTGCGCTATAAAAAGCGTCCGAGATCAACCGCTGGGCCAGCTGACTTGTCACGTTATTCCTGGATCTTTGAACGGTTGTGTTAACCCATCACGGAGTTGCGTGGTCCGGCACAAGCCGCAGAACAAGCTGAGTACAAATAAAGCCCTCTCGTTGATGCTAATGGTAAGGCAAGGGGGCGTAATAGCAGAGTGGTTAGGGCGTCATGTAAGGCCGCCGAATGGACGTAGTGGCCGAAGGGGCGTAATGACCGTAATAACCTTCGGATTTCACGTGGGAGACCCGAGTTGGACCCCCGGTCGTGCCATGGCCCCTGGATGCTAACATGCCCTCTGCATTCGCTGTGGTGATGACAGTGCGCCGTGTTTCGTTAATAAAAAAGATCGGGACAAAATGTCCTTACACTTCGAGTTGACATGATCCCAATCACAATTTTACCATATGTATGAATCTTCATATCGCTCCGAGCAAATGATCCCTTCATTAATACCCAAACGATTATGAGTGACCTTTTAAGTCTGCTTCAATATAAAAATGCATCGATTGGGACCCCACCACTGGCGTCGGATCTAGCAGGAATTGCAAGATCATGGCGATCCATGATACCAATATGAACTGCACAGACAATGGGACCAACGGAGCGCGACCTATAGTTACGTGTATAAATACATCCGGCACGGTTACTTTGAAAATGTGTTGGCTGTGCCATATACACCAATACGTCATTTTCTGCCTGCCGATTTCATCCCAAGGAACCAAATCTTAAAGTACTGCGAACGTGAAATGATGAATAGGTATATATATAACGATGTAGCAAGAATACCTCAGGATCAATCAGTTACGTCCATTATGATAGTCATGGTGACCAGCCATGGGTTTCCCTATGTGTCGTATCGTCGTGCATTTCAGATTATGCACCAACCTTTGTCCTTCTCTAGTAACGCCGGCATGGGAAAGCTAATATCTCTATCGGGTCAGATCCAGCGTGACTTTTGATGACCCTCTTTGGTGATTTTTCGAATCCGCCTCTGCCTGCAGCGTCGTCATCGCCACCCTTTCCGCGCGATAGGTGTCACCTGAGTTTATGTACCGGCTGCAACGGCACCGTATCATCGGGAGACCTCAGAGCCTAACCATCAGAGACCATCAGAGACCTCAGAGCCTTATCATCAGAGACCATCAGAGACCTCAGAGCCTGACCATCAGAGACCATCAGAGACCTCAGAGCCTACCGCACACCGCAGGGCTTCCTTTAGGGCCATGCCGCCCAGATCTGCACTTGCCAAATGAACGCTAAGCTTTTGTTCCATCTTATTTGAAAGATATGGGTAAAGTTTTGCCTGTCTATGACCTTACATCTTCTAGGAGAAGTATGTTCTACACCACCCAAGACCACAAACTTCTCGCGGATCTACGCCGTACGGTGGTAAGGTCTACCGATGGAGACTTATCTGCCAGGGTAGGGCAGGTGCGCATGAAGATTTCAGGGCAAACTTCATACGTATCTAGAAAACAACCTGATGAGTGTTTTTAAAATTTTAGTGCTAAGGTCTGGTTCCGGGTGAAGATTCCACCCGATAACACAACTACGTCGTGAAGTAGCAGCACCCTAAGCGGTCGTCTGAGACCTGCCACCAGAAATGGTTTACCAACTGTGGATTTGATGAGCTGGGGTCCAGTGCCCACGGCTGTCGCGATGGCAGAGTAAAACGGACCTTAGTCTATGTGTTTACAAGGCAGTGTGACTGCTGTAGTAATCCCTCACAGTGTCTGTCACGAACAAACGTGAGGTTATATCGACTATCCCCAAGACGTATGGTGAGCGGTGACCAAAATAAGCCACCACCAAATTCAGACAGTCCGTCCACTATCTCACCTTCGGTACCACCTCTTAAATCAGAGCGGTTGATAATTCTCCTGGCCGAGTGTTCGGTTTTGTCCTTTTCCACCGCTAAGTGCAGCGGCACATCTCGCGGCCCCTGCACCTGTCGCACACAGCACACAAAGCGATGGGCACTCATCGCCCGCTGCGCATCCTTAGCGTCTTTGAACTCCGCGCCCTCGGCTCCCATCTTAGTTTATAGCAGTGAATCACAGCACGAAACCGCCGCATCTGTAGCATCTCTGAAAGGGCAAAAAGGTCTCAGAGGCCTCCCATACGGAGGCGAAAGCGATCCACGGACAGCTGTGGCGGTCGGGCGGGCGGTGTGGCAGTCACTCACGGTCAGGTGTGGCAGTGGAGACGCCACCCTCACGGTCGGGTGCAGCGCTGGAGACGCCTCCCTCACGGTCAGGTGTGACGGTGGAGACACCTCCCTCACGGTCAGGTGTGGCGGTGGAGACGCCACCCTCACGGTCAGGTGTAGTGGTGTAGATATCTCCCTCACGGTCAGGTGTAGTGGTGTAGACATCTCCCATACGGTCAGGTGTAGTGGTGTAGACATCTCCCATACGGTCAGGTGTAGTGGTGTAGATATCTCCCTCACGGTCAGGTGTAGTGGTGTAGGACATCTCCCACACGGTCAGGTGTAGTGGTGTAGACATCTCCCACACGGTCAGGTCTAGTGGTGTAGAAGCCTCCCTCACGGCCAGGTGTAGCGGTGTAGACGCCTCCCTCACGGTCAGGTGTAGCGGTGGAGACGCCCCCCGACTCCCTGCCATCGTCCAAAGGCATACTTGCGTCGGAGCGGCTGCCCTAAATCAAAGCTCTGAGCTATTCAGAAACATTTCGGGACGAGTGGTGTAACCGACCAGGCTGGACGCGCCTGATGTTTAACTGGGAGTGAGAAGTGCAAACAAAAGTGCCAGACTCTCTTTGAAGGCTTCCCTCATTCGCCCGCTCCACTGTGTGCTGGGTGCTGGCCTAGTGCAAAGATGCTGACATGTGACGACGCTGCAGTTGTGTCGAACAAACACCTCGACAAAACCTGGTTTTGCATTGAACGGTTTTTTCAGCACTTGGCGGGCTCTTTCAGGGATTTCTGGGGGTGACTCGATGTTTATGAATGATCGGGGGTGACTCGGCTGATGGGGGGGCTCGATTACCGTTCAGCTCGTTGCTGCGGCTTTGTTGTAGTCGCGCACTGTCCCGTACTCGACATGTTTTGTTTCTTACAATGCTATGTTGCGATTTTGACTTCGTATGAGAACACCACCACCCAATGGCTACGCGTCATGCAACGGCGCCCTTCATTACACAGGGCGGTAATGAAGCGCCGGTGGCATGGATGTACGGCGAGGTACATCGGGAATCATGAAACCCGCCCTGCGCTGCTTACCCACGAGTTAGCCCACAGTATTGTGATGTGCGTGCATCGGCTCCCTCAACCTTGCATGTAGGCGGGGTGGGGCGTGCGTTTGTGGGTGCTCTTGTATTTACGGGTCGGGTGAGTATGGCCTCCAACGTGTTTTTCCGTGGCCTTGGTTCGGCAGGCATAACAGTCTGACATTAGCATACCGCTCCCATCACCACGTGCGAAGCCCGGGCGCAGGCCTGCGTTTGGGAAAGGTGGCTCGTTTCACCCCCGTGCACGTCGGTCAATGGGTGACGTCACCGTGACTCGCGACAATCGTGCACCTTCTCGGCCCAAATCACCGGCCGCGAGCACTCCCATCAGAGCGCTGACGAGCGTCTCCTTCCAGCACCTTCCGCCAATCATCATCGTGACTCAGCGGGGCTTCGCCGGCGGCTACATGACGAGGCGGCTTCGCGCGTAAGCGGAGCTCCGGCGGCGTCTGCCATCATGCCCTGCGGCGGTTCTGCGCGCGCAGATGGTGCCGACGTTCCTGGGCTGCCGAGGTTCGGCCGGTCGTAGCCTCTATCTGAGCGCATAGAAACGGACGGAGCGGGCGCACAGATGGGCAGTGTGGTCGGAAGAGCGTCGAAGGAGGGTCGCGTGGCCAAGGAACAGAACCCGACGTAAGTTATACGCACGCTTCCCCGGGGCTACAGCATATTTATCTTGAGGGGACGGTTACGGTGATGTGGTTATTGCGTATTTGATCGCTTTCATGGTCTGTCGTCGGCGGGTTTGCTATGAAGGCCCGATTGGGAAGACGATCTTCCCACTGTTTCTTCCTTGGTTATTGCGTATTTGGTCGCTTTCATCGGCTGTTGTCGGCGGGTTCGCTATGAAGATCTGATTGGGAAGACAGTCTTCCCACTGTTTCTTCCTTGGTTATTGCGTATTTGATCGCTTTCGATGTCTGTTGTCGGCGGGTTTGCTATGAAGATCCGATTGGGAAGGACGGTCTTCCCATCGTTACTTCCTTGGTTATTGCGTATTTGATCGCTTTCATCGTCTGTTGTCGGCGGGTTCGCTATGAAAATCTGATTGGAAGACAGTCTTCCCACTGTTTCTTCCTTGGTTATTGCGTATTTGATCGCTTTCATCGCCCGTTGTCGGTGGGTTCGCTATGAAGACCCGATTGGGAAGACGGTATTCCCATTGTCTCTTCCTTGCAGCACCGCATGGTTAATGTTAGATGCTTGCCGGAAATAACGTGGCTGCCCTGTTACCTTCCGTTACCCCGCTTCAACATTCGCGCTGGTCAGAGCAATCACGTGGGCAATGATTGCGGATTACATTAAGGTCTTTACGCGCTATTTTGTTTGCGTATGTGTGAGCCAGTGTAACAGTCCGGCGTCGGATGGTATGATGCTGAGCAACTTAAAATGCTTTCCAATTTACTGGAATGATTCAGTTGTCATGTGGAACAAGATGTTCGTGAACGTGATGTCATTGGGCCCATGGCCGTGATGTATTACGTAAATCCACGGTTTTTTCGACGAAAGTGCTGGGGTGCTTTGTTAAGAAACGAGGTGGCATTAATTAAATTTCCGGATCAAGGGAAGGGAGATGTTTCCTATTAATTCTGGAATGGCGAAATTATAAACTAATGAGGAAATGCCAGTGACCGGGTGGGGTTTGGGATAACGTTGTCAGATAGAGAAACAACATATACCTCATTCCTCAGCCACCGCACTTCGTACTCATTGCCTTGTGTTAAGTGGCCCGGAGCGCGTTACCTAGTATTGAGTTGGCTTGATTTCTCAACGGATCGATGCCAGGCGGCGCTGTTATTTAATGTAGTCGTAAAACACGTGCCACCTTAACCTGCGTTCCCTCGATTTGTTGTCACAATGCTGCACGAAATGAGATGTTCTTGAGATGTTCTCGAAGTGGAAATGAGATGTTCTCGCACGTCAATATTCAGGATATCCGGTGGTCTGCAGTGTCAGCGAGCCACAGGTCGTCAGTGGCGGATGGGCGACGCTGCAGTGGGCCGGTGAGGCGGCGCATGCTAAGTCACCCGGGACGTTCACGGCGCCTCTAACGGTGGCGACGATGCTGCCATGTTGATGACATGGTCAGGCAGATCTTCGTCCCCCTGAGCTTCAGTAGGGAAATCTGAGCAGCGGCTCGCTGACAGCTATCGAAGGTTGGTGACGCTCCGTCGTTCACAGCGAAGGCTGGCGACGCTCCGTCGTTCACAGCAAAGGCTGGTGACGCTTGGTCGTTCACAGCGAAGGCTGGTGACGCTTGGTCGTTCACAGCGAAGGCTGGTGACGCTCCTTCGTTCACAGCGAAGGCTGGTGACGCTTGGTCGTTCACAGCGAAGGCTGGTGACGCTCCGTCGTTCACAGCGAAGGCTGGTGACGCTCCGTCGTTCACAGCGAGAAGGCTGGTGACGTTCCGTCGTTCACAGCGAGAAGGCTGGTGACGCTTGGTCGTTCACAGCGAGAAGGCTGGTGACGCTTGGTCGTTCACAGCAAAGGCTGGTGACGCTTGGTCGTTCACAGCGAACGCTGGTGACGCTCCGTCGTTCACAGCGAGCGCCCGCTCACGACTCATACTCGCGACAGCGGAGGGTTGCAGAGGGCTTCTTCCCCCCCCCCCCCCCTCCCTCGGCCCACCTGACATCTCGAACCACATTCCGCCTTAGCGGCTGCTCAAGATATGCCAATTGGTGCGGCGCGGTACGGTGGATGGTTCGGATAGACGGAGACACTACGGTTTTCGGCTTCCGCGATCTCTGTCCTGGCAGCCGTATTGGGATGGTTGCTGGTCTGCCATAGCCTTCCTAATGTTCTGAACTTCGTGTGGAAAGACACCATCTGAAGACAACTAGCGGCAGCGTCCCACCAGTCTGAGGCAGACCGTTTTTATTCGTCGCCAGTATTTGCAGACTGGAGCTCGGTATACGTTGATGAATTCTCCACTGAGACGGAGCCGGCAGTGCTGGTCGCGCCGGTCTGTCCTGCCATCTGTTGCCGTCACGTGGCTATGGCGAGACGTGGCGCGACGTGACGTGCCGTGCCGCGCGCACGCCGGGGGCTGCGGCTGTCGGCCAGACGTGGCGGGGAGGGGGAGATATATTTTTGTGCCGGCCCCACCCCCGTGACGTGTGACGGCTTGCTGCTGCCCGTCTGTGTGCAGCTGAATCACGGGCGCGGACGCCGCCATCGGTGCACATATCGAGTATAGATGCATGATACCGGCCTAATCCGAGGAAAAATGGCTCCCAAAACCCTGTTGCCTGATATAAATTCATTAATGAAAGAACTATATTTCCTTTTACTGGTAAATCGTCGTCGGTACCATTTAAGTGCCGGCCCCTAAAAGTTTAGTACCCACCGATTTAGTACCGCCGGCTTTTGCCACGGTTGGAAGATCACACCGCGCCTCAGGTCGACAAGGCCGGGGGGTCACCATGCCGGCTGCCGTTCTCAACCGAACGCCGGTAACAGGCGTGCTCGCTCGGCCGGCTGCTGCCGTGCTGGTCGTCCGCGCTCGCTGGTCGGTCGATAATGCTGTGTTCGGGTGCAGCAAGGCCCTATAAAAGGGTGATTTGACCGTGGCGCTTGCACTGTATCGGGCGGGCGAGTATCGGTGCAGCCGGCGTGGTATTCGGGCAGTCCAGGTGCCCTTTCTCCGACGTTAATATTCGACATTCCTGCGGCATGTTCGCTGTCAACAATAAAAGCTGCCAAGTGGGCGGTTATCTGTAAAGCCTAATAGCTAACGTGTAGACAGCAAATATCACGTAGTTAGGGTCCGTTGCCAGTGCTGTATTGTGTGGGCTTCAGCAGCGATCGACAGTTAACGACAGGCCAATTATCTAATGAACGCAGCTCCTCTAGATGACAGAAGCGATCGAGGGCGATAGGAGAGCGATCAGGCGTTTTTGTCCGGCACGCCATCGGCCCATTCCGGCCAGCGCGGGCCCGCGTCTTCCGGCGTCGGACCCATCGCCGGTGACGTCAGTCAGACCAGCATCGGGCCGCGCGCGCGACGGGCGCGCCCGCCTCCACCGGACATGCCAATCGGAGTCGGCTTGACCAGACACGGAGATCGGAATCGACGCCGAACCTGTGGAGGCTGACGGTCGGCACGGCGGCAGGGCGATAGCGACGGGCTGTGGCCTGGTGTCGCCGGAAGAATAGGCGAAGAGGTCGCTCTATTTCTGCGAGGTTCTGGGCTGTCCCGGAAATACGGTAGATAGTTTACCCGGCGATGAGCAATTAGCGTTCATATAATTCGGTTTCTTTGCGAGACACGTTTGTGATGGCAACGTCCTGTTGTCATTGTTCGTTGTGCGTGACTCTACAGGACGCGAGCCGTTGAGAAGTTGTCGACTCGACGGGTTCGTGATTGAGGTTGTGACCCCGTGTGGGTCTGTTGGACCTTCGGTATCACCCTTTGTCTTTTCTCTTTCGAAATGTCATTCCTTTCCTTGCGTTATACCTTACAATTCACCGTGTCATGTCATGTCGGAATTAACTTGGCAGTCAGCAATGACGAAGAACTGCAGGCGTCCTATGAAAGAGCAAGATTGCTATGAAATGAGCTATTGGCATGACCTGCCTACCTCCAGACTCTCCCCCCCCCCCCCCGGGTGGACACCTGTGCTGCGGCGGTGGCAGGTCATTGACCAAGATCGCACAGGCCGGGCCCGTCACAGGTGTTCTGTCCCAGTCCAAGGTCTACTGTTCAATACCACGCGCGCCGTCAGACTATCAGCGGCGGGGCGGCACGGTGGGCGGCTCTGGAGGGCCGCTTTGTGGTGGCGTTTCCACGTCGCGCGGCCTTGGTGGAGACTGTGCGTCATCGTTAGCGTACTGAAAACGCGGGCTACAGAATATCCGCTTCACTGTGTGCGCACGCCGTGGACGGACATGCGCTTGAAAGGACGGGCGCAGACACGGGTCTTTGATATTTCTGTGTGGGGGATTCGCTTTGCGGAATTGGCGATTAGTCGCGCTCCTTTGCGGATCCACCAGAGCAGACGGCGGCCAGCTTCCCTGCTCCCGAGTCTGAAACAGCGCGGAATATGAGACCAGCTACAGCTCCCCGTATGGGTATTACAGAGTGTTCCGCCGAACCTCGGATCCGAGCTGGCTCACCTCAAGCTCCGCGCGATCTGGGATCCGCGTCTGAGACTGAAGCACTGTCTACCCGGCTGTAGGCTTAACGCGTCGATGCGTCGCCCTGTGATGACCGCCGGCACCGGCTGTGTTGCAGACCGAAGATGCCGGCTCTCAAGCTGATCTACTTTGATGGAAAGGGTCGGGCCGAGCCTTTGCGCTGGATCCTGGCCGCCGGTAACGTGCCCTTCGAGCAGGAGACGTTCGGCTTCGACGCCTGGCCTGCCCGCAAGCCAAGTGAGTGCAGACTGCAAACATTGGACTTGGATAAGACGGTAGTGTTAGCCTTATTTCTCGGAGAAAACCAGGAGAATGGAGGACATAGTTTGCTTAACCCAACGCCATCTCCAGTCTCCTCGTGTTCTCCGAGGAATAAGGCTCATACTACTGTCTTATCCAGTGTGAATGCTATTCCTCGCTAATGCACTGAACAACTTGCGTACAAATTGGACTAACCAAAAAGTCAGTGTTTCATGTAATACGGTGTAAACTGTCGAGCATTCTCGCAGTTTCTGTGTCTTTTTGCTGTGATTTGCCATTAATGCTGCGGTGATAATGTTGCAATGTCGTGATCTCAAGATGGGCCTTACGTGATCGTAATTCGTACCAGTCATGGCGGCGTTGTGAGCTCTCGCTTGTTGGTTATAATGATTCATGATTTGTGACAATGCTATGAACCGCTGTGTTATGGTCGAAAACAAAGTAAAATTGTGACCATATTTCCGCCGTTCGCTATCTGTTGGTGTTACAACTGGCGTTAATCAAAATTCTCTGTCCATTCTACGAAAATCAAATTTCGAAGCAAATTTTTGCGTAACAAATCCATTAAATAGCAAAATAGTGACGGGATGATGAAATACAGCCGCGACACAACAGCCGGCGCATAGGCTGATTGCCACCGTCCTTCGCATGCCCGGCGCGGCCTCCCTTACTGAGGGTGACGGCAGTGCCAGATGCGCGGCATGTCGGCGTTGGTGAAAGCGCCTCCCGCCCGCACTCCTCCCAACGTTGGGAAAGCGCCGCAATATTGATGGCGCCATGGTGAGAGGGAAACTGCTATAAATCTATTCAACTTGACGCCGCTGGCGCCACTGGAATTGCTGTTTCGCCATGTGTTTGCCCATAGTTCGTTGTTGCCATGCGGTGCGTGCGTGTGTGCGTGCGTGCGGACGTGCGGGCTCATCTCTGCGTGCGTGCGTGCCGCGGGGCCGGCTCGAGCACACGCAGGCTGGATTTATGCGGCGGCGAGCGGCCCGCTGCTGGAAGTCGCTTTCACGCGGGTCATCGCCTGGCGGGCTGACCCGTGATGTGAAAGTCTCGAGTCACGGTGAGGTGCCGTGACAGACATTCCGCGTCAGCCAGCGGGGGACAGCGGCCGCTATTGCCGTGTCAGGATGGGCGGAGAACGCAACGGACTGCCGCGTTACGTAACGGCACGGGACAGCCAAGACGGCTGGCTGCGTGTGATTTGTTTAAACGTTGTCATGGCAATGCCGCTGGTACGGACGGGAGCTAGAGATAAAGAATGGTGATACGGGGCCATCGAAACGCGGCTGCGTGCTCGAGATGTGTTCGATATTCGCGTCTTTGGAATAGCGTGTCACGCATGGCTGCACACGTGGACCAGTGGTAGCATACACATTAGTGGCATTGCCTCGAAATTTAGCCATAGTTGCCTTGCCTGTAAGAAGTCAAGTTCCGCAAGGATGGTTAGTCGTGGCGCATGTAAGTGGGGCATGCATCGTGATACATGGTGGATAATAACGATGGCTTCATTACCTTGAAATTTAGCCGTTGGTACCAAACATGTAACAAGTGAGGCTACGTGATGAAGATGAGTCATCGTGCATTTTCTTCGACATTTGATGTTTTTTTTCCCCCACAAGCGTTATCAAGCATAAAATGACCGCAGTAGTCCACGCGCCCCATAACGTTTATCACCATCGTGCGTATTATCCAGCAGCGGGGCTACTAGCCGTCATGACGTCACAAAACACCGAACTGGCAAAGATGCACCACGTGACCCGTCCGCATCCAGCTCATAATACGTGACCGGCTGCCCCATGCGATCTCACTGACCATCCATAGTGGAAGGTGTACTATCGCCTGTCGTTCGACGTTGCGCTTTTCCGGGGGCGCGGCCGCCGCGTGATCCGTCCCTCCGGGGCTGCGGCCGCCGCGTGGTCCGTCCCTCCGGGAGCCGCAGCCGCCGCGTGGTCCGTGCCTCAGGGGGTGCGGCCACCGCGTGGTCCGCTCGGCCCACACGCCGGCCGCCGCGTTTTTGTCCGTCTGTCTGCGCGTGCGCCTGTCTGTTAGCTGGCGGCCATGAGGCGGCGTCTGCGGGTTCGACGACCCGGAAGCGCGGGCCGGGAACGCTTCCAAGTGAAGCGGTCCCTGCCGGCCGTCAGGCCGCGCGTGGGTAACAGCCGGTTGACCTGTTTATGCATGCGTTCGCCATTCGTCCGACAGGCGAAATGAAAGCAGCCGGCCGCTATTGTGCCCGGCGGTTGGTATGCCATGTTTCGCAGCGCGAGTTTTTCATCTGGGTAATCTGTTCCAAACCACTGAACGCAAGCTGTTTGGTGAGTCGTGTGTGAAGTGGTTCGCAAGTTATTATCGAATTTCTGAAGACCCGGGAATGAGTGGGCTCTGACCCTGATAGAGGTCATTGCTGGTCACATATCTGTGCCCGATAGAGGTCACACAGACTGTCCCCTAGCCAGCGGGAGCGACACAGACTGTCACCTAGCCTGCGGGAGCGGCCCAGACTGTCACCTAGCCTGCGGAAGCGACCCAGACTGTCACCTAGCCTTTGGTAGTGACACAGACTGTCACCTAGCCTTCGGTAGTGACCCAGACTGTCACCTAGCCTTCGGTAGTGACCCAGACCGTCACTAGCCTGCGCGAGCGACCCAGACTGTCACCTAGCCTTTGGCAGCGACACAGACTGTCACCTAGCCTTCGGTAGTGACCCAGACTGTCACCTAGCCTGCGGCAGCGGCACAGACTGTCACCTAGCCTGCGGCAGCGACACAGACTGTCACCTAGCCTTCGGTAGTGCCCAGACTGTCACCTAGCCTTCGGTAGTGACCCAGACTGTCACCTAGCCTGCGGGAGCGACCCAGACTGTCACCTAGCCTGCGGGGCGACCCAGACTGTCCCGCCTGTCAGCACACGCGCCGCTAGACTTGTGCCTGCTGAAAATGCGGGCATGCCTGTACTGTGGAATGCGTTATACCGTATTTGCCCGCGGTTTTCTAGGTGTAAAGGACTAAGGCTGCTCTGCCACGTTGCGAATTATTGCAACACAGCTCATCTTATTCGCACGAAAACGACATAGTGATCGAGAGACCTGTCCATCGCAACTGTTAGAGCCCACGATTTCCTGCATGCCTGCCACGCATGCAGGAAATCGTGGTTCGACTTCATTGAGATCAGCTCTTCCGTGCGCTGGCCCATCACGTGTACAGCTATTGTCCGTACTCTAGCAGTGCAGCTCTCTCCGGCGCAGCTGGGGGGGGGGGGGGGGGGGGCGGAGGCATTTTCACGCGCTGCGCGAGAAATATGGTGTTAGGAGTGAGCCATGCATGTCATAGTACGGCACGATCGATGGAAACATTAAAGGAGCTGAACAAAAGTGAATTCAGTAGGTAGCGCATGGGCTTCAATGCATGACGAAGTTTCACGCGGTGATCTAGCTAGAAATCGATAACGCATGGCCTGACCGTGAGGGGCACCTGATAAGGGAAGGTATCGTCTAAGCCGCGCGGACGCGTATCAGCGTTTGTGCGACTATTAACAAGAGTGCGCGCCCGTTGACACAGTGCTGGCGTCGCGTCGCAGAGTAGGCAGTTAGCGTTATCAGCCACGTCAAGGCCGCGTGCGGAGGCCTGGCTCAGCCCAAATCTGCTCACAGCCCACCTGGAGTGGCGCTGTGATGGCCTGATCCGATGCTCATAGTGGATGATGGTCCTCGAAGTCTGTGAGATGCTTTCGCGTCTGGGAACATTAAGATGGCATGCTCTACCTTAGAGCGGTGAGGGTTCGAAGTTTCGGACTATTCCCACTCCGCCCGAATACAGGGCTCGTTGGTCCAGTACAGCGGCAACTGTAATTTTCTGCCGTCTCACACGTGGCTAGGTGGCCGCGCCGTCTCGGCTTATGCATGGCGGTTGTTTTGGAATGAAATGCTGTGCGGTTGTTATAGTCGCGTTCACCGCAGTTTTTGTGAACTTCTGGACGGCTGCGCCATTGGTCTTTAGTTAAGGGGAATTTTAAAGAAATATGTAAAAAATAAGCTTTCAAGGTCAGTCTGGTCTGACACACCAAACGTTCAAACAGCTTTAGCCTTTTTAACTCTAAACAGCTATGGTTGTCTGCCGGCACGCCGAATGACGGGACTCACGTTCTGACGATGGTTTGGTTGTGCGCGTGATTGTGGTTGGGTGGTTGGAATGACGGTAGTAAATGATCGCGCGGTAGACTGTATGTCCCGACACTGACAGTGTTGCCAGTGGCCCAGACTGCTGTGACTGTCTTCAGTGGGACAGCTGCGGTTGTCTTCAGTAAGCTGTGTGTCCCGATACTGACAGGGTTTGCAGTGATCTAGACTGTTGTGGTTGTCTTCAGCTGGACAGCCGTGGTTGTCTTCAGTAGGCGGTATGTCCCGACACCGACAGTGTTTCCAGCGGTCTAGACTGTTGTGGTTGTCTTCAGCTGGAC
Organism: Pollicipes pollicipes; assembly: GCF_011947565.3. Taxonomy (NCBI): domain Eukaryota; kingdom Metazoa; phylum Arthropoda; class Thecostraca; order Pollicipedomorpha; family Pollicipedidae; genus Pollicipes; species Pollicipes pollicipes. Next base: position 26,143,141 of record NW_023596805.1, on the reverse strand, counting down.
AGCCGTGGTTGTCTTCAGTAGGCGGTATGTCCCGACACCGACAGTGTTTCCAGCGGTCCAGACTGTTGTGGTTGTCTTCAGTGGGACAGCTGCGGTTGTTTGGTTGCAGACACACCATGCGGCACTATAACGAGTCTGGCGGTGTTGACGGTTGCGGTTGTCTGGTTGCAGACACACCGTGCGGCACTATAGCGAGTCTGGCGGTGTTTGACGGTTGCGGTTGTCTGGTTGCGGGCACACCGTACGACACTACAACGAGTCTGGCGGTGTTGACGGTTGCGGTTGTCTGGTTGCGGGCACACCGTGCGGCACTACAACGAGTCTGGCGGTGTTGACGGTTGCGGTTGTCTGGTTGCGGGCACACCGTGCGGCACTACGACGAGTCTGGCGGTGTTGACGGTTGCGGTTGTCTGGTTGCAGACACACCATACGGCAGCGTGCCAATCCTGATGGTGGACGGCCAGCCGCTGTGTCAGACCCTGGCCATAGCGCGGTACGCCGGCACCCTCGGCGGACTCGTCTCCAAAGATGCGCTCAAGAACGCCCTCGGGGACGAGGCGGCCGACACCATGGCCGAGGTGGTCTCCAAGTTCTTCGATACAGTGTAAGCCCGTCGTCTGTGCTCTTCCTTACCCGTGTTACAGGGTGGTCTGGGCCCCGGACACCGGATATTTAGCAGCCATCCAAAAAGACCTGTAGCCGGGCCCGCATCGGCGTTTATCCCTGTTCTGTATCGTGTTCTTCTGGAAGAAGAGAAGGGCTTACTGGGGAAGGGTGTTGCAGAGACCGAGGCCTGGTGTACACGCCTTGCGACAACTGTTATGTGTCCGAGTCGTGTGAGGATCTCCTGCTGCTGCGCGCTGCTGCTAGTTGAGTGTGTACCAGAGAAGTCTCGGAGAGAACGGAGCTGCCACACGAGCAGTCAGGCTCGCCGAGTTACCTGCTGAGCTGCCTCGTGAACAGTCAGGTTCACCAAGTCATCAGTTTTGTCGGCTGCATGACGCTGCGTTTCGGCTGCAGGTTCGAGAAGGATGCTGAGAAGAAAGCGTCCACAGAGAAGTCGCTGTTCGAGGAATACCTGCCGAAGGTGTTGAACGTCTGGGAGTCGCGGATGAGCGGAGCATTCCTCGCTGACGACAAGGTAATTAATGATGACTTCTGTGTCTCACGCCCAGCAGCCGTCATCAGTAAGGGGAACGTCATTAGCTTCTGATTCGGCATGAGTGTCGCTAGATGTATGTGCATCATTGCAAGGGGCATTTGCTTGTCGCGCGGCACCATATGTGCGTACCTCAGTTAGATAGCGAACTACATACGACTTACACGCTAACTGACATTCGACTTAACTAACGGACACTTTAATTCCTCTAATTCTGGCATTTCTTTTGGACCTGCGGAAAGCCGCAATGAAACCTTTATCTTAACCTTCATCATGACATGGTAGCGCCAATGGCTTTAACCATCGTATGTGTCCATCGCCCGCCGCCTATCACCTGCAGCCTATCACCTGTGAGCTTGACCCGTACCCTGTGAATTTCATCAGTACCATTGACCTTTACCCTGCAAACATTGACCCGGAAACGTGACCTTGTTTGTGACTGTTTCAGGCGATGTGGCAGGACGTGTTTGTGGGCCACTGGCTCTCCCGCCTGGAGGAGGCCCGGCCCGACTTATTGGCCAAGTTCCCCAAGCTGGCCGGCCAGAAGAACAAGGTGCTGGCCCTGGACGGCATCAAGAAGTATCTGGCCAGCCCTCCCCAGTACAGCCTTCCGTTGTAGAGCGGACGACAAGGCACCTGCCGCACAGCGAGAGCCAGCACGCCGCGTAACCCTGCGACGCCGCGCCTCCCACCACGGTGACGCGGTGGTGACACGGTCCTCTCTGACGCAGCGGAAGCGACGCGACTTCACTACCTCTTCTCTCGTCCACCGTCCTTGTCGCCGGTTGCATTTCTGGTGTCTGCACCGGCACTGCGTGTACGCCGCGCCTCCTCTTCGGTCAGAGGGCGCCTTGCCCCGGAACAGAGATGTCACGAGCCGGTCGCCTGGCTCGTTCGTCCTATCTCCATTTCACCCATGCACAGGGTAACGAAGTTGTGTTCAGCCGGAATATGGCCATTTAGGGGTGACTTTGAGCCTACTTGCACGCGGACATAGATAGACATTGTTTTCTGGCGGATGGAAACTCACGGAACCGTTCATCACCATTGTTTCTGTCGAAAAGTTGCGAAAGACGTCCACTTTCTCGTGAAAGCGACATGGATGCGTATTTTTCGCGACGTTTGGCGGTACGATACATCAACATTTGCTGTAATTTGTTTTCTCTTCAGTCTCACCCAGCGCTCCAACTCTGACTCCAAGTCAGTATCCATGGTAACGGTATTTCGACAAGAGCTCCTCTCTTCACGACTTGGCGGGAAGCTGCCTGCACCCCGCGCGCCGGATGTAGACAGATCTCCCCCGCCCCGCCCCCCCCCCCCCTCCCCCCCGCTCAGCAGCCGCGCAGCCCCTCTCGCAAACCATCTCCGGTTTGTCAGCCACCAGCGGCGTGGTCAGGGGCGTTCGAAGTAACGGCGAGTACCTCAAATTATCAGCCAAATAACGTAACGGGGGCACTTCAACGAAAACTACATGAAACGCCGACATGGCGTGAAACGTCTAGTTTCTTCCTAAGATGTACCCAAAACCCGAAGACCCCAAACGCGATACGACACACCAGCCTGTCTCCTTTCTTCAGGACTAGGACGGCACGCATCAGCGAACAACATTGTGACCTGTTAAACCTCGCCCGACGAATTCTGGACAGCTGCGCTGGCATGACCAATGTGCTCTTTCATTACGACGAAGCGGAATTACACGCCACCGTGTCCGTATCCCGCTGCTTTTCCGCATGTGCACAGTGGACACAAAGGACAGCACGGTGCCTGCATTGATCCGGGCGGCGTCGATGCTGCGTTCGGAACGGCCACAGGCCGTCATGGCAACACATGCAACACATCAACACGGACACAGGAGTGCAACACCCGCAATGCATTCGCGGCGGCAGCCACAGCAGCGCCGGGGCGGCGGGCTACCGGCGACCCCAGTGACCTCCGAGGTGCTGAGGTGCAGATGATGGGAACTGCAGCCGGCCAGCGGAGCATTACTTACCCCGAGCCGCCAGGTGGCGGTGGGTGGGCAATCGACGACCCGAATCGTAGGGGGCGCCACATGCTGGGGCGGCGACGAAGTGGCCTATCTTTCGTCTGTTGCATGCGGCGTCGTTTCCCGTCAATTTAACCACTAAAGGTGCAATTTCTTCGTACCAACATCACAAATCCGAATAAGATTTGACCTGCTTTGTTCAGTCATGCTCTGATTACGATTGTGAAATTTTGAGACCTGTAAGCCCAGCTGGTGATCACGTCAGATTATAACCTCATAACAGAAATATGCTGAGTAGAAGGATGACAACTCCTAAGCCATTACGCATGTTCTGAATAAAAAAACAGCATCATACAGGCAATCCAACGTCCAAAATAAAAGGAAAATGTAAGTGTTGACACCATCACCGGGTTACGTTGCTTTTCCACCACAAAAGGCCGATTTGCCAAGTTGATGACAGCTTTGTTTAGTTACAAACCTGAATCGTATAAATCGTCGTTCAGTACTACATCGCAGACTACTCATACATGAATGAAGACTCGCCGAATCCTCGTGGAGTGCGGGTGCAAACATAGCAGGGCTCACACGCGCCTTCCGCAGTTCTCCGCCAGCCGGCCGGCCGGCGCCAATACCAGCCAGTCATCTGCCCCTACCCCCCTCTCGGTGGTCCAGGAAGACGTCTCCAGACGGCTGGAAAAAAGGAAAAAATAGTAAAAAAGGTTGAAAGATGCTAGTATCGCAGTAATCGTCCTTCTCCCCACGCCAAAAGGCATCAGCCGTCTCAGTTCCGGCTAAGTTAACGGCACGGGTTTTGTCTGGATAAGCGGCCTTACGTGCTCAGTGGTTATGAAGCGCCCATACACCTCGAAAGGCAGTGTTTCTGTTAACATGCCTCATCTGAATCATCAAGTGACCAAAACAGTTTCGTGATGTGTCACTCAAAGGTACATGGTTAGCTGGCGTTCACTTCTGGGACCTGTATTTGCCGGTGACAAGCTATGCACACAATACAACAACCAAGTCCTAGCAATGGATTCTCAGGCCATGCGTCAGCCACATTCAGGTGCGATTCTTATCCCGTGATTGGTCAGAGCAGGTGGTGTCACAGTCTGAAAACCCGTGAAACCCCGGTTGTCATGGTGATTAGCTCCGCGGCACCGGGATCAAAACTCACGCTCGCGTTGTTTTTGCTTCGATAAGTAGAGGGCGAAATACCGGCATTATAGGAAATATCTGGTTGATTTGAAAGATAGAATATCGGACAACCCCAAAGATTTCGCTAGCAATGATTAATAGGAGTCAACTTCTGCTCTCCACGCCGCTTACTTTTTATTTGAGGTGCTCATTTTGTTTTGACGGCTTATCTGGCGCAGTGATGTGATACCTTTTCATGACCTTGCAAATCAAAATAACAAAGGTAAGGCTTGAGGTAAGACACCAGTGTGAATGTAAGCATCGGGCATCAACCAACAGCTGCTTATAAGTGCTGACCCGGGTATGAGCTTAAGAAGGGATGATGTTTTTGGATGTTATTTAAGGGAATATTAAGTAATTATTACTGTGTCATTGATCTGTGTCCTGCGTAGTGTCAAGCATCGTTTTGGTCGGGTATTGAATGCCATAGGATTGGCTAGAATATTAAAAACGACTGAACACCACTTTGGCTATCTTAGATGCATATGGTGTCATTTCCAAATGCATCGGCGGATAGTTCGGCAGAGCTGTTCACCCGGCACCAATAACGGTCCGTGTGACATGGGGTGGGATGCTGCTGGCTCCAGACCTGCCTGGCTCTGTACCCGCAGATGGGCAACGACATTAAAGCGTCCCACACCGTCAACGCATTCCACTCGTTAATGGCGTTGCAGTTCAGGAGCCGCCACGCACGTCCGCGGCTACGGGTCGGACCGCGGGTGTCCGTGAGCCTCAGGAGGTCGACCACCCGGCGCCATGACCCTAGCGCCGGTCACGGCGCCGGACGACGTGGCCGCCCGGCTCACTCTACGCAGCGAGAACTCCTGACCCTGGGACGCGGCCCGTGTCAGGAGTTTTCAGGTCAGGTCAGGGGCCCGGCCCCGCTCCTGACACGGCCCGTCGCCGAAGGCCTGCAGGAGCTGCTCTTCGATCCTGAAATGGTGTCCTGGTACCGGCACCAGCAAGAGCGGCCATCGACCAAGCTGCCGACCGGTGTGCCGGCCAACTCACTGACCGTGTGTCGTCTACTCGCAAATTATAATGCTTTGGTGTAAGCCCCACGCGAGAGAGCTCCCACGTGGTGCAACATCATGAACATGATGAACAAGCTGCCTGAGGCATCATGTCTTGAGCTGCAGCATCAAGACGTGTCCTATTCCGTATCAGGCCGTGTGTCAGATACATAAGTAGCGTAACCATGGTGACCTGAGGCCAATCAGTTGGTTTAAGCCGTTTACAGCGGAGTGGTTTGAACTAAATGTTATTACTTTCACAATCAACGTCAAAGTGGCAGGAGTTTGCTACGACTAACTCAGGCCTGAACGCTATTTAATCTTCAGTGGAATTATTTGCTTTTTTAATACTGGCAAACTGGCAACCCGAACAGACCGGGCCACCGTTGCTTACTGCGACGGACCGGCGCACGGCGATGCTGGCAAACATAATCGATTTGACCCGCAAAAAGCTATTTGCCTGGTTCCCGAATTTTTTTCCGGGATCCGGTCCCAGCCTGTTCTCGGTTGCTGGTACCGGAACCAAGAAGACCTAGAAGCTGGTTTGAAATTAATTCGGAGATGTAGCCAGAACCAGTATTCAGCGCTGAATTAAACAAATGTTTAGCCAATAATACGGCCGGGGACCCCGCAAGAATCCAGAGCCAGCCTGGAAATGTAATCAGGATCCAGCAACAACCGAGATGCAGCAAAAAGTCAAAGGCACCGACAAGAAGCAGGATCTTGCCTGGAAGCTTTGTTCGAAGCCATGACGTATTTACCTGGCGGGCTTACGTTATGCGCTCTGTACACGCATTAAAGATCAAATGTAAGACATATTTGACTTCAAACATAAGTTAAATGACAGAATGTTGTCAAATGATGACGAATGAGCCAACAGGAGTCGAAATCAAACGGCTCGTGAGTGAATTAATGGAAACCGAAAACAAGGGTATGGTGCTTGTGATGAACTAATTGGAACTATTAACCGTATGTTGAGCTTGTAAAAAATCGGTGAGAGCCAGGAGCCAAAACCTGGTGTTTCAAAACAATGAATGGGGTCCAGAAATCAGGGACTAGTGATGGTGAAAAAATCAAATGAAACCAGGGGCCTGGGAGCATCGTTTTGATGAGGGAAGTGGGAATCAGAAATCAACATTGAAAGCCAGATACATGTCTGCTGGTAACGGATCCGTAAAGATGAACCCGAACACAACTTGAGGGACAATGTCGGACGGGATATTTGGTATCCATCATAATTCATGTTTATCAGAATGTTGAGCAGATTGGTTATTGGTCAACATCAGGTAACATACTTCCTGTCCGTGGGTGCTGATTACAAGGAAAAATATCCGAACCCAACAAATCATTAATACCTTTCCCAAATGCCACCAGTTCTACAAGTTGCCTTCCGCTGTAATACCATGAACTCGCCGTAGTGGTGGTGCAACATTAGGTGGTTTTGGCCTCATAGTTGTCAGGCATGGGCAAGCACTTTTCAAAATTTGGGCAAGGAAATTGACACACCTATAGCTTAAGATGAATACCAGGTACGGAGAAAGAAAATCGCTTTTTAACCTGCACGTGTTGTAACTATTTTTCAGATCCCGGGTGTTCTGAACTTAGTTAAATTTTAAGAGAACACTGCATGGTAACTACATCACATACAATTTATTGCGTTTTGTGTGCACCAGCAAATTTATAAACAAGTGCATGAACTTAAATTGTATTGACATGCTTGCATGTCATTACAATTTTGGTTGGCATAGCAAGTGGGGTTTAATTTTGTGTCGACGCAACTTTCCCTGCCTAAGTTAAGCGTAAAGCTCCCAAAAAATTCGCGGCTGCTCCCAAAGCCATAGGCTCTACATTTGCGGAGATCAAGGCGTTCTGCCTTATTGTTTCTATAGCCTTGGTCGGGCCCATCGAGCCTGCTCCCTCAGCAGGGAACTCCAACTTCGCAGGATCCGCCACAGACAGGACCGAGGCTCTGCTCTATTCGGCAAACTTTCGAACAACCAGGAGCCCCTTCAGCAGTCATCTGTGAAGCTGCATCTTCATCTTCATCATCGCCCATACAACTGCCAAAAACTGTAGCTGTTTTTACAACTGTGCAGTTTAGACAACTGTCTTGTGTTCCTCTTGAGCCTCCAGAACCCCGTCGGTCAGCCTCATCTCTCGCGCGATGTTGATCAGGGCAACCTTAGCAACAAACCTAGAAGCAGTTTTTCATTTTAATCAGGAACAGAGCAAGAAACGACAGTTTGGTTGCGCGTTATGTGGGCGAATGGATAACCCTGCGTGCGATGTTCACCGTCATTTGTCGCGCATAACATCCACTGCTGTGTTTCCGTGTCCTCTTCTTCGAGATAAATGCCGTATGACACAAGAGATCGATTGCTAAGTTTTACTTTCGCGGATTCAACCTGTTCTTTTCCCTTTTGTATTTACTGTCCCGGCTAGCGGTTGTTTAGAATGCAACACTTCTTCAGCAAGATGCTCCTTACGACACGTGTGCTTCTTATCAATTATGCGATGTCTTCAAGCTGTATATACATCAGATTCGATTGGCGATTTTTCTGATGTTTTTCTGTTTGCATCGTGGCGAGAAAGCGATGACGCTTTTACCATTTGCGCGACACAAACCCTGTTTATTTAGGGAATTCGAAACGTTACCAGATCGATACCGAAACGCCCCTTCAACGGTTTTTCCGGCTTCACCTACAGTGACAAATGTGGCGCTTAGGCGCCGATAGACAACAAACGACGTCTCGCTGTTCTTCGCCGATCTTTTTCATCGGTACACGGCGATCTCAAACAAAAAAATACTTAGAATTGGGTATATATTTCGTGCCCCTGTTCCGTGAACACCACGACGAAAACCGGCACACTCAGAACGCTCGAACGCCGCGCACGCAATGGCCAGGAACCCTACGAGGGTTCGTGAAAAGACGCTTTTTGTTGCGCAAGGCGGCACACACCCCCGAGTCCGTGAATGACAAATATGGCAGCTTGGCTAATTTTGCCAGGATAGTCATGTTGTTATATGTTGGACCAAACAGGTTCCTTTAGATAGAACCTTTAATGGAAACGAGCGTATGTGAAGCTTAGCCTTTAAGGGAAGTCAAAGAGGCACGCTTTTGAACCAGAATCATCGACTACCATGCGAGCTTTCTGGTGTAATTGCTTAAAAGCAGTTAATTTTGGGCATCTCAGTAATCTCCATTTTTCTTTTTTGTCTTTGCTTCTTTCTGGAAGCGACACACAATACAATATTACAATATGCAAATATAGATACAGATTCACTCAGTTATCAACAACAAAAGCGATTAAAAAAACAACGCTTCATGGCATAGTATGATCTTCAGAAAAGCTCGACTAAAGGGCACAGTTAGCATAAAAAGTCCTTGGTGACAGGCAGCTGTGAAATAGCTGCCAGCTCTTCTGCGCGGACTGGTACTTCTCCGATGGCAGCCATGATACCATCCAGGTCGTTCTTAGCGATCCTTTGGACCTGTAAAGACAAGCTCGGGTTTTTTGTTTTTGTTTTTTTATTGCCCTCGGGTGAACTTTGCAGCTGTTTTGGCTCACCTGATTTACTCACGCGATTAGGCTACTTGTCAGAACTGAGCGCTTGGTTTGGTTAGAAAGTAGAGGACTCCAAAACGAAATGACGCGACAGCCTTATTACTAGTATACGTGTGAGAAATTACAATAAATAAGGAGGGAACTATTACGACTGAGTGGATCGCACTTCGCGGAGAACAAGATTATTCTAGTCATAAGTGTAGAGAGCAAGTAGTCCAGACAGAAAATATGAGAGTTTAGTAGCTGCTTGTCAAACAGGAATGAGACGCAGGTTTTCGTTGATGGATGCCATCTGGATGAGGAAGGAAATGACTATAGGATGCTGCTAATCCCACAACTCCAGTTTGTATGGAGTGTACGTAGGGCGTGTTTCCTGTTAGGGAAAAGGAGCGAATAAATGGGACTCGAGTTGGCACGGTTGCCACTTTACGAAGCGAAAAAGCTTAGTTTTCAGCGGCATTGCTAGAGGCGACTTGAAATAGGACTGATTTCAGGACATGACAACAGACTCAAGCAATCGATTTCATTCATCTATACGGCGGTATCTGAAAAATATCTTACTTGTCACTGTTTGAGTCATTCTACGAAAAAGCTTAAGACGTTAGCCTCTCGTTCCTCCGTCCGTTTATTTGAGAGCCCACAGAAGGCCGAACAAACAAGGCGTCTGGATCAATGGCACTCTTCCTGTTTATTTTTGCAGCTCTGAATGAGATGGCTCTTAGCAGTTCACACTGAAGCACATCTGAAGACCCGCAGTCAAGATTCATGGTCAAGGTCTTCCAATCCCTCAATGTTCCTGGTCCACATCCGTTGACCTGATTCAAGAAGACGGGCATGCGCCCAGGAACGCCCAAGGCAATGCTTCCGGGGCCTTTGGAGCCCTTTCCGAAGCACTCGAAGGATACCTGGGGGATTGAAGCATTTTAAGCTCTCGAGTTGATTTTCCGCCCGTAGTTGTCAGCACTTATAACGCGCACAGGCTCTGACGAGGGATAGCTCCTTTGCCGAGGTCAGCCGTGCAAGACCGCCCGGCAGACGACATCACCCACAGCTGAGCGCATCGAGACGAGCACGTCGTGCGAACTCACAGCTGTGGTTATCGCTCTGTGCCTGCGAACACCATGTGGCCTCATCATGTGTCGTACTGTTTGTTGTCGCTCATCACTCCAAGATGGCGGCTGCGACACCACGAAGGAGGAATGCTTCTGCTGACGTTTGCAAAAAAAGAAGTACTGCCTGTCATGCTGATTGGCTGCTCGCAATGGGAACGTCCATCTCGACCTTAGCGGGGAGTCGGTACAGCTTCCTTCGAAATACGCTTACCCAGTGCCTGAAACGTCAGGCACATTGAAGAAGAGTAAACGAGTCATAAGTCCATCCTAGGTACCTTAACTTTGCCTCAGGAAGGTGAAGATGTGGTGAAGGTGTGGTGAAGGAGGAGGTCAGGTATATAGGGCGGCAGAAAAGGCCGCTTACAGGCAAGCTGGTTACGAGTTCTGATGTCAATTTACTGCCACTCACCAAAGCCCTAGTGACATCACCTAAAAAAAGAAACGGGAAAGATTGGACCTCATCCCTCAAAGCCGAAGTGTAGAATATTGTCGATTTGAGCATCCCGCGTACCAGGTATGGATGCGCCTCTGCTGCCTTGCGCCCGTTTGAAGGATGCCAAGGTCGTGGACGATGGCGCGTGCGGGGCTGCGTGATGTGGAGAGTCGAGGGACGGTTTGGCGTCGTTGATGGTAGCGGTCGGTCGTGTATGGTAACACGCGGTCGGGCGCTGGTAGGCGGCGGTCGGTCGTGTACGGTAACACGCGGTCGGGCGCTGGTAGGCGGCTGACCGATTCTCCTGCAAACTGTTGAACTTGAGTCAATAGAAATGCTCAAAGCCCGTAAGTGTGTGGACATAAGGTCCTCAAGGACCACGGATGGGCGAGGAGCAGCACACGGTGGTACAAAGACGTGCACGACCACGATGTCAGTGCTCTTGAATAGTAAGAACGCCGCTTGATGTTGAAATCGACGCTTGCAGTGGTCGATGTCTCATCGTCTTACCTCTGCCTGCTGAGTTCGCGCAGGTGGATCCGCCCTGGGCCGTCACCAGCAGCGCAGGCAGGGGAGGGGCGGCATAAGGCACGTGCCCCCCCCCCTCATGAGGTCCCCAAGGGCCCTTCGGGCCAATGTGGACCGGCCATTAAGGAACCGATTTTGATGCTCGAAGGGGCGCACAGCTCACTTGAGGTTGTATCAAGGAGCCTGCAGTGCCGGACCCTCAATTGCCGGTCGGAGGACCCGGAGGACCCCGCGCTGATGAGGGGCACTGGAGTTAATGACGGCACTAACATCGATAAGGCACAGGGCCTGAGAGCCCATTTTCCGAGCAGGGCAAGGTCGGTACCGCAGTCTGCACTGGCCGGTGCCTCTGAGACATTTAGGGGCCTCCTGTGTCCGCCGTGGGCTTACAGCGCTTAACAGGAGCTTCGTGTTAGCAAGAGGCCCTGAGTCGGGCAGGGGCAGTGTTCGAGGGGGCCCGAAAGCAATCCCGACCCGTAAGGCTTTGGCTTCAAAGGTCAGTTGGGGGAACTTTGGCACCGAGTGAGGACTCCTTGGGACAATAGCGGCCTCTATTTCGACCACAGGCACACAAACATCTAGCAATAACCAACACCGAACAGTTAGCTCTGTGCCAGTCTGGGTCTTATGTGCCCATTACCCAAGCAGGAGCAGGGCCGGGGCCCGCAAATTGTATTGGTCCGGGTGCCTGAACCAGTAAGGGGGTCTGTGTGTGTAAGGGACCCATAGTACCCAACAGGGGGTCCTGTGTTGGCAATGAGCTCCGAATCGGCCAAGAGAACATTTGCTGGACAGGGACATGCACGTGACCCCGAATGCTGGAGGGACTCCTGCACTGACCGCGGCCCTCTGAAAACGGAAGGAGATGTGATAACTTATGATCAGACTCAACAATAAAATAATGGAAGGGCCTTGTGTCTGTCAGGTCCCCCAGCACCGAAGGCTGGTCCTCCAAACCATTTTAGCCCAGGGGCCGTTAGGCCGAACTGGGGTCTTTGTGCCAATTAATGGGACCGCCTGCAAGGAAAAGGAATCTGGTCGCGACATTTCGGGGTTCTGAGTCAATCCGAGGCCATCTGCCCGCTTCAGAGACTCTCTCACCTCAGGCAGGGGATCAATGTATGACGGATTCCCCCCAGGGCGTGCGGGTTGACCAGGAACCTTGCCCCCGTGTCGCTGGGGTGACAGCCAGTAGGCACGCGAAGCGAACAGCCTTGAACGCGAACAGCCACGTGTCCGATAGTATTCTACTCATGGTGTCTTTTGAGCTGAGAAAGGTGCCCAGTCTCGTAAGTGTTTAATGAGAACGTGTGGAATGATGCCAACCAGGCGCGCAGCCAGAGCTTTGGCACAGACGGGCGCATAGTTAACGAAGGACACCCTGATAGTAAAAGCCCCACCCCCAAAAAAAAATCGCAGGGTATGGTCCATTTATTAATGAGGGCATGTTTTCCTTTGATATTACTCATTTTTACCTTCTATAACTGGAATAGAAGCCAGAGGCTACCGAGAGACTAACTCTGCCTGAATTTTATGGTCAATAACTTGAAAAAAATCATGCGTAAACGACTGCATGACATAAATCGCCGGGGTCCTTCATTTTACAATGGTCCAGCATATTTTTTCTACAAAAAAGTACACTTGGAATCTTTGTCAGGAACTGAATCTGGGCTGTACAGGAATATTAAGGACCCCACGAATGTGAATAGAAATGGGTCAGCAATTTGTACTAATATGGCTAAGTAATGTTTATCTGACAATGTTCAAAGCACAGTTTTTAACCGATTAGTCACACAAATTATGTTAACTAGTTTCAAGCAAGAAATGGCAACAAACCCCGATGCCGGGCGTTGCAGTCTCCATTGGCCGCGCACGTTTGGCCTCGTGGCTAACATTAAGCTGTGGCCAACGGGTTGACGAAAACGACACATTTGAAAAGTACTGTTGTGTAGGTGATTAGTTGCCCTCTGTCCTGCCAGCATGGTCAGCGTCCTGGTGGCACAGTGGTTTAGCGCCTGCGCTGTAAGCGCGTACGCATTTCTTGACGGGTTCGAATCTCAAGAGTGGCGGCCTTTCTTTTGCAAGGAGACCTTTTATTTTCGCGTCTGTTCTCGAAGCTACGTGGTCACGTGACCCGGCCAATCACAGGACAGGGAGTAGGTCATGCCTGGGGTCGGGGTCGGCGGTGGATCAGTGGTGGTCCGGGCGGCGCCGGGGAAGGTAAGTCAGCTCTCGTTGAAATTCACGACGTAGCTGGCTCCTTTCCCTCCGCTCCCTTTAACTGCCACTCCGGTCCTTCTACCCTCAGCTCTCGTTAATATTCATGACCTAGCTGGCTCCTCTCCCTTGGTTCCCTTGACTCCGACTCCGGTTCTTCTACCCTCCGCTGTCGTTGATATACACGACGTCCCTCAGCGTGTCCTTGTCAACATTGCTATTCACGATGTTGACACAGCTTTAGTGGCCGTTATTGTTACCGACGACTGCTACCTCCCCTGGGGATTATAGTCGCCATGTACTCTTACCGAACACGGTCTAGCGATGTGGGAAATTTTGATGACTTCATGCCTATATGCTCCTGTGATTAATATACCCTATTTTGGTTAAACGCCTTTGGTCCACTAGAGATTAAATCGAGCCCGCCCAACATAACAGTACTTATGAAGGCTTTGAGACATCAAATCTTACAATTAGAAGGTAGTTCATCGTATCTTTTGCCTGTGCAATTTTAAGATTGATGATAACGAACGGAGAAGGCTGCGCGAAGCAGTATTTTAATCTGGAAATGGAACTGAAAGTGTAAAGATAGAATTAAAATTTTTCGTATTATTTTAGCTAATAATCTGTCCGGCAGGCAGCCTCAAAGTTGTAAAAATCTTGCGCCCATCTTTAACGGCACGAAAATGCCACCCTTGATGGTACGAACATTTTTTAGACCATTCGGATCGGGTCGTCGCCTAGTGTTGCCACAAGGCCGGAGCTGCTCGACGTCCGGGAACTGCAACGCCTGGACTCGGGTTTTATTTCTAAGACTGGCGAGCACGCATGTTCAAAGCTGTTTTACATACCTTTTTTCGGTAATCGATCCTGGCTGAAGGTTAAAAGGCAACTTCCCCTCCCGCCTGCCGGGCGCGGCTGTCTCAGACTCCCAGCCGGACGGGGATTAAGAAGCCCATGGGGCATGTCTGTTGCGGTCCATGTCCTTAATACAACTCGAAATGACTACTAGAATCTACCCTATAGGGCAAGCTCCCATGTAAAAAGCGGATTAGTTTTGACCTAAGTCTTACCTTTATTCCTGACCCCAGTTCAATGGAATTTTTTGTCATTCTAAACTTCATTGTTTGTTTGCCTGAGAAACTTTGTCAGAAATATGTGACTTCTTCTACTCCATTGTCGCATCAGATTGAACACTTCCCTAGAAATGACCTTTGCTGATAACCGCGGTGTAAATTTGATCAGTCATTGGTCGACTTTACGAGGTACATCTATTGTTTTGCACCAAAAGATCCACTGCCCAATGGCCCGCAGCTATGCAAAGTTTGAAGGAACCCCACCCCAGCTTATGGTAACGGCCGCTTCCTTCAGTTTAGCAACTTCAAAATACAAACAGATTGTCATTTTTCTGTGGCTTCTGGGTCTTGTTCCAGTTAAAGGGAATGCCGACACTTGAAGATATTAAAGTAAGCATCGGATGTGATGAAAAAGCACACTTCACGTAACGTTTGTATGACGCTGAGGTGCTGTCAAACTTACCGTGCGAAATTACTGCCCTAGCACCTACCTAATGCTTCAGCTTGCCGTGACATTGCAGTGACGATGCTGGAAAGATTTTTCGGGCCAAATGTCGTTATGGGCGCGTGTTTTGGCCTTTTTGCGGTATTATTTGCGTATCTATCCATGGCTTTTAGAAGTTCATTTGCATTCAAATATTCGGTCATGACGTTATTCTTAAGTTTGTCGATTGTAAGTCTTATTTCCGTAATAACTAGCAACCATGCCTAACTCCTTGTACTATGTAGCACAAAGCGTGGTCCTCTAATTCTGTTCGTTGCTCAATCTTGCATCCTCGCGACGCCCCGCTTGTCCGGGGCGGGCTGCATGCGTCAGCCACGAGTGGGCCAAGACCCCCTAGGAAGGGGACCCCAACCGAGTGCCCAGCGCGCACCCCGAGGCGTCCCGCGTGGACTAATGCTCGGCCGTTGCCCCCCCCCCCCCCAAGGCGCGTGTATGTAGTCCTGTCCCACTGTTATCCATTTTCCTTCATCACATAGCCCTGAAATGATCATGTCTGGCCGAAAGGGCTCGAGTTCAAACAACCAATCGGGATTGAAACTCGCACAGTTTGCTCATCATGGCTTCACAGCCAGTTAACATCCACTCTGCTTGGAAATCGTGCTCATGGACACCAGATCTGGACGGCCCGACGACATCACTTCCGCTTGGCCTTGGACGCCGCATGGCCCATGAGGTGGCAGAATTTGAGCGGCGTTGCTATGACGTCACGCATGGCTGATGTCTCGCAATAGATTCCGCAGAATAGTCCACTCGTCTTCGCGGGCTTGTAGCTAAAAAAATAGAGGGTTTTAAGTCTCTAGAAGAGTAGGTGAGTTGCACCAAATTATCTTCATAATGGCTATCTCAATTCAAAATCGTACACAACAGCGGGATGCTGCCTCTGCAGAAGATAAAAATAGACATAACAAATAATAATGCCACCTCGATATGAAGCTGGCCACATTCGGCTATGTTGGGTAAATTGCGGGGGAGCTTTTGCAGTCAGGTGGCCGTGTGTCAGCTCTGCCGCCCCCCCCCCCCCCCTTATCAAGGCCCTGGCCTCGCCCCTGGCCGCCGCGGTGCAGCAGACTGCGGCCTCCCTCTGAGCACTTAAAACAGACAGAGCCGGCGCGCAGATGGCAGTGTGCTGGGCAAACGGTCGAGAGCAGGTCACGCAGTCGGGTAGTGAAAAACGAGGTAAGTCCTCACATGCATTCCCACTGAGAACTCCGAAATGTTTTCGCTGATGGGTGGTGATCGGTGATCAGTGATCAAGTGTGATTTGGATACACTGGTCGTCGGTTGACACCGTATCCTCTGTGCCAATGTGGAGGTGCGAAGGGTAAGCCGCGAAGGCTAGGTGCGAGGTGCGAAGGCTTTGCTTATCACAATAATCGGCTGCTTATTCTTGTGACGTCATGCTGACGTCATGCCGCTTCATGTTTGTGTGGGATGGAGTTTGAAACCCTTCCGGTATGGCTGAGTGTTTGCGTAAGTATGCTTCTTCCTTTCACTGCTGTGGTTAAACAAACGTGGAACAAAACGGATGTAGCTAACGGCAAGTTAGTGTTTATTGCCCCGGTACCGGTAATGCAGTGGGCAATCTGCGCATCTTAGAAGCCGGAGGTACGGGGTTCGATTCTCCGCGGGATGCGCCCTTCCTGCCAGGGTGAGAGGCAGGCGACGTCATATAGCCTCAGCAGCTGAGTGCGTCGCAAAGCCCCAGTAACAAAGAGCATTTAGCCTAGGGAGCTTAGGGAGCAAGAGCACCTCCCCCCCCCGCCAAACTGTCGTTTAGCGAGCTATAGGTCGTTGGAAAATGATTCGTGGCCGCGTGGTCGGTGGTGGCGGGGAGAGGGGGGGGGGGGGGACAAGCATGTCGCACAGTCGCATGGCACCCTCATACGCCGCTGGCGGTAATAATTATGACGTACATAACATTGTAATTAGTCTTCGCTAACAGCGGCGCTATACGCTACATATAATTGATCATCTTCTTCCGCAAATCAGCGAGCCTGGCCCGCCACTGGGCTTTAGCTCGGACAGTGCAGTGATGAAGTTCCATCAGGCGTCCACTGCTGTAACACTCCCAGGTTGCGGCGAATATCCACTCCGCGCGAGGGCAGACGATTGCAAAAAGTTGAGGTTTCTGGACGGTGTCGCCGAGCTCACAAAACATATTCCACTACAAGAACTTTTGAAAATGTGCGATGTTGTGATGCGATGCTATGGATGGCTTGGTAGGGAAGGACCACACAAGTATCCGTCTACCCCGTCTGGATTGTGGCGCACGGCTTGTGAAGGCTGCTGATCTGCCTTAGCTGGGCAGTGTCTCAAACTTCAGGGGAAACACTCATGGTGGAATATGAGTCGCACGCCTTTCTAGACCCAGTGGCCCGCCAGCGGCCTGCCTCCGGCATCCAAGGTCTGAGGGAGCGTGGACAGTGGCCTGTTGGACTTTCTGCATGTGCTCAGAATAGGGTCGCAATATTTCGGATCTGTATCATGTCAGTCTCCAAACTCCCATCTGATCCTGATCAGGTTCTGTGTGATCTGAGAGCCACGCCTGAGATTGAGAGGCCTTTCCTACCGCCCGGCAGTCGTGTTTTTACAGTGATAAAGTGTTCTGTGATGACCGCCGTCGCCGGCTGTGTTGCAGACCGAAGATGCCGGCTCTCAAGCTGATCTACTTTGACGGGATGGGCCGGGCCGAGCCGTTGCGCTGGATCCTGGCCGCCGGTAACGTGCCCTTCGACGAGCAGAAGTTCGGCTTCGAGGAGTGGCCCGCCGTGAAGCCAGGTCAGCGAGGCGATGAACGGCAGACGGACATGCCGGCAGGCCGAGAAACGGACAGCAACAGGCGGAACAACTCACACAAAAACAAACCGCCAGTAGGGTGTCATACTGATTCCCGCTCTTCAATAAAGCCGTAAATCTGGGCTAATCATCGAATGACATCACGTAAGCTAAACTGTATGTACCTGGAGAGATCTGCAACTCTTATCTGACACGCCAAAAGGTCATGTTGTCCACGTGCGTTTGCTGTGGGTTTTAGTTTGGAAGTGGAGTTTGCATAGTTTGTCCGGGTGCACTTACGGTAGTTTTCCGACCCTTTTCCTGGAAGGTACGCCCGTGGATTAAACTGCCGGGTTGTCCGCTTGCAGGCATGCCTTACGGCTACGTGCCTGTCCTGATGGTGGACGGCCAGCCGTTGAGCGAGACAATGGCGATAGCGCGGTACGTCGGCACCCTCGCGGGCCTCGTCTCCAAGGATCCGCTGAAGAACGCCTTCGGAGACGAGGCGGCGGACACCATGGCCGAGGTGGTCACCAAGTACTTCGATGTGGTGTAAGGCTAATGTCTCCGTCATCTCTAGACGTGGTGCGGGGCGGTCAAGGACGCATTTGCGAACATTCTGTTTGTAGCCACCATAAGTCACTCGTAGCCATGTCCATGACCCCATTAGCGTCAGCTACGTCGCCTCTTACCACTTCTCTACATCACCCTCTTCTGGCGGAAAACCGATAGCGGTAATGGTGTCTAAGAAGTTGAGACATGGTGTGGGTGCTGTACAGGGGCTGCAGTTCAAGCCAGGTGCGGCTCTCATGATGAGACAGATTTGGGGTTTACCAGAGAGTTTTACCAGACAGTTGTCTGGAGGGTATCGGGCCTGTCATGCAACCATTTACGCTCACGGAGTGAACATTGTTATGGACAATGGGAAGCAAACAACATTGTTCTCTACCGGACGGTAGTGAAGAAGTTGATGCAATTTGGCAGAATGGGAGCCCGCGCTACATGTGATAAAGTAAGCGAGGAAATTATCGATGCTTCGCAGTAATGAACCATTGTGCAGCCAGTAACTGCCAGCGTGCGTTTGGCTTATCAGATGCGTTAGAGCTCACATCCCTACCGAGATTTGTTCCGCCTTACACTGCCTGAAAGGCTCTTCAGCTCTGTGGCAGGCGCTTTTGCCATTTTTATAATGAATTGGAAAAGGAGTACTAATTTTGATAAAGAATAAGATGAAGTTGAAAGATTTGTAGCACTCTTTTGGCCCTTGTGTTGTCTTGTGTCAAAAACAAAACACAAATCCGTCCACTTGGTGTTGCTTGTCTTTTACCGCTGCTATTGACTAGCTTCAGAATATAAAAGACCATTGCTCGAAAAAAGTGCGCAGTTGTCAAAGACATCTTCATTCCGGCTAGAGCACAAGATTATCAAGAGCACACGTGCCTAACGAGCACCGCCCAGCCGACTTGATGCCTAGCGAGCGCTGCCCAGCTCACTTGGTGCCTAGCGAGCGCTGCCCAGTTGACGTGGTGCCTAGCGAGCGCTGCCCAGCTGACCTGGCACCTAGCGGGCGCCGCCCAGCTGACCTGGTGCCTAGCGAACGCTGCCCAGCTGACTTGGTGCCTAGCGAGCGATGCCCGGCTGACTTGGTGCCTAGCGAGAGCTGCCCAGCTGACCTGGTGCCTAGCGAGCGCTGCCCAGCTGACCTGGCACCTAGCGGGCGCCGCCCAGCTGACCTGGTGCCTAGCGAGCGCTGCCCAGCTGACTTGGTGCCTAGCGAGCGCTGCCCAGCTGACTTGGCGCCTAGCGAGCGTTGCCCAGCTAACTTGGTGCCGCTCAGTTTCTCCGCGTCACGTGACGTTGCAGTCCCAGAGAGTGACACCGGAATCCCTCGGGGCTCAGAATCGGGCTACATAGCTGAAAGATGCGTCCATAGCCGTAACGGTTCATTTCACAGGTCTGTTTGCTTCACCAGTTCGCCGCAGTTTGCTCCCACTCCTTGTGTTGCTGGGATCCTTCGCTATCACGTGGCGCATGACAGCGCGTTTTTATTTCAGGTTTGGTACGGAGGAGCAGAAGAAGGCGGCTGGAGTCGAGTCGCCGTTCAAAGAGTTCCTCCCGGCCCTGTTTAAGGTCTGGGAGTCGAGGATGAAGGGGGCGTTCCTCGCTGACGACAAGGTGATTGATTGGGACTCGTGTCTCAGGATTTATTGGGACTCTTGTCTCAGGTTCATGTGTTGATGTGTATGCGCCATTGCTGGAGACACCCTCTCGTGGCGCAGCGCACGCACACGTCTCAGTTAGACAGAGAAATGCACACGAGCAAGGTGCTCATTTGCGCACGACATAACTTACGCGCATTTGAATCTCACTAGGTCTGGTGCTCACTTTTGGCTAAGAAAAACTTTAACCGGCTTAGTCCTCCATCAGGCGTAGCGGTCTCAATGGCTTTAAGGGTCACATGAAATTGTACAAACCTGAAAATTACTGTCATTATAAGAGCGCGTGGTGTTCACCTGCTACCCCATCATGTGAACTGTACCTAAGGCCTGTGGACCTGACATATGGCCTTGGTCTGTCACCTGTGAACCCGAAATAAGGTCGCTGAACCTTGCCTATGACCTGCGAACCTAACATGTGACCTGCAAACCTGGTCTTTGGCTTGTGAACCAAAGCTGTTCTCTTTGAACGTGACCTGTTTACTTAGTCTGTGCCCTCTGATCCTGACCAAGAAACCTGACCCTGTTTGTGAACATGTTACAGCCGATGTGGCAGGACGTGTTTGTGGGCCACTGGATCTCCCGCCTGGAGGAGGCCCAGCCCGACGTGTTGTCCAAGTTCCCCAAGCTGGCCGGCCAGAAGAACAAGGTGCTGGCCCTGGACGGCATCAAGAAGTATCTGGCTAACCCACCAAAATACAGCCTCCAGCTTTAGAGCGGCCAACGCAGAGCGTGCCGGACCTGCGCGCGCCGAACGAGAGCGCATGCGCACTGCGTGCTCTCTGCGGCACAGAGCGGTGACATGGTGTTGTCCTGGCGCGCCAGCGGCCACGACTGCTGTGTGCACGCTGGTTATTTCTCTGCCTCAGCCAAACTGGTTCACGGGCGTCACCCAGGCGTCAGATGGAGCATTGTTCTGTCACCGCGACACATGAATATAATTATGCAACCTGGCATTAGGACATTGCTTTTGGCTTCAGAATCACTGACTGCTATGAGCGTGACAACTATGCGCTGTTCGTGCTCAACAGCGGTAGTATTGTAACGTGGCTAGCGAATAGTCTTGTGGATGTGTGTGGCACTCAGGGAGCCGTTGATTTCGGCACCAGAGCAAACCAACGTTGGCAAATTACCCTTCGGTTCTAGCTTTGCGAAAAGATTGAGGTAAGATAGTGTACATGCTAACGCACCAGACGGGGACGATACTCAGAACAATTATCCCATCCGTGACACTTTGACTCGTTAGGAACAGGGGACTTTGCAATCAGCGCTTACGTTTACTTTACTACTAACACCGTCATTCAACTTTAGCCTTCGGGGTAACTTTAGCCAAACTGTGGTTCAGACCTTGAATCCGTCATGTACATGTCATGTCTCAAAGTGGGGATTACAAACTCTACCCGCGTGAGTTACATTCTGATAAGACTAATTTGTAGTTGAACAGCAGTAATTTGGCCAATCAGAAATCATTATTTTGCGGCTTCAAACACTCTGTTCAAATTTCCTCAGAAATGGGGTGAATTTGATGATACCCCTAGACAAGTAGGAAGAGCTAACACAGCAAAAGTGGGCACTTCTGTACAACCTTTTAGGCTTCTGCTGTCATGGCCCACTTAGTATTTCATGATTTATTGTTTCCTCTTTACTGGAGCTTCGGCTAAAAGTGAGGAAGGGTGGCTAAAGTTGGTATCATGCAGACTTTAGCCACCCCTGTTTCCTTGAATGGAACCTTGGGAGGTATGATTTCAGTCATTAAGCAGTGGATACACAAGTGAAACTCTACATAATGCTCTACATAACCTTTCTGCGTTTTTTTTTAGTGTCATGATCTTTCCTCATCCATGCGTTTCTGTTCCAGGCCAAAGCCTAGTCCATAAGGTATCCTGCTATGCACCATGCCTCATCCTCATCCCTAGGCAAAGAGGAATGGAGTGTTTGTTTTCCCAGATGCAGAAGATGTTGCCGTCATTGACGCATGTGCTGTGGTTGGCAAAATCACGAACATCGTCCCCGACCGGCGTGGGTCCAGATGGACCCTGCCGTTTTGGCTCGACAAGATCGTGTGAGACAGTTATTGTTATATGTGAGTGAGACAGTCATTCTATTGTTTGCATTTCAAGTCTAAAAGTTACAGGTTCAGTTTCAAGTTAACTGATTCAGGTTTCTGGTAGAACATTTGTGGCAGCTTGTGACATTAAGGCTCAATGTCACAAATAATACACATCAGATTGGTTCCCGACGTTGGTCATTATTTTTAAAAACTTTTTCACTGGCTTAAGTTAAACAGAGCTGACCTATCTTAACTCACGGCCCCAAAATTTTCATGAATCCTGATAAGTGACTTTGGGTGGCTAAAGTTAGTTGGGATCCGGTTAACTTTAGCCACCACACATTTAAAAAAAAAACATCATTCAACAAGCAGAGCCAACAACCTGTACATACCAAGCAAAAGAACCCACCTCTCCACTAGTTTTCCAACCAATAACTTAAACCTGCTGGTCTCAACTAAATGAGGCATAAACAATATCTAAAAATATGCTTAAGTTACCCTGAATGACGGTAGTCGTCCCGATAAAGGCATGTAACCTAAATATCACATCTCTCTCTCTCTCTCTCTCTCTCTCTCTCTCTCTCCTCTCTCTCTCTCTCGCTCTCTCTCTCTCTCTCTCTCTCTCCTCTCTCTCTCTCTCATCTCTCTCTCTCTCTCTCTCTCTCTCTCTCTCTCTCTCTCTCTCTCTCTCTCTCTCTCTCTCTCTTCTCTCTCTTTCTCTCTTTCTCTCTATCACCACGCTTGTCTCACCACGCAAACCTCAACGGGCATGGCATTGACTCATGACCAGAATCTATTGCGCACCAGCGCTGTCCTGGGGCAGAGAGGGAGGGTCGCTCCAGACCACAGCACACCTCCCGCGCTGCCGGGCTCATAGCACTTCAAGGTCCCGCGGCGCGTCCTGCCTATCAACGACAGTGACTCGGCGTTTTCCACCCGTACACGCAGAGCCAGGAGCGGATGCAGGCATTAAGGTCAAGAGGGGGGGGGGGGGGGCGCTGTGTCATGGTGTTGCCGCCCAGTCACCACAGGATGCCGCGCGTGAGAGGGAAGACGCCGGCTCATGTGACGAATTGGCTTGGGCGCCGCTACTGCGCCGGAGCGCCGTTACACGAGTGCAGAATGCCCTCTGTCGCCCGCCGATGGGCATGCTCCCTGCCCCCCCCCCACCCCACCCCTCCCCCACCCCCCACCCAAAACGCCGCTGGCCAGCACTTGCACGTAGGAGTGCGCGGTAAACCCTTGCAAATTCTGACACGTCATTTTAGCTATTTGTATTTGGTCAACGGGCGTGCATTGCGGCAACATTTTGAGAAGCCACGCTGGCCGAAGTGGCCAGGCCCATGACGAGAGCGAGGACAGTTAGCTGGCCCAGACCATGACGAGAGCGAGGACAGTCAGCTGGCCCAGGCCGCTGGCCCAGGCCCATGACGAGAGCGGGCACAGTTAGCTGGCCTAGACCATGACGAGAGCGAGGACAGTCAGTTGGCCCAGGCCGCTGGCCCAGGCCCATGACGAGAGCGAGCACAGTCAGCTGGCCTAGACCATGACGAGAGCGAGGACAGTCAGCTGGCCCGGACCATGACGAGATCAAGGACAGTCAGCTGACCCAGACCAGCGGCTGGGCCAGCTGACCCGGCCGCTGGCCCAGGCCCATGACGAGAGCGAGGACAGTCAGCTGGCCCAGACCATGACGAGAGCGAGGACAGTCAGCTGGCCCAGACCATGACGAGGACATAACGATGAGCCAAGTGGTGACCAGCATTCTGGGACCCCGTGCTTCAGAGTCGTGCTGGGTGTCAATCAAGGCCATCCATCTGGGCCCATTTGAAGGCATTCTGTATTATTGCCCTTATACTTTTGAGGCTCGGCATGGACGTCGTCAAAATTTGTACAGGGGCAAATATTTTTTTTTGGAAATCCTGCGAATTTGGGCAGAACTGCTGTGAAATTGCCTAGTATCTAGTGTAAACATCTTTTTTCCTAGGCGAGCGCGGTGATCATGATCTCTTTGGCTCTCCCCACAGTTACGTCCATGGGCTTCAGACACTAAGTCTATGATGATTTTCTGATTCAGTAGCTTCGACCAGGAGGAAATCCACTCATATCGGCCACGGTTCGAAAAGCCACGCATTTTTTCCATCGAACGCTACGGTATGCTGGACATATTTTTGTGAAAAGGCCATCTCAAGTTGCAAGTCGAGATATTAGGTGATTTGTGCTATCGCACTTGTGCCACGACACATTTGAAACCTTTTACAAGATTCGACGGTTATTACCGGACAGACCTCGGCAGCATGGAAAGCTTGAGATCTATAATGACCGTCAAAGAAGCAGTGCCAGACGAACGCCTTTGGACTGTACAGGTGAGCAGGAGGCCAGCCAGTGTCCGAGCGGACAACTCTGCTTTTGGGGCTTACTGCGGAAAGCCCGAAACCACTAGGGGTGCAGTTTTCTATTCAGCTGGAGGCAGTACCT
This sequence comes from Pollicipes pollicipes, assembly GCF_011947565.3. Taxonomy (NCBI): domain Eukaryota; kingdom Metazoa; phylum Arthropoda; class Thecostraca; order Pollicipedomorpha; family Pollicipedidae; genus Pollicipes; species Pollicipes pollicipes. Next base: position 26,118,834 of record NW_023596805.1, on the reverse strand, counting down.
TACCCCCATTTCTTCTCCAGAATTTGAAGAGAAAGTGGGCTTAATTCCGTGAGAAACATGTGTCACACGAATTTTGTATGTAAGTTTATTACGCCACTACTCGACAGCCCGTCGGTATGACGAAACTAACGCGCACAGTCCTGAGAAGCGAAAACATGAGAAACAGTTCCTTTTTAGATTAGTCATTGTCCTGAAACTTACCGGCCATGACGCACCAGTATATAATGGCGAAACGCATGCATCAAGTAAAACCTGGAATGTAAAATGCGGATGGTCAACATTCCGAGACATGTTCCGAGTTGACAGGGTTGTGCAATCATTAGACCTTACAACGCCAGGCACATTAAGCAGGGAAAGGATCCAGATCTATTCCGTAAGCAAATATTGATAAACAATAAGCTGTGCAAGCAAAATGCAATGCCCAGTGCAGCTCTCACCGCTTATACTATGTATATATATATATATATATATATATATATATATATAATATATATATATATATATATATATCTCTCTCTCTCTCTCTCTCTCTCTCTCTCTCTCTCTCTCTCTCTCTCTCTCTCTCATCTATTTTCTTATCTTATCTATATCTTAGATGATCCGTACCGAACAGGCTCAAGCACTGCAACGGGGTGATTGGAAAACACAAAGGTGACGCCGGCCGATGAGGATTGGCAATGCCGATCAACAGTGCTCTAACAAGGACACCGCGTGCACATGGTCGCGACCGCCGCGGACACATCGAAGTATTTTCAATTGGACACCGTAACTTTGCAAATAACCGCTGCGGCCGTCCCGCCGGTGTTGTGACACTATCGGGGGCGATCGATAGAGGAAAATAGATTCTCTTACTGGACAAGCGTGATGTACTCACACTTTTGCTCTTTACCAACGCTATCGTGTGCACACAGTCGCACTCTTCGCACGCGTTGGGAGTATTTTTCGCGGGCCTCCGCATTCTGTCCATCATGCTGCGGACATGCCGGCGACAGTCAGTAATGCGCCATCAAAGCGTTATTTGATGAAAAAAGCGGGGGGGGGGGGCAAAGCCGGCCGATGAGCGATTCTGATTGTCGGCCATCAGTGCCCCGACAGTGGCATCGAGTGCCATGGGTGCACTCGCCGTGAAGGACTGGAAGTAGTTGTTGGCCGCTGTTACTTCGCATACCGACCTGCGCCCTGTCTGCCGGCGTTGAGTGAGACGCTGTCAAACGGTCGACCGAATAAAATGGAAACCGGAATGATGAAAGTACGCATTGCTACGCATTACTCTATCAGTGATATGAAATGCGCACAGAAGCACTCCTCGCTCGCGATTTTAAGAACTTCCCCGCGCCGCCGTCTTCTGGCCACCGAGCCACTGGCGGGTTGGCAGCAGAAAACAATGCATGATCAATGGGGTGGTCTGATCATAAGGGTCACTTCGGAAGATTAGTGATTTACAATGGCAGCCGATGGTGCTGCCGGCCGATAGTGGCCCCACACAAATATATGTGCACAGGATTGCACCCACCTAGCAAGAATAACAGTATTTTAAATTGGGCGTCGTAACTGTACAAATCACGCTTGCTGAGGCAGCCAGCATTGAGTGAAAAGCGACGTGAGGGTCGTCCGAAGAAAATAGACTCCCAAATCAAACACGAGTGTTGCGCTGTCGCCTGACAGCGCTTTACCAGCGGTATCAAATGCATACAGCCGCGCTCTTCGCGCGTGAATGTCAGTTTTTCAGGCTGCGGTATTTCGACCGCCGCGCTACGGGACTGCCGGCAGCAGGTAGCTTTGAAATGTGCAATGTCAATGCAATATCAGGGGCAGATTTGAAAAAATGTCCTGTCGGCCGATGACCGATGTACATGGCCGGCCGAGTTAAGCGGCCAGCCTGTGTTCTTGTGACAGCTGATAACAGTTTGATACCAGTGCTATCGAATGCTCACAGTCGCACTCTTCGCGTGCAATTACCAGTATATTCCCTATGCTGCCGCATTCTGGCCATCACCTTCTGGCCAGGAAGACCGCAGTTAAAAATCACCGTCAGCATTGATTTGAACAAAGCAGATCATGTCTGGCGACGATTGATTTACATTGGCCGCTGATAGTGCTTCCACAACCACATCATGTGGAAAGAGGCCCGCTAAATTGACATATTGGACATACCGCGAGTGATTCCGCGAAGGGGTTGGACGGAGCTTAGGTCTGTTTTTCATTGTGCGACATCACTTTTCAAACCGCTGGAACGGACGTCAGCCAGCGTACGTCAGGTGGTTAAGATCTCTTCTGTCGGTCAACCAAGAACAAATGAAAATGGAATTGCATGAATGCGTTGTACCGGTAGCTGATTGCCCTACGCCAGCGCCACCAAATACGCGCTGCTGTATTTTTGCGCGTGATTATAGCATTGTTCTTAGGTTTCCCTGTTCTTGTCATTAGGCTCCGGCAGCCCGGCGGCGGATAACGCTGAGTAGACATTGAGTAACTGGAACAAAAAAGGTCATGTTGGATGATCGGTGTTTTACATTTTACCGATAGCGCTCCCACAATGACGCCCTGTGCACATGGTCACATCCGCCGCGCATAAATAAGGACATTTTAAGTGGACACTGTAGATATCCAAAGCGTCAGTGTGGCAGTCCCGCCAGCGTTGACTGAGATACTCGGGATGTACTGGGTAAGCTGGACTTGACGGGGAATAATAATAATATCCAGATTATCATCATAATAACAATATATTATATAATGGATGTTGTTATTTTATTATTATTATTATTATTATTATAATACGCCATGAATCTAGTACGCGACGAGCATGACTGTATTATTGATATATATATATATATATATATATATATATATATGATATTAATATAATAACAATAATAATAATATCATAATAATACTACAAAACACCCACGGTCCCGGTGGATCCATGGAATAAAGTGGAAACCGGGACAAGAAAAGTGCGTCGTACTGGAATCTGATATTTCTATATCAGTGCTGTCGAATGGTCACAGTCGCATTCTCCGTGCGCGATTCCAAGTATTTGTCTCTGGTCGCTGTATGACAGCCAACACACTGCGGTCAGGCAGGTGGCAGTCAGCGACGCGGATTCATAGGGAATTTGAACAAAAAACGTCATGTCCGTCGATAAGCGATTCATGTTGCCAGCCGATAGTGATTCAACAATGACATCATTTGTGTACCTTCACACCAGAAGCGCACGACTAAGTGTCTGCGATTTTACGCCGCAGCGGTGCGTATGTCAGATACGGCCAAGCTGCCACCATTGCATGGGAGGCTACTTGGGACGCTATCCATATGCTAGCCATATCCATAAGCTATCCATATCCATATGCTATCCATATACATAAGCTATCCATATCCATATGCTATCCATATACATATGCTATCCATATGCTATCCATGTCCATAAGCTATCCATATCCATATGCTATCCATATGCTATCCATGTCCATAAGCTATCCATATCCATATGCTATCCATATGTTATCCATGTCCATAAGCTATCCATATACACATGCTATCCACATGCTATCCATATACATATGCTATCCACATGCTATCCATGTCCATAAGCTAGCCATATCCTTACGCTATTCATATGCTAGACACTATCCAAATCAAAGGAAACCAGAATCGGGCAAATGAATTGTACTGGTATGTGAGGAGCACGGTTACAGTTAGCGATGCGCCTGAAAGGGGGGGGGGGATTTTAGCAAGACAAGGTCATACCAGCCGATGAGCAAATTACATTGCTGGCCAACTATGCTCCAAAAGTGGACAGCTTAAGTTTTCGAATAGCCGCGGCAGCCGACCAACTATCATTGAGTAGGACACTGTCGAGGGGTCAGCCAAAGAAAACGGATGCCCTTATCGCACAATAGTGTTGTATTGTTACCTGATAACCCTCTTTCAGCGCAATCGAACGCATGCAGTCATGCTCTTCGCGTACTAGATTCATGGCATTTTTCCTGGCCGCTGCTACCTGACCACTGGCCATCACTCTACGGGAGGGGAAGGCCGCAAATAACGATGAAAGATGTAATGTTAAGTGCAATGCCAGTGACACTTGAAGGTGCTTCGAACAAAAAAGGTTATCTCGGCCGATGACTGTGTCATTTTTATGTTCAAAGCAGTTGTGCTTTTTGCGTATGATTATACATATTTTCTACGTCACCGTACTTTGGCCATCAAGATTCGGAGAGGCCAGCTAAAGTTAGCCATAAGCATACGTGGGATGATTTTAACAAAACAGGTCATGTCGAACGACCAGTGCGTTACATATCCGGCCGGTGCAGCTCTCACAATGACGTCTTGTGCACGTGGCTGCGCCCACCGCGCACAAATCAAGGTGTTATAGATTGAAAGCTATATTTTTGCGAATCGCGCTAACAAACGACCGCCAGCCTTGAGTGGGACGTTTTTGAGAGTCGTTCAGTGCTTTAGTGAGGAACATTATTCACATAGATAAGACAGTAGTAACAGCCTTATTCCTCGGAGAAAAAGCAGGAGAATAGAGATATAGTTGGGTTGATGTTTCAACAACACACCTTTATCGAAACAATGGCAGAAGTGGCTATTACACCTGCTTTCGAGAGTCCACCAAATATAATGGAAACGGAGAAGCAGTCAAATTAACGGGGAAACTCCCAGACCCTGTTGCACTGACAGCTGATAGCTTTATACCTGCGCTATGAAATGCACACAGTCGCATTCCTTGCCCGCAATTACCACTCATTTTTGTCGGGCCGCCGTATTCTGGTCATCACGCCACTGTCAATCTGCCAGCTGATGTCAATGCGCAGTGAACGGTGATTTTAACGAAACAAGTCAGATCACGCTATCCGACGGGCGATTTACAACGCGGGCCATAAGTGTCCGGTCAATGACATCGTGTGCATGGTAGTCTCCTGCCGTGACAGCAGCTTGCCGTGACAGCAGCTTGCCGTGACACTGATTAGTCTCAGAGGGCCCCCAATTGGTCTAAGACAGTCTCTGACTAGCATTTGGGGTCATAAATATACAAGTGGAGGTCCTTAATGTGACATGCAGCCGGCCCTTCAAGACTCTCGGGCCCCTCAGCCTTCCAATCAGGTCCTTTACCTTTGGTCTCAAGGTGTGTTTCGGGGCCCCTCGAACACGGGCCCCAGCCTAATCAAGGCCATTCGCCGATGCAGGGCCCGTACTAAGCGTTGTGGGCCCATAACTGATACAGGGATCTCTCATTGTTTTAGAGACCGCGATCAATGGAAATCGTGGGCCCCGGCCTTTTTCCGTCTTGGTTATGGGCACCTGGGACTCTGACCGACGTGCAGCCAGCTGTTCGGTGTTCAAGGTCTCTGAAAAAAATAGAGGCGGGCCACCTGGCTGACATTTGAGGTCTAGATCCTACGCGCCTGAGTCCTTAATATAGTTTAGATATCAGCACTTACAGGCTGCATTCGGCGTGTTCGTAGAGTGGTGGCCATAATTCGGCGAAACAGGAAAATACTTATAATCAAACCTTATTATTGCAACTGTGTGCATTCAAGAGCATTGGTATAGCACTATCAGCTGTCATTGCAAAACACTCGTCGGATTTTGCTTTTGATTTCATTCTTTCAGCCCCCCCCCCCCCCCCCCC
>NW_023596805.1:26043749-26112196 GCF_011947565.3 Pollicipes pollicipes | reverse complement strand
CAAGAATAAGCAGCCGATTGTGATTAGCAAAGCCTTTGCACCTCGCACCTAGCCTTCGCGGCTTACCCTTCGCACCTCCACATTGGCACAGAGGATACGGTCAACCGACCAGTGTATCCAAATCACACTTGATCACTGATCACCGATCACCACCCATCAGCGAAAACATTTCGGAGTTCTCAGTGGGAATGCATGTGAGGACTTACCTCGTTTTTCACTACCCGACTGCGTGACCTGCTCTCGACCGTTTGCCCAGCACACTGCCATCTGCGCGCCGGCTCTGTCTGTTTTAAGTGCTCAGTGGGAGGCCGCAGTCTGCTGCACCGCGGCGGCCAGGGGCGAGGCCAGGGCCTTGATAAGGGGGGGGGGGGGGGCAGAGCTGACACACGGCCACCTGACTGCAAAAGCTCCCCCGCAATTTACCCAACATAGCCGAATGTGGCCAGCTTCATATCGAGGTGGCATTATTATTTGTTATGTCTATTTTATCTTCTGCAGAGGCAGCATCCCGCTGTTGTTGGTACGATTTTGAATTGAGATAACCATTATGAAAGATCATTTGGTGCACACTCACCTACCTCTTCTAGGACTTAAAACCCTCTATTTTTTTTTTAGCTACAAGCCCGCGAAGACCGAGTGGGACTATTTCCGCGGAATCTATTGCAAGACATCAGCCATCCGTGACGTCATAGCAACGCCGCTCAAATTCTGCCACCTCATGGGCATGCGGCCGTCCAAGGCCAAGCGGAGATGATGTCGTCGGGCCGTCCAGATCTGGTGTCCATGAGCACGATCTCCAAGCAGAGTGGATGTTAACTGGCTGTGAAGCCATAATGAGCAAACTGTGCGAGTTTCAATCCCGATTGTTTTTGTGAACTCGAGCCCCTTTCGGCCCAGACATGATCATTTCAGGGGCTATGGGATGAAGGAAAATGGATAACAGTGGGACAGGACTACATACACGCGCCTTGGGGGGGGGGGGCAACGGCCGAGCATTAGTCCACGCGGGACGCCTCGGGGTGCGCGCTGGACGCTCGGTCGGGGTCCCCCTTCCTAGGGGGTCTTGGCCCACTCGTGGCTGACGCATGCAGCCCGCCCTGTTCAGCGGGGCGTCGCGAGGATGCAATATTGAGCAACGAACAGAATTAGAGGACCACGTTTTGTGCTACATAGTGCAAGGAGTTAGGCATGGTTGCTAGTTATTACGGAAATAATACTTACAATCGACAAACTTAAGAATAACGTCATGACTGAATATTTGAATGCAAATGAACTTCTAAAAGCCATGGATAGATACGCAAATAATACCGCAAAAAGGCCAAAACACGCGCCCATAACGACATTTGGCCCGATAAATCTTTCCAGCATCGTCACTGCAATGTCACGGCAAGCTGAAGCATTAAAGGTAGGTGCTAGGGCAGTAATTTCGCACGGTAAGTTTGACAGCACCTCAGCGTCATACAAACGTTACGTGAAGTGTGCTTTTTCATCACATCCGATGCTTACTTTAATATCTTCAAGTGTCGGCATTCCCTTTAACTGGAACAAGACCCAGAAGCCACAGAAAAATGATAATCTGTATTTTGAAGCTGCTAAACTGACGGAAGCGGCTGTTACCATACGCTGGGGTGGGGTTTCTTCAAACTTTGCATAGCTGTGGGCCATTGAGCAGTGGATCTTTTGGTGCAAAACAATAGATGTACCTCGTAAAGTCGACCAATGACTGATCAAATTTACACCGCGGTTATCAGCAAAGGTCATTTCTAGGGAAGTGTTCAATCTGACGCGACAATGGAGTAGTAGAAGTCACATATTTCTGACAAAGTTTCTCAGGCAAACAAACAATGAAGTTTAGAATGACAAAAAATTCCATTGAACTGGAGTCAGGAATAAAGGTAAGACTTAGGTCAAAACTAATCCGCTTTTTACATGGGAGCTTGCCTTATAGGGTAGATTCTAGTAGTCATTTCGAGTTGTATTAAGGACATGGACCGCAACAGACATGCCCCATGGGCTTCTTAATCCCCGTCCGGCTGGGAGTCTGAGACAGCCGCGCCCGGCAGGCGGGAGGGGAAGTTGCCTTTTAACCTTCAGCCAGGATCGATTACCGAAAAAGGTATGTAAAACAGCTTTGAACATGCGTGCTCGCCAGTCTTAGAAATAAAACCCGAGTCCAGGCGTTGCAGTTCCCGGACGTCGAGCAGCGCCGGCCTTGTGGCAACACTAGGCGACGACCCGATCCGAATGGTCTAAAAAATGTTCGTACCATCAAGGGTGGCATTTTCGTGCCGTTAAAGATGGGCGCAAGATTTTTACAATTTTGAGGCTGCCTGCCGGACAGATTATTAGCTAAAATAATACGAAAAATTTTAATTCTATCTTTACACTTTCAGTTCCATTTCCAGATTAAAATACTGCTTCGCGCAGCCTTCTCCGTTCGTTATCATCAATCTTAAAATTGCACAGGCAAAAGATACGCTGAACTACCTTCTAATTGTAAGATTTGATGTCTCAAAGCCTTCATAAGTACTGTTATGTTGGGCGGGCTCGATTTAATCTCTAGTGGACCAAAGGCGTTTAATCAAAATAGGGTATATTAATCACAGGAGCATATAGGCATGAAGTCATCAAAATTTCCCACATCGCTAGACCGTGTTCGGTAAGAGTACATGGCGACTATAATCCCCAGGGGAGGTAGCAGTCGTCGGTAACAATAACGGCCACTAAAGCTATGTCAACATCGTGAATAGCAATGTTGACAAGGACACGCTGACGGACGTCGTGTATATCGACAGCGGAGGGTAGAAGAACCGGAGTCGGAGTCAAAGGGAACCAAGGGAGAGGAGCCAGCTAGGTCGTGAATATTAACGAGAGCTGAGGGTAGAAGGACCGGAGTGGCAGTTAAAGGGAGCGGAGGGAAAGGAGCCAGCTACGTCGTGAATTTCAACGGGAGCTGACTTACCTTCCCCGGCGCCGCCCGGACCACCACTGATCCACCGCCGACCCCGACCCCAGGCATGACCTACTCCCTGTCCTGTGATTGGCCGGGTCACGTGACCACGTAGCTTCGAGAACAGACGCGAAAATAAAAGGTCTCCTTGCAAAAGAAAGGCCGCCACTCTTGAGATTCGAACCCGGCAAGAAATGCGTACGCGCTTACAGCGCAGGCGCTAAACCACTGTGCCACCAGGACGCTGACCATGCTGGCAGGACAGAGGGCAACTAATCACCTACACAACAGTACTTTTCAAATGTGTCGTTTTCGTCAACCCGTTGGCCACAGCTTAATGTTAGCCACGAGGCCAAACGTGCGCGGCCAATGGAGACTGCAACGCCCGGCATCGGGGTTTGTTGCCATTTCTTGCTTGAAACTAGTTAACATAATTTGTGTGACTAATCGGTTAAAAACTGTGCTTTGAACATTTTCAGATAAACATTACTTAGCCATATTAGTACAAATTGCTGACCCATTTCTATTCACATTCGTGGGGTCCTTAATATTCCTGTACAGCCCAGATTCAGTTCCTGACAAAGATTCCAAGTGTACTTTTTTGTAGAAAAAATATGCTGGACCATTGTAAAATGAAGGACCCCGGCGATTTATGTCATGCAGTCGTTTACGCATGATTTTTTTCAAGTTATTGACCATAAAATTCAGGCAGAGTTAGTCTCTCGGTAGCCTCTGGCTTCTATTCCAGTTATAGAAGGTAAAAATGAGTAATATCAAAGGAAAACATGCCCTCATTAATAAATGGACCATACCCTGCGATTTTTTTTTGGGGGTGGGGCTTTTACTATCAGGGTGTCCTTCGTTAACTATGCGCCCGTCTGTGCCAAAGCTCTGGCTGCGCGCCTGGTTGGCATCATTCCACACGTTCTCATTAAACACTTACGAGACTGGGCACCTTTCTCAGCTCAAAAGACACCATGAGTAGAATACTATCGGACACGTGGCTGTTCGCGTTCAAGGCTGTTCGCTTCGCGTGCCTACTGGCTGTCACCCCAGCGACACGGGGGCAAGGTTCCTGGTCAACCCGCACGCCCTGGGGGGAATCCGTCATACATTGATCCCCTGCCTGAGGTGAGAGAGTCTCTGAAGCGGGCAGATGGCCTCGGATTGACTCAGAATCCCCAAATGTCGCGACCAGATTCCTTTTCCTTGCAGGCGGTCCCATTAATTGGCACAAAGACCCCAGTTCGGCCAAACGGCCCCTGGGCTAAAATGGTTTGGAGGACCAGCCTTCGGTGCTGGGGGACCTGACAGACACAAGGCCCTTCCATTATTTTATTGTTGAGTCTGATCATAAGTTATCACATCTCCTTCCGTTTTCAGAGGGCCTCGGTCGGTGCAGGAGTCCCTCCAGCATTCGGGGTCACGTGCATGTCCCTGTCCAGCAAATGTTCTCTTGGCCGATTCGGAGCTCATTGCCAACACAGGACCCCCTGTTGGGTACTATGGGTCCCTTACACACACAGACCCCCTTACTGGTTCAGGCACCCGGACCAATACAATTTGCGGGCCCCGGCCCTGCTCCTGCTTGGGTAATGGGCACATAAGACCCAGACTGGCACAGAGCTAACTGTTCGGTGTTGGTTATTGCTAGATGTTTGTGTGCCTGTGGTCGAAATAGAGGCCGCTATTGTCCCAAGGAGTCCTCACTCGGTGCCAAAGTTCCCCCAACTGACCTTTGAAGCCAAAGCCTTACGGGTCGGGATTGCTTTCGGGCCCCCTCGAACACTGCCCCTGCCCGACTCAGGGCCTCTTGCTAACACGAAGCTCCTGTTAAGCGCTGTAAGCCCACGGCGGACACAGGAGGCCCCTAAATGTCTCAGAGGCACCGACCAGTGCAGACTGCGGTACCGACCTTGCCCTGCTCGGAAAATGGGCTCTCAGGCCCTGTGCCTTATCGATGTTAGTGCCGTCATTAACTCCAGTGCCCCTCATCAGCGCGGGGTCCTCCGGGTCCTCCGACCGGCAATTGAGGGTCCGGCACTGCAGGCTCCTTGATACAACCTCAAGTGAGCTGTGCGCCCCTTCGAGCATCAAAATCGGTTCCTTAATGGCCGGTCCACATTGGCCCGAAGGGCCCTTGGGGACCTCATGAGGGGGGGAGGGCACGTGCCTTATGCCGCCCCTCCCCTGCCTGCGCTGCTGGTGACGGCCCAGGGCGGATCCACCTGCGCGAACTCAGCAGGCAGAGGTAAGACGATGAGACATCGACCACTGCAAGCGTCGATTTCAACATCAAGCGGCGTTCTTACTATTCAAGAGCACTGACATTGTGGTCGTGCACGTCTTTGTACCACCGTGTGCTGCTCCTCGCCCATCCGTGGTCCTTGAGGACCTTTGTCCACACACTTACGGGCTTTGAGCATTTCTATTGACTCAAGTTCAACAGTTTGCAGGAGAATCGGTCAGCCGCCTACCAGCGCCCGACCGCGTGTTACCGTACACGACCGACCGCCGCCTACCAGCGCCCGACCGCGTGTTACCATACACGACCGACCGCTACCATCAACGACGCCAAACCGTCCCTCGACTCTCCACATCACGCAGCCCCGCACGCGCCATCGTCCACGACCTTGGCATCCTTCAAACGGGCGCAAGGCAGCAGAGGCGCATCCATACCTGGTACGCGGGATGCTCAAATCGACAATATTCTACACGCCGGTTTTGAGGGATGAGGTCCAATCTTTCCCGTTTCTTTTTTTTAGGTGATGTCACTAGGGCTTTGGTGAGTGGCAGTGAATTGACATCAAAACTCGTAACCAGCTTGCCTGTAAGCGGCCTTTTATGTCGTCCCATATACCTGACCTCCTCCTTCACCACACCTTCACCACATCTTCACCTTCCTGAGGCAAAGTTAAGGTACCTAAGGATGGACTTAAGACTCGTTTACTCTTCTTCAATGTGCCTGACGTTTCAGACACTGGGTAAGCGTATTTCGAAGGAAGCTGTACCGACTCCCCGCTAAGGTCGAGATGGACGTTCCCATTGCGCGCAGCCAATCAGCATGACAGGCAGTACTTCTTTTTTTTTGCAAACGTCAGCAAAAGCATTTCTCCTTCGTGGTGTCGCAGCCGCCATCTTGGAGTGATGAGCGACAACAAACAGTACGACACATGATGAGGCCACATGGTATTCGCAGGCACAGAGCGATTACCACAGCTGTGAGTTCGCACGACGTGCTCGTCTCGATGCGCTCAGCTGTGGGTGATGTCGTCTGCCGGGAAGTATTGCACGGCTGACCTCGGCAAAGGAGCTATCCCTCGTCAGAGCCTGTGCGCGTTATAAGTGCTGACAACTACGGGCGGAAAATCAACTCGAGAGCTTAAAATGCTTCAATCCCCCAGGTATCCTTCGAGTGCTTCGGAAAGGGCTCCAAAGGCCCCGGAAGCATTTCCTTGAGTGTTCCTGGGCGCATGTCCGTCTTCTTGAATCAGGTCAACGGATGTGGACCAGGAACATTGAGGGATTGGAAGACCTTGACCATGAATCTTGACTGCGGGTCTCCAGATGTGCTTCAGTGTGAACTGCTAAGAGCCATCTCATTCAGAGCTGCAAAAATAAACAGGAAAAGTGCCATTGATCCAGACGCCTTGTTTGTTCGGCCTTCTGTGGGCTCTCAAATAAACGAACGGAGGAACGAGAGGCTAACGTCTTAAGCTTTTTCGTAGAATGACTCAAACAGTGACAAGCAATATATTTTTCAGATACCGCCGTATAGATGAATGAAATCGATTGCTTGAGTCTGTTGTCATGTCCTGAAATCAGTCCTATTTCAAGTCGCCTCTAGCAATGCCGCTGAAAACTAAGCTTTTTCGCTTCGTAAAGTGGCAACCGTGCCAACTCGAGTCCCACTTATTCGCTCCTTTTCCCTAACAGGAAACACGCCCTACGTACACTCCATACAAACTGGAATTGTGGGATTAGCAGCATCCTATAGTCATTTCCTTCCTCATCCAGATGGCATCCATCAACGAAAACCTGCGTCTCATTCCTGTTTGACGACCAGCTACTAAACTCTCATATTTTATGTCTGGAATACTTACTCTCTACACTTATGACTAGAATAATCTTGTTCTCCGCGAAGTGCGATCCATTCAGTCGCAATAATTCCCTCCTTATTTATTGTAATTTCTCACACGTGTACTAGTAATAAGGCTGTCGCGTCATTTCGTTTTGGAGTCCTCTACTTTCTAACCAAATCAAGCGCTCAGTTCTGACAAGTAGCCTAATCGCGTGAGTAAATCAGGTGAGCCAGTACAGCTGCAAAGTTCACCCGAGAGCAATCAAATTTTTAAAAAAATCGAGCTTGTCTTTACAGGTCCAAAGGATCGCTAAGAACGACCTGGATGGTATCATGGCTGCCGTCGAAGAAGTGCCAGTCCGCGCAGAAGAGTTGGCAGCTAGTTTACATCTGCCTGCCATCAAGGACTTTTTATGCAAAACTGTGCCCTTTAGTCGATCTTTTCTGAAGATCATACTACGCCATGAAGCGTTGTTTTTTAATTGCTTTTGTTGTTAATGACTGAGCGGAATCTGTACCTACATTTGCATATTGTGATATTGTATTGTGTGTCGTTTCCAGAAAGAAGCAAAGACAAAAAAGAAAAATGGAGATTACTGAGATGCCCAAAATGAACTGCTTTTAAGCAATTACACCAGAAAGCTCGCATGGTAGTCGATAATTCTGGTTCAAAAGCGTGCCTCTTTGACTTCCCTTAAAGGCTAAGCTTCACATACGCTCGTTTCCATTAAAGGTTCTATCTAAAGGAACCTGTTTGGTCCAACATTTAACAACATGACTATCCTGGCAAAAACTGCCAAGCTGCCATATTTGTCATTCACTGACTCGGGGGTGTGTGCCGCCTTGCGCAACAAAAAGCGTCTTTTCACGAACCCTCGTAAGGTTCCTGGCCATTGCGTGCGCAGCGTTCGAGTGCTCTGAATGCGCCGGCTTCCGTCGTGGTGCTCACGGAACAGAGGCACGCAATGTACGCTCAGTTCTAAGTAATTTCTGTTTGAGACCACCATGTACTGATGAAAAAGACCGGCGAAGAACAGCGAGGCGTCGTTCGTTTTCTAGCGGCGCCTAAGTGCCACACTTGACATTGTAGGTGATGCCGGAAAAAACTGTTAAGGGGCGTTTCGGTATCGATCTGGCAACGTTTCGAATTCCCTAAATAAACAGGGTTTGTGTCGCGCAAATGGTAAAAGCGTCATTGCTTTCTCGCCGCGGTACAAGCAGAAAATCATCAGAAATCGCCAATCGAATCTGATGTATGTACAACTTGAAGACATTGCATAATTGATACGAAGCTCACGTGTCGTAAGGAGTATCTTGCTGAAGAAGTGTTGCATTCTAGACAATCTCTATCTGGGCCAGTAAACATAAAAGGGACGAGAACGGATTGAGTCCGCGAAAGTAAAACTCAGGAAGCGATCTCTTGTGTCATACGGCATTGATCTCGAGGAAGAGGACACGGAAACACAGCAGTGTATGTTATGCGCGACAAATGACGGTGAAGATTGCACGCAGGGTTATCCATCCGTCCAGATAACGCGCAACCAAACTGTCGCTTCTTGCTCTGTTCCTACTTAAAAGGTAAAAAAACTGCTTCTAGGTTTGTTGCTGGGGTTGACTTGATCAACATCGCGCGAGAGATGAGGCTGACCGACGGAGTTCTGGAGACTCAAGAGGAACACAGCACAGTTGTCTAAACTGCACAGCTGTAAAAACTGCCGCAGTTTTTGGCAGTTGTATGGACGATGATGAGGATGCAGCTTTACAGATGACTGCTGAAGGAGCTCCTGGTTGTTCGGAAGTTTGCCGAATGAAGCAGAGCCTCGGCCTTGTCCGTGACGGATCCTGCGAATTTGGAGTTCCCCGCTGAGGGAGCAGGCCCGATGGGCCTGACCAAGGCTATAGAAACAAAAAGGCGGAACGCTTTGGTCTCAGTAAATGTAGAGCCTATGGCTTTGGAAGCAGCCGCGAATCCGGATACCACAACCTTTGCGCTTAACTTAGTCAGGGAAAGTCGCGTCGTCACAAAATTAAACCCCGCTTGCCGTGAAAATCAAAATTATAATGACATGCGGGCATGCCAATAAAACTTAAGTTCATACATTTCTTTACAAATTTGCTGGTGCCCACAAAACGCAATAAATTGTGAGTTTTGTAGTACCATGCAGTGTTCTCTTAAAGTTTAACTAAGTTGAGAACATCCGGGATATGAAAGGTAACTATAACACGTGCAGGTTAAAAAGCGATTTTTCTTCTCCTTACCTGGTATCCATTTTAAGCTATAGGTGTGCCAATTTCCTTGGCCGAATTTTGAAAAGTGCTTGCCCATGCCTGCCAACTATGAGGCCAAAACCATCTAATGTTGCACCACCACCACGTCGTTTTCATGGTATTACAGCGGAAGACGACTTGTAGAACTGGTGGTATTTGGAAAAGGTATGAATGATTTGTTGGGTTCGGATATTTTTCCTTGGAATCAGCACCCACGAGCAGAAAGTATGTAACCTGATTTTGACCAATAACCAATCTGCTCAACATTCTGACAAACATGACGAATTATGATGGGTACGAAATATCCCGTTCGACATTGTCCCTCAAGTTGTGTTCGGGTTCATCTTTACGGATCCGTTACCAGCAGACATGTATCTGGCTTTCAATGTTGATTTCTGATTCCCACTTCCCTCATCAAAACGATGCTCCCAGGCCCCTGGTTTCATTTAATTCTTTCACCATCACTAGTCCCTGATTTCTGGATCCCATTCATTGTTTTGAAACACCAGGTTTTGGCTCCTGGCTCTCGCCGATTTTTTACAAGCTCAACATAAGGTTAATAGTTCCAATTAGTTCATCACAAGCACCACACCCTTGTTTTTGGTTTCCATTAATTCACTCACGAGCCGTTCGATTTCGACTCCTGTTGGCTCATTTGTCATCATTTGACAACATTCTGTCATTTAACTTATGTTTGAAGTCAAAGATGTCTTACATTTGTTCTTTAATGCGTGTGCAGAGCGCATAACGTAAGCCCGCCAGGTAAATACGTCATGGCTTCGAACAAAGCTTCCAGGCAAGATCCTGCTTCTTGTCGGTGCCTTTGACTTTTTGCTGCATCTCGGTTGTTGCTGGATCCTGATTACATTTCCAGGCTGGCTCTGGATTCTTGCGGGGTCTCCGGCCGTATTATTGGCTAAACATTTGTTTAATTCAGCGCTGAATACTGGTTCTGGCTGCATCTCCGAATTAATTTCAAACCAGCTTCTAGGTCTTCTTGGTTCCGGTACCAGCAACCGAGAACAGGCTGGGACCGGATCCCGGAAAAAAAATCGGGAACCAGGCAAATAGCTTTTTGCGGGTCACATTGATTATGTTTGCCAGCATCGCCGTGCGCCGGTGCGTCGCAGTACGCCACGGTTGCCAGTATTAAAAAAAGCAAACAATTCCACTGAAGTTTAAATAGCGTTCAGGTCTGAGTTAGTCGTAGCAAATTCTTGCCACTTTAACGTTGATTGTGAAAGTAATAACATCCAGTTAAAACCACTCCTCTGTAAACGGCTTAAACCAACTGATTGGCCTCAGGTCACCATGGTTGCGCTACTTATGTATCTGGCGCATGGCCTGATACGGAATCGGACACGTCTTGATGCTGCAGCTCAAGACATAATGCCTTAGGCAGCTTGTTCATCATGTTCATGATGTTGCACGACGCGGGAGCTCCCTCGCGTGGGGCTTACACCAACAGCATTATGACTTGCGATTAAATGACACACGGTCAGAGAGTTGGCGGGCAGACCGGTCGGCAGCTTGGTCGATGGCCGCTCTTGCTGGTGCCGGCACCAGGACACCACTTCAGGATCGAAGAGCAGCTCCTGCAGGCCGTCGGCGACGGGCCGTATCAGGAGCGGGGCCGGGCCCCTGACCTGACCTGAGAACTCCTGACCCGGGCCGCGTCCCGGGGTCAGGAGTTCTCGCTGCGTAGGGTGGGCCGGGCGGCCACGTCGTCCGGCGCCGTGACCGGCGCTAGGGTCATGGCGCCGGGTGGTCGGCCTCCTGAGGCTCACGGACACCCGCGGTCCGACCCGTAGTCGCGGACGGGCGTGGCGGCTCTGGGACTGCAACGCCATTAACAAGAGGACCGCGTTGACGGTGTGGGACGCTTTAAAGTCGTTGCCCATCTGCGGGTACAGAGCCAGGCAGGTCTGGAGCCAGCAGCATCCCACCCCATGTCACACGGACCGATATTGGTGCCGGGTGAACAGCTCTGCCGATCTATCTGCCGATGCATTTGGAAATGACACCATATGTATCTAAGATAGCCAAAGTGGTGTTCAGTCGTTTTTAATATTCTAGCCAATCCTATGGCATTCAATACCCGACCAAAACGATGCTTGACACTACGCAGGACACAGATCAATGATACAGTAATAATTACTTAATATTCCCTTAAATAGCATCCAAAAACATCATCCCTTCTTAAGCTCATACCCGGGTCAGCACTTATAAGCAGCTGTTGGTTGATCCCCGATGCTTACATTCACACTGGTGTCTCACCTCAAGCCTTACCTTTGTTGTTTTGATTTGCAAGGTCATGAAAAGGTATCACATCACTGCGCCAGATAAGCCGTCAAAACAAAATGAGCACCTCAAATAAAAAGTAAGCCGCGTGGAGAGCCGCAGCTGACTTCTATTGATCATTGCTAGAGTAATCTTTGGGGTTATCCGATATTCTAGCTTTCAAAACAACTGGATATCTCCTAAAATACCGACATTTTGCGCTCTACTTACCGAAGCAAAAACAACGCGAGCGTGAGTTTTGATCCCGGTGCCGCGGAGCTAATCACCATGGCAACCGGGGTTTCACGGGTTTTCAAACTGTGACACCACCTCCTCTGACCAATCACGGGATAAGAATCGCACCTGAATGTGGCTGACGCATGACCTGAGAATCCATTGCTAGGACTTGGTTGTTGTATTGTGTGCATAGCTTGTCACTGGCAAATACAAGTCCCAGAAGTGAACGCCAGCTAACCATGTGCCTTTGAGTGACACATCACAGAACTGTTCTGGTCACTTGATGGTTCAGGTAAAGCACGTTAACGGAAGCCCTGCCTTTCGAGGTGTATGAACGCTTGATAACCACTGAGCACGTAAGGCCGCTTATCCACACAAAACTCATGCCGTTAACTTGAGAACTGAGACGGCTGATGCCGGAACTGAGACGGCTGATGCCTTTTGGTGTGGTGAGAAGGATGATAACTGCGCTACTAGCATCTTTCAATCTTTTTTACTAGTTTTTCCTTTTTTCCAACCGTCTGGAGCCGTCTTCCTGGACCACCGAGAGAGGAGTAGGGGCAGATGACTGGCTGGTATTGCGCCGGCCGGCCGGCTGGCGGAGAGCTGCGGAACGCGCGTGTAAGCCCGGCTATGTTTGCGTCCGCACTCCACGAGGATTCGGCGAGTCTTCATTCATGTATAAGTAGTCTGCGATGAAGTATTGAACGACGATTTATAAAATCGAGATTTCTAACTAAACAAAGCTGTTATCAACTTGGCAAATCGGCCTTTTGTGGTGGAAAAGCAACGTAATCCGGTGATGGTGGCAACACTTACATTTTCCTTTAACTTTGGACGTTGGAT
This sequence comes from Pollicipes pollicipes, assembly GCF_011947565.3. Classification (NCBI taxonomy): domain Eukaryota; kingdom Metazoa; phylum Arthropoda; class Thecostraca; order Pollicipedomorpha; family Pollicipedidae; genus Pollicipes; species Pollicipes pollicipes. The sequence continues at coordinate 26,099,534 of NW_023596805.1, read as the reverse complement.
TGCCTGTATAATGCTGTTTTTTTTTATTCAGAACATGCGCAATGGCTTAGGAGTTGTCATCCTTCTACTCAGCATATTTCTATTATGAGGTTATAATCTGACGTGATCACCAGCTGGGCTTAGAGGTCTCAAAATTTCACAATCGTAATCAGAGCATGACTGAACAAAGCAGGTCAAATCTTATTCGGATTTGTGATGTTGGTACGAAGAAACTGCACCTTATGTGGTTAAATTGACGGGAAACGACGCCGCATGCAACAGACGAAAAAAAGGTCACTTCGTCGCGGCCCCAGCATGTGGCGCCCCCTACGATTCGGGTCGTCGATTGCCCACCCACCGCCACCTGGCGGCTCGGGGTATGTAATGCTCCGCTGGCCGGCTGCATTTCCCATCATCTGCACATCTGGACCTCGGAGGTCACTGGGGTTGCCGGTAGCCCGCCGCCCCGGCGCTGCTGTGGCTGCCGCCGCGGATGCATTGCGGATGTTGCACTCCTGTGTCCGTGTTGATGTGTTGCATGTGTTGCCATGACGGCCTGTGGCCGTTCCGAACGCAGCATCGACGCCGCCCGGATCAATGCAGGCACTGTGCTGTCCTTTGTGTCCACTGTGCACATGCGGAAAAGCAGCGGGATACGGACACGGTGGCGTGTAATTCCGCTTCGTCGTAATGAAAGAGCACATTGGTCATGCCAGCGCAGCTGTCCAGAATTCGTCGGGCGAGGTTTAACAGGTCACAATGTTGTGCGCTGATGCGTGCCGTCCTAGTCCTGAAGAAAGGAGACAGGCTGGTGTGTCGTATCGCGTTTGGGGTCTTCGGGTTTTGGGTACATCTTAGGAAGAAACTAGACGTTTCACGCCATGTCGGCGTTTCATGTAGTTTTCGTTGAAGTGCCCACGTTACGTGATTTGGCTGACAATTTGAGGTACTCGCCGTTACTTCGAACGCCCCTGACCACGCCGCTGGTGGCTCACAAACTGGAGATGGTTTGCGAGAGGGGCTGCGCGGCTGCTGAGGGGGGGAGGGGGGGGGGGGCGGCGGGGCGGGGGGAGATCTGTCTACATCCGGCGCGCGGGGTGCAGGCAGCTTCCCGCCAAGTCGTGAAGAGAGGAGCTCTTGTCGAAATACCGTTACCATGGATACTGACTTGGAGTCAGAGTTGGAGCGCTGGGTGAGACTGAAGAGAAAACAAATTACAGCAAATGTTGATGTATCGTACCGCCAAACGTCACGAAAAATACGCATCCATGTCGCTTTCACGAGAAAGTGGACGTCTTTCGCAACTTTTCGACAGAAACAATGGTGATGAACGGTTCCGTGAGTTTCTATACGCCAGAAAACAATGTCTATCTATGTTCGCGTGCAAGTAGGTTCAAAGTCACCCCTAAATGGCCATATTCCGGCTGAACACAACTTCGTTACCCTGTGCATGGGTGAAATGGAGATAGGACGAACGAGCCAGGCGACCGGCTCGTGACATCTCTGTTCCGGGGCAAGGCGCCCTCTGACCGAAGAGGAGGCGCGGCGTACACGCAGTGCCGGTGCAGACACCAGAAATGCAACCGGCGACAAGGACGGTGGACGAGAGAAGAGGTAGTGAAGTCGCGTCGCTTCCGCTGCGTCAGAGAGGACCGTGTCACCACCGCGTCACCGTGGTGGGAGGCGCGGCGTCGCAGGGTTACGCGGCGTGCTGGCTCTCGCTGTGCGGCAGGTGCCTTGTCGTCCGCTCTACAACGGAAGGCTGTACTGGGGAGGGCTGGCCAGATACTTCTTGATGCCGTCCAGGGCCAGCACCTTGTTCTTCTGGCCGGCCAGCTTGGGGAACTTGGCCAATAAGTCGGGCCGGGCCTCCTCCAGGCGGGAGAGCCAGTGGCCCACAAACACGTCCTGCCACATCGCCTGAAACAGTCACAAACAAGGTCACGTTTCCGGGTCAATGTTTGCAGGGTAAAGGTCAATGGTACTGATGAAATTCACAGGGTACGGGTCAAGCTCACAGGTGATAGGCTGCAGGTGATAGGCGGCGGGCGATGGACACATACGATGGTTAAAGCCATTGGCGCTACCATGTCATGATGAAGGTTAAGATAAAGGTTTCATTGCAGCTTTCCGCAGGTCCAAAAGAAATGCCAGAATTAGAGGAATTAAAGTGTCCGTTAGTTAAGTCGAATGTCAGTTAGCGTGTAAGTCGTATGTAGTTCGCTATCTAACTGAGGTACGCACATATGGTGCCGCGCGACAAGCAAATGCCCCTTGCAATGATGCACATACATCTAGCGACACTCATGCCGAATCAGAAGCTAATGACGTTCCCCTTACTGATGACGGCCGCTGGGCGTGAGACACAGAAGTCATCATTAATTACCTTGTCGTCAGCGAGGAATGCTCCGCTCATCCGCGACTCCCAGACGTTCAACACCTTCGGCAGGTATTCCTCGAACAGCGACTTCTCTGTGGACGCTTTCTTCTCAGCATCCTTCTCGAACCTGCAGCCGAAACGCAGCGTCATGCAGCCGACAAAACTGATGACTTGGTGAACCTGACTGTTCACGAGGCAGCTCAGCAGGTAACTCGGCGAACCTGACTGCTCGTGTGGCAGCTCCGTTCTCTCCGAGACTTCTCTGGTACACACTCAACTAGCAGCAGCGCGCAGCAGCAGGAGATCCTCACACGACTCGGACACATAACAGTTGTCGCAAGGCGTGTACACCAGGCCCCGGTCTCTGCAACACCCTTCCCCAGTAAGTCCTTCTCTTCTTCCAGAAGAACACGATACAGAACAGGGACAACGCCGATGCGGGCCCGGCTACAGGTCTTTTGGATGGCTGCTAAATATCCGGTGTCCGGGGCCCAGACCACCCTGTAACACGGGTAAGGAAGAGCACAGACGACGGGCTTACACTGTATCGAAGAACTTGGAGACCACCTCGGCCATGGTGTCGGCCGCCTCGTCCCCAAGGGCGTTCTTCAGCGCATCCTTGGAGACGAGTCCGCCGAGGGTGCCGGCGTACCGCGCTATGGCCAGGGTCTGACACAGCGGCTGGCCGTCCACCATCAGGATTGGCACGCTGCCGTATGGTGTGTCTGCAACCAGACAACCGCAACCGTCAACACCGCCAGACTCGTTGTAGTGCCGCACGGTGTGCCCGCAACCAGACAACCGCAACCGTCAACACCGCCAGACTCGTTGTAGTGTCGTACGGTGTGCCCGCAACCAGACAACCGCAACCGTCAACACCGCCAGACTCGCTATAGTGCCGCACGGTGTGTCTGCAACCAGACAACCGCAACCGTCAACACCGCCAGACTCGTTATAGTGCCGCATGGTGTGTCTGCAACCAAACAACCGCAGCTGTCCCACTGAAGACAACCACAACAGTCTGGACCGCTGGAAACACTGTCGGTGTCGGGACATACCGCCTACTGAAGACAACCACGGCTGTCCAGCTGAAGACAACCACAACAGTCTAGACCGCTGGAAACACTGTCGGTGTCGGGACATACCGCCTACTGAAGACAACCACGGCTGTCCAGCTGAAGACAACCACAACAGTCTAGATCACTGCAAACCCTGTCAGTATCGGGACACACAGCTTACTGAAGACAACCGCAGCTGTCCCACTGAAGACAGTCACAGCAGTCTGGGCCACTGGCAACACTGTCAGTGTCGGGACATACAGTCTACCGCGCGATCATTTACTACCGTCATTCCAACCACCCAACCACAATCACGCGCACAACCAAACCATCGTCAGAACGTGAGTCCCGTCATTCGGCGTGCCGGCAGACAACCATAGCTGTTTAGAGTTAAAAAGGCTAAAGCTGTTTGAACGTTTGGTGTGTCAGACCAGACTGACCTTGAAAGCTTATTTTTTACATATTTCTTTAAAATTCCCCTTAACTAAAGACCAATGGCGCGGCCGTCCAGAAGTTCACAAAAACTGCGGTGAACGCGACTATAACAACCGCACAGCCTTTCATTCCAAAACAACAACCGCCATGCATAAGCCGAGACGGCGCGGCCACCTAGCCACGTGTGAGACGGCAGAAAATTACAGTTGCGCTGTACTGGACCAACGAGCCCTGTATTCGAGCGGAGTGGGAATAGTCCGAAACTCCGAACCCTCCCTGCTCTAAGGTAGAACACGTCATCTTAATGTTCACAGACGCGAAAGCATCTCACAGCCTTCGAGGACTCTCATCCACTATGAGCATCGGATCAGGCCATCACGGCGCCGCTCCAGGTGGGCTGTGGGCAGATTTGGGCTGTGGGCAGCCGGGCCTCCGCCGCGGCCTTGACGTGGCTGATAACGCTAACTGCTTACTCTGCGACGCGACGCCAGCACTGTGTCAACGGGCGCGCACTCTTGTTAATAGTCGCACAAACGCTGATACGCGTCCGCGCGGCTTAGACGATACCTTCCCTTATCAGGTGCCCATCACGGTCAGGCCATGCGTTATCGATTTCTAGCTAGATCACCGCGTGAAACTTCGTCATGCATTGAAGCCCATGCGCTACCTACTGAATTCACTTTTGTTCAGCTCCTTTAATGTTTCCATCGATCGTGCCGTACTATGACATGCATGGCTCACTCCTAACACCATATTTCTCGCGCAGCGCGTGAAAATGCCTCCGCCCCCCCCCCCCCCCCCCCCCCAGCTGCGCCGGAGAGAGCTGCACTGCTAGAGTACGGACAATAGCGTACACGTGATGGGCCAGCGCACGGAAGAGCTGATCTCAATGAAGTCGAACCACGATTTCCTGCATGCGTGGCAGGCATGCAGGAAATCGTGGGCTCTAACAGTTGCGATGGACAGGTCTCTCGATCACTGTGTCGTTTTCGTGCGAATAAGATGAGCTGTGTTGCAATAATTCGCAACGTGGCAGAGCAGCCTTGTCCTTTACACCTAGAAAACCGCGGGCAAATACGGTATAACGCATTACACAGTACAGGCATGCCCGCATTTTCAGCAGGCACAAGTCTAGCGGCGCGTGTGCTGACAGGCGGGACAGTCTGGGTCGCCCCCGCAGGCTAGGTGACAGTCTGGGTCGCTCCCGCAGGCTAGGTGACAGTCTGGGTCACTACCGAAGGCTAGGTGACAGTCTGGGTTACTACCGAAGGCTAGGTGACAGTCTGGGTCACTACCGAAGGCTAGGTGACAGTCTGTGTCGCTGCCGCAGGCTAGGTGACAGTCTGTGCCGCTGCCGCAGGCTAGGTGACAGTCTGGGTCACTACCGAAGGCTAGGTGACAGTCTGTGTCGCTGCCAAAGGCTAGGTGACAGTCTGGGTCGCTCGCGCAGGCTAGGTGACGGTCTGGGTCACTACCGAAGGCTAGGTGACAGTCTGGGTCACTACCGAAGGCTAGGTGACAGTCTGTGTCACTACCAAAGGCTAGGTGACAGTCTGGGTCGCTTCCGCAGGCTAGGTGACAGTCTGGGTCGCTCCCGCAGGCTAGGTGACAGTCTGTGTCGCTCCCGCTGGCTAGGGGACAGTCTGTGTGACCTCTATCGGGCACAGATATGTGACCAGCAATGACCTCTATCAGGGTCAGAGCCCACTCATTCCCGGGTCTTCAGAAATTCGATAATAACTTGCGAACCACTTCACACACGACTCACCAAACAGCTTGCGTTCAGTGGTTTGGAACAGATTACCCAGATGAAAAACTCGCGCTGCGAAACACGGCACACCAACCGCCGGGCACAATAGCGGCCGGCTGCTTTCATTCCGCCTGTCGGACGAACGGCGAACGCATGCATAAACAGGTCAACCGGCAGTTACCACGCGCGACCTGGCGGCCGGCAGCGGCCGCTTCACTTGGGAGCGTTCCCGGCCCGCGCTTCCGGGTCGTCGAACCCGCCGACGCCGCCTCATGGCCGCCGGCTAACAGACAGGCGCACGCGCAGACAGACGGACAAAAACGCGACGGCCGGCATGTGGGCCGAGCGGGCCACGCGGCGGCCGCACCCCCTGAGGCACGGACCACGCGGCGGTCGTGGACCCTGGAGGCACGGACCACGCGGCGGCTGCGGCTCCCGGAGGGACGGACCACGCTGCGGCCGCAGCCCCGGAGGGACGGCCCATGCGGAGGCCGCGACACCGGAGGGACGGCTACGCGGAGGCCGTGGACCCGGAAAAGCGCACCGTCGAACGACAGGCGATAGTACACCTTCCACTATGGATGGTCAGTGAGATCGCATGGGGCACTCGGTCACGTATTATGAGCTGGATGCGGACGGGTCACGTGGTGCATCTTTGCCAGTTCGGTGTTTTGTGACGTCATGACGGCTAGTAGCCCCGCTGCTGGATAATACGCACGATGGTGATAAACGTTATGGGGCGCGTGGACTACTGCGGTCATTTTATGCTTGATAACGCTTGTGGGGGAAAAAAAAACATCAAATGTCGAAGAAAATGCACGATGACTCATCTTCATCACGTAGCCTCACTTGTTACATGTTTGGTACCAACGGCTAAATTTCAAGGTAATGAAGCCATCGTTATTATCCACCATGTATCACGATGCATGCCCCACTTACATGCGCCACGACTAACCATCCTCGCGGAACTTGACTTCTTACAGGCAAGGCAACTATGGCTAAATTTCGAGGCAATGACACTAATGTGTATGCTACCACTGGTCCACGTGTGCAGCCATGCGTGACACGCTATTCCAAAGACGCGAATATCGAACACATCTCGAGCACGCAGCCGCGTTTCGATGGTCCCATGTCACCATTCTTTATTTCTAGCTCCCGTCCGTACCAGCGTCATTGCCATGACAACGTTTAAACGAATCGCACGCAGCCAGCCGTCTTGGCTGTCCCGTGCCGTTACGTAACGCGGCAGTCCGTTGCGTTCTCCGCCCATCCTGATACGGCAATAGCGGCCGCTGTCCCCCGCTGGCTGGCGCGGACTGTCTGTCACGGCACCTCACCGTGACTCGAGACTTTCACATCACGGGTCAGCCCGCCAGGCGATGACCCGCGTGAAAGCGACTTCCAGCAGCGGGCCGCTCGCCGCCGCATAAATCCAGCCTGCGTGTGCTCGAGCCGGCCCCGCGGCACGCACGCACGCAGAGATGAGCCCGCACGTCCGCACGCACGCACACACGCACGCACCGCATGGCAACAACGAACTATGGGCAAACACATGGCGAAACAGCAATTCCAGTGGCGCCAGCGGCGTCAAGTTGAATAGATTTATAGCAGTTTCCCTCTCACCATGGCGCCATCAATATTGCGGCGCTTTCCCAACGTTGGGAGGAGTGCGGGCGGGAGGCGCTTTCACCAACGCCGACATGCCGCGCATCTGGCACTGCCGTCACCCTCAGTAAGGGAGGCCGCGCCGGGCATGCGAAGGACGGTGGCAATCAGCCTATGCGCCGGCTGTTGTGTCGCGGCTGTATTTCATCATCCCGTCACTATTTTGCTATTTAATGGATTTGTTACGCAAAAATTTGCTTCGAAATTTGATTTTCGTAGAATGGACAGAGAATTTTGATTAACGCCAGTTGTAACACCAACAGATAGCGAACGGCGGAAATATGGTCACAATTTTACTTTGTTTTCGACCATAACACAGCGGTTCATAGCATTGTCACAAATCATGGATCATTATAACCAACAAGCGACAGCTCACAACGCCGCCATGACTGGTACGAATTACGATCACGTAAGGCCCATCTTGAGATCACGACATTGCAACATTATCACCGCAGCATTAATGGCAAATCACAGCAAAAAGACACATAAACTGCGAGAATGCTCGACAGTTTACACCGTATTACATGAAACACTGACTTTTTGGTTAGTCCAATTTGTACGCAAGTTGTTCAGTGCATTAGCGAGGAATAGCATTCACATGGATAAGACAGTAGTATGAGCCTTATTCCTCGGAGAACACGAGGAGACTGGAGATGGCGTTGGGTTAAGCAAACTATGCCTCCATTCTCCTGGTTTTCTCCGAGAAATAAGGCTAACACTACCGTCTTATCCAAGTCCAATGTTTGCAGCTGCACTCACTTGGCTTGCGGGCAGGCCAGGCGTCGAAGCCGAACGTCTCCTGCTCGAAGGGCACGTTACCGGCGGCCAGGATCCAGCGCAAAGGCTCGGCCCGACCCTTTCCATCAAAGTAGATCAGCTTGAGAGCCGGCATCTTCGGTCTGCAACACAGCCGGTGCCGGCGGTCATCACAGGGCGACGCATCGACGCGTTAAGCCTACAGCCAGGTAGACAGTGCTTCAGTCTCAGACGCGGATCCCAGATCGCGCGGAGCTTGAGGTGAGCCAGCTCGGATCCGAGGTTCAGCGGAACACTCTGTAATACCCATACGGGGAGTGTAGCTGGTCTCATATTCCGCGCTGTTTCAGACTCGGGAGCAGGGAAGCTGGCCGCCGTCTGCTCTGGTGGATCCGCAAAGGAGCGCGACTAATCGCCAATTCCGCAAAGCGAATCCCCCACACAGAAATATCAAAGACCCGTGTCTGCGCCCGTCCTTTCAAGCGCATGTCCGTCCACGGCGTGCGCACACAGTGAAGCGGATATTCTGTAGCCCGCGTTTTCAGTACGCTAACGATGACGCACAGTCTCCACCAAGGCCGCGCGACGTGGAAACGCCACCACAAAGCGGCCCTCCAGAGCCGCCCACCGTGCCGCCCCGCCGCTGATAGTCTGACGGCGCGCGTGGTATTGAACAGTAGACCTTGGACTGGGACAGAACACCTGTGACGGGCCCGGCCTGTGCGATCTTGGTCAATGACCTGCCACCGCCGCAGCACAGGTGTCCACCCGGGGGGGGGGGGGGGGGGGGGAGAGTCTGGAGGTAGGCAGGTCATGCCCATAGCTCATTTCATAGCAATCTTGCTCTTTCATAGGACGCCTGCAGTTCTTCGTCATTGCTGACTGCCAAGTTAATTCCGACATGACATGACACGGTGAATTGTAAGGTATAACGCAAGGAAAGGAATGACATTTCGAAAGAGAAAAGACAAAGGTGATACCGAAGGTCCAAACAGACCCACACGGGGTCACAACCTCAATCACGAACCCGTCGAGTCGACAACTTCTCAACGGCTCGCGTCCTGTAGAGTCACGCACAACGAACAATGACAACAGGACGTTGCCATCACAAACGTGTCTCGCAAAGAAACCGAATTATATGAACGCTAATTGCTCATCGCCGGGTAAACTATCTACCGTATTTCCGGGACACCCAGAACCTCGCAGAAATAGAGCGACCTCTTCGCCTATTCTTCCGGCGACACCAGGCCACAGCCCGTCGCTATCGCCCTGCCGCCGTGCCGACCGTCAGCCTCCACAGGTTCGGCGTCGATTCCGATCTCCGTGTCTGGTCAAGCCGACTCCGATTGGCATGTCCGGTGGAGGCGGGCGCGCCCGTCGCGCGCGCGGCCCGATGCTGGTCTGACTGACGTCACCGGCGATGGGTCCGACGCCGGAAGACGCGGGCCCGCGCTGGCCGGAATGGGCCGATGGCGTGCCGGACAAAAACGCCTGATCGCTCTCCTATCGCCCTCGATCGCTTCTGTCATCTAGAGGAGCTGCGTTCATTAGATAATTGGCCTGTCGTTAACTGTCGATCGCTGCTGAAGCCCACACAATACAGCACTGGCAACGGACCCTAACTACGTGATATTTGCTGTCTACACGTTAGCTATTAGGCTTTACAGATAACCGCCCACTTGGCAGCTTTTATTGTTGACAGCGAACATGCCGCAGGAATGTCGAATATTAACGTCGGAGAAAGGGCACCTGGACTGCCCGAATACCACGCCGGCTGCACCGATACTCGCCCGCCCCGATACAGTGCAGCGCCACGGTAAATCACCCTTTTATAGGGCCTTGCTGCACCCGAACACAGCATTATCGACCGACCAGCGAGCGCGGACGACCAGCACGGCAGCAGCCGGCCGAGCGAGCACGCCTGTTACCGGCGTTCGGTTGAGAACGGCAGCCGGGCATGGTGACCCCCCGGCCTGTCGACCTGAGGCGCGGTGTGATCTTCCAACCGTGGCAAAAGCCGGCGGTACTACATCGGTGGGTACTAAACTTTTAGGGGCCGGCACTTAAATGGTACCGACGACGATTTACCAGTAAAAGGAAATATAGTTCTTTCATGAATGAATTTATATCAGGCAACAGGGTTTTGGGAGCCATTTTTCCTCGGATTAGGCCGGTATCATGCATCTATACTCGATATGTGCACCGATGGCGGCGTCCGCGCCCATGATTCAGCTGCACACAGACGGGCAGCAGCAAGCCGTCACACGTCACGGGGGTGGGGCCGGCACCAAAATATATCGCCCCCTCCCCGCCACGTCTGGTCGACAGCCGCGCTCCCGGCGTGCGCGCGGCACGGCACGTCACGTCGCGCCACGTCTCGCCATAGCCACGTGACGGCAACAGATGGCAGGACAGACCGGCGCGACCAGCACTGCCGGCTCCGTCTCAGTGGAGAATTCATCAACGTATACCGAGCTCCAGACTACCATCATTGACGAGGAATAAAAACGGTCGGCCTTCAGACCGATGTGATGCTGCTGCTAGTTGTCTTCAGATGGTGTCTTTCCACACGAAGTTCAGAACATTAGGAAGGCTATGGCAGACCAGCAACCATCCCAATACGGCTGCCAGGACAGAGATCGCGGAAGCCGAAAACCGTAGTGTCTATCCGAACCATCCACCGTACCGCGCCGCATCAATTGGCATATCTTGAGCAGCCGCTAAGGCGGAATGTGGTTCGAGATGTCAGGTGGGCCGAGGGAGGGGGGGGGGGAAGAAGCCCTCTGCAACCCTCCGCTGTCGCGAGTATGAATCGTGAGCGGGCGCTCGCTGTGAACGACGGAGCGTCACCAGCGTTCGCTGTGAACGACCAAGCGTCACCAGCCTTTGCTGTGAACGACCAAGCATCACCAGCCTTCTCGCTGTGAACGACCAAGCGTCACCAGCCTTCTCGCTGTAAATGACGGAGCGTCACCAGCCTTCTCGCTGTGAACGACGGAACGTCACCAGCCTTCTCGCTGTGAACGACGGAGCGTCACCAGCCTTCGCTGTGAACGACGGAGCGTCACCAGCCTTCGCTGTGAACGACCAAGCGTCACCAGCCTTCGCTGTGAACGAAGGAGCGTCACCAGCCTTCGCTGTGAACGACAAAGCGTCACCAGCCTTCGCTGTGAACGACCAAGCGTCACCAGCCTTTGCTGTGAACGACGGAGCGTCGCCAGCCTTCGCTGTGAACGACGGAGCGTCACCAACCTTCGATAGCTGTCAGCGAGCCGCTGCTCAGATGTCCCTACTGAAGCTCAGGGGGACGAAGATCTGCCTGACCATGTCATCAACATGGCAGCATCGTCGCCACCGTTAGAGGCGCCGTGAACGTCTCGGGTGACTTAGCATGCGCCGCCTCACCGGCCCACTGCAGCGTCGCCCAGCCGCCACTGACGACCTGTGGCTCGCTGACACTGCAGACCACCGGATATCCTGAATATTGACGTGCGAGAACATCTCATTTCCACTTCGAGAACATCTCAAGAACATCTCATTTCGTGCGGCATTGTGACAACAAATCGAGGGAACGCAGGTTAAGGTGGCACGTGTTTTACGACTACATTAAATAACAGCGCCGCCTGGCATCGATCCGTTGAGAAATCAAGCCAACTCAATACTAGGTAACGCGCTCCGGGCCACTTAACACAAGGCAATGAGTACGAATTGCGGTGGCTGAGGAATGAGGTATATGTTGTTTCTCTATCTGACAACGTTATCCCAAACCCCACCCGGTCACTGGCATTTCCTCATTAGTTCATAATTTCGCCATTCCAGAATTAATAGGAAACATCTCCCTTCCCTTGATCCGGAAATTTAATTAATGCCACCTCGTTTCTTAACAAAGCATCCCAGCACTTCCGTCGAAAAAACCGTGGATTTACGTAATACATCGCGGCCACGGGACCAATGACATCACGTTCACGAACATCTCGTTCCACATGACAACTGAATCATTCCAGTAAATTGGAAAGCATTTTAAGTTGCTCAGCATCATACCACCCGACGTCGGACTGTTACACTGGCTCACACATACGCAAACAAAAATGGCGCATGAAGACCTTAATGTAATCCGCAATCATTGCCCACGTGATTGCTCTGACTAGCGCGAATGTTGGAAGCGGGGTAACGGAAGGTAACAGGGCAGCCACGTTATTTCCGGCAAGCATCTAACATTAACCATGCGGTGCTGCAAGGAAGAGACAATGGGAATACCGTCTTCCCAATCGGGTCTTCATAGCGAACCCACCGACAACGGGCGATGAAAGCGATCAAATACGCAATAACCAAGGAAAAAACAGTGGGAAGACCGTCTTCCCAATCAGATCTTCATAGCGGACCCGCCGACAACAGACGATGAAAGCGATCAAATACGCAATAACCAAGGAAGTAACGATGGGAATACCGTCTTCCCAATCGGATCTTCATAGCAAACCCGCCGACAACAGACATCGAAAGCGATCAAATACGCAATAAGCAAGGAAGAAACAGTGGGAAGACTGTCTTCCCAATCAGATCCTCACAGCGAACCCGCCGACAACAGACGATGAAAGCGACCAAATACGCAATAACCAAGGAAGAAACAGTGGGAAGATCGTCTTCCCAATCGGGCCTTCATAGCAAACCCGCCGACAACAGACCATGAAAGCGATCAAATACGCAATAACCACATCACCGTAACCGTCCCCTCAAGATAAATATGCTGTAGCCCCGGGGAAGCGTGCGTATAACTTACGTCGGGTTCTGTTCCTTGGCCACGCGACCCTCCTTCGACGCTCTTCCGACCACACTGCCCATCTGTGCGCCCGCTCCGTCCGTTTCTATGCGCTCAGATAGAGGCTACGACCGGCCGAACCTCGGCAGCCCAGGAACGTCGGCACCATCTGCGCGCGCAGAACCGCCGCGGGGCATGATGGCAGACGCCGCCGGAGCTCCGCTTACGCGCGAAGCCGCCTCGTCATGTAGCCGCCGGCGAAGCCCCGCTGAGTCACGATGATGATTGGCGGAAGGTGCTGGAAGGAGACGCTCGTCAGAGCTCTGATGGGAGTGCTCGCGGCCGGTGATTTGGGCCGAGAAGGTGCACGATTGTCGCGAGTCACGGTGACGTCACCCATTGACCGACGTGTACGGGGGTGAAACGAGCCACCTTTCCCAAACGCAGGCCTGCGCCCGGGCTTCGCGCGTGGTGATGGGAGCGGTATGCTAATGTCAGACTGTTATGCCTGCCGAACCAAGGCCAACGGAAAAACACGTTGGAGGCCATACTCACCCGACCCGTAAATACAAGAGCACCCACAAACGCACGCCCCACCCCGCCTACATGCAAGGTTGAGGGAGCCGATGCACGCACATCACAATACTGTGGGTAACTCGTGGGTAAGCAGCGCAGGGCGGGTTTCATGATTCCCGATGTACCTCGTCGTACATCCATGCCACCGGCGCTTCATTACCGCCCTGTGTAATGAAGGGCGCCGTTGCATGACGCGTAGCCATTGGGTGGTGGTGTTCTCATACGAAGTCAAAATCGCAACATAGCATTGTAAGAAACAAAACTTGTCGAGTACGGGACAGTGCGCGACTAATAACAAAGCCGCAGCAACGAGCTGAACGGTAATCGAGCCCCCCATCAGCCGAGTCACCCCCGATCATTCATAAACATCGAGTCACCCCCAGAAATCCCTGAAAGAGCCCGCCAAGTGCTGAAAAAACCGTTCAATGCAAAACCAGGTTTTTGTCGAGGTGTTTGTTCGACACAACTGCAGCGTCGTCACATGTCAACATCTTTGCACTAGGCCAGCACCCAGCACACAGTGGAGCGGGCGAATGAGGGAAGCCTTCAAAGAGAGTCTGGCACCTTTGTTTGCACTCCTCACTCCCAGTTAAAGATCAGGCGCGTCCAGCTTGGTCGGTACACCACTCGTCCCGAAATGCTTCCGAATAGCTCGGAGCTTTGATTTGGGGTAGCCGCTCAGACGAGAGGTATGCCTTTGAACAGTGGCAGGGGGGGGGGGGGGGGGCGGGAGGCGGGAGGTGTCTCCACCGCTACACCTGACCGCGAGGGAGGCGTCTCCACCACTAGACCTGACCGTGAGGGAGGCGCCTCCACCGCTACACCTGGCCGTGAGGGAGGTGTCTCCACCGCCACACCTGATCGTGAGGGTGGCATCTCCACCGCCACACCTGATCGTGAGGGAGGCGTCTCCAGCGCTGCACCTGACCGTGAGGGAGGCGTCTCCACCGCCACACCTGACCGTGAGTGACTGCCACACCGCCCGCCCGACCGCCACAGCTGTCCGCAGATAGCCTTCGCCTCCGTATGGGAGGCCTCTGAGACCTTTCTGCCCTTTCAGAGATGCTACAGATGCGGCGGTTTCGTGCTCTGATTCACTGCTATAAACTAAAGATGGGAGCCGAGGGCGCGGAGTTCAAAGACGCTGAGAATGCGCAGCAGACGATGAGTGCCCATCGCTTTGTGTGCTGTGTGCGACACGTGCAGGGGCCGCGAGATGTGTCGCTGCACTTAGCCGTGGAAAAGGACACAACCGAAGACTCGGCCAGGAGAATTATCAACCGCTCTGGTTTAAGAGGTGGTACCGAAGGTGAGATAGTGGACGGACTGTCTGAATTTGGTGGTGGCTCATTTTGGTCACCGCTCACCATACGTCTTGAAGGATAGTCGATATAACCGCACGTTTGTTCGTGACAGACACTGTGAGGGATTACTACAGCAGTCACACTGCCTTGTGAACACAGAGACTAAGGTCCGTTTTACTCTGCCATCGCGACAGCCGTGGGCACTGGACTCCAGCTCATCAAGTCCACAGTTGGTAAACCATTTCTGGTGGCAAGTCTCAGACGACCGCTTAGGGTGCTGCTACTTCACGACGTAGGTGTGCTATCGGGTGGAATCTTCACCCGGAGCCAGACCTCAGCACTAAAATTTTTAAAAACACTCATCAGGTTGTTTTCTAGATACGTATGAAGTTTGCCCTGAAGTCGTCATGCGTACCTGCCCTAGATAGGTCTCCATCGGTAGATGTTATCGCCGTACGGCGTAGATCCGCGATAAGTGTGTGGTCTTGGATGGTGCAGAACATACTTCTTCTAGAAGATGTAAGGTCATAGACAGGCAAAACTTTACCCATATCTTTCAAATAAGATGGAACAAAAGCTTAGCGTTCATTTGACGGGTGCAGATCTGGGCGGCATGGCGCTTAAGGGAGCCCTGCGGTGTGCGGTAGGCTCTGAGGTCTCTGATGGTCTCTGATGATCAGGCTCTGAGGTCTCTGATGGTCTCTGATGATCAGGCTCTGAGGTCTCTGATGGTCTCTGATGGTCAGGCTCTGAGGTCTCTGAGGTCTCTGATGGTCTCTGGTGATCAGGCTCTGAGGTCTCTGATGGTCTCTGATGGTCTCTGATGGTTAGGCTCTGAGGTCTCCCGATGATACGGTGCCGTTGCAGCCGGTACATAAACTCAGGTGACACCCCTCGCGCGGAAAGGGTGGTGATAGCGACGCTGCAGGCAGAGGCGGATTCGAAAAATCACCAAAGAGGGTCATCAAAAGTCACGCTGGATCTGACCCGATAGAGATATTAGCTTTCCCATGCCGGCGCTACTAGAGGAGGACAAAGGTTGGTGCATAATCTGAAATGCACGACGATACGACACATAGGGAAACCCATGGCTGGTCACCATGACTATCATAATGGACGTAACTGATTGATCCTGAGGTATTCTTGCTACATCGTTATATATATATATATATATATATATATATATATATATATATATATATGTATACCTTTTCATCATTTCACGTTCGCAGTACTTTAAGATTTGGTTCCTCGGGATGAAATCGGCAGGCAGAAAATGACGTATTGGTGTATATGGCATAGCCAACACATTTTCAAAGTAAGCGTGCCGGATGTATTTATACCCGTAAACTATAGGTCTCGCCCCGTTGATCCCATTGTCCGTGCATTTCAGATTAGTACCATGGGTCGCCATGATCTTGCAATTCCCGCTAGATCCGACGCCAGTGGTGGGTCCCAATCAATGCATTTTTATACTGAAGCAGAATTAAAAGGTCACTCATGATTGTTTGGGTATTAATGAAGGGACCATTTGCTCGGAGCGATATGAAGATTCATACATATGGGAAATTGTGATTGGCATCATGGTAGCTCGAAATACAATAGCATTTTGTCCCGATCTTTTTTATTAAACAAAACACGACGCAAGTCGTCGCACACCCGTTTATGGAGCGGCAGCGAATGCAAAGGCCACGTTAGCATCCAGGGCCCGTGGCACGACCGGGGGTCCAACTCGGGTCTCCCACGTGAAATCCGAAGGTCATTACGGTCATTACGCCCCTTCGGCCACTACATCCATTCGGCGGCCTTACATGACGCCCTAACCACTCTGCTATTACGCCCCCTTGCCTTACCATTAGCATCAACGAGAAGCCCATATTTGTACTCAGCTTGTTCTGCGGCCTGTGCCGGACCTCGCCACCCCGTGATGAGTTTACACATCGTTCAAAGATCCGGGACTAACGTGACAAGTCAGCTGGGCCCAGCGGTTGATCTCGGACGCTTTTTATAGCGCAGTCTGGCATGCGTCCCATCTCTGGCGGCTGAGTGGTTTGTTTGTCCACGAGACCATGTCGGGGTAGGACAGCGTCTCCCAGCTCAGCTCCGGAACGACAAACACGCAGATGAGGTGGGGGCTTCGCTTCCTAGCAGCAGGAAGCTGGCTTCTTTCCTTCATCTGTTATTGTCAGCTGTCGTTGCCAACGCCACGTCTTCGCGTTGCGCAAAACGAGGGTTGTTTTTCGCGGTCTTACAAGCCACGTGAGCTGTGGCATCAGCAGCCACAGGAGCTGCGGCATCAGCAGCCCTGCGTTGTGGAACGAAGAACAACACCATTGGAAAACTTCAACGCGTTTGATGCCGAGCCACAGGGGGCCGTCAACCTAGCGTAAGACCGTGATCAGCTACTTCATGTCACCGCTTGGGTGCCCCGTTTTGGTATGCATCGCCAGGATCGGCACGACCAGTCAGCCAGCGGTAGTGGTTGACGAGCCCCCAATTTTGTTCAGTGTTCATGACGGTGTTCATCCTGGGCTGACCACTATAGCCTGACAGTGCGATAGTGATACAACAGGCTGCCGTTACTGACAGTTACGTCATAGCACCCTGATACATTTTTGAGCCAAGTGCCGGCAAGGACGCCCATCGCCGCAGAGACTCCATGTCTTTGATGATAACATTGGGACAAAATGTTTCAGCTTAAAAGCTGGCGACAACATGTAATCACCGTTTTCACACTCGACGTGCTGCGACGAAAACACATAGCCCGTCGGACCCCACGCGTTCGCCTGCAGCTGCGCCGCGCGGACGGCGGCGTGTCGGAGACGGAATGGACACCGGCCACAGGAGCTGAGACTTCAGCCCTATCGCTTCGCAGCGCGGAAAAGATGGGCCTGCGTGGTGAAGACCTTCAGCCGCCAGTCACCCGTCTGCTGAACGCCGACAACCGGGAAATGGAGTGCGTCGGCACCGGCGGCGTCACACTGCAGCTGGGTGAGGTCATCAGGACACGTCCTGATGGACAGTCCTGATGACGTCATCAGGACACGTCATCAGGACAGTGGATGTGTCCGTGATTTGCGGTCTGCACAGCCCTCTGCTGTCCTGGCGCGATTGCATGGAGCCCAGCACACTCCCTCCGAGCTTCCCGGCGCAGATTCGACAGGTCAGCAGCGGCCCGCCGCGCCGGCCGACGCCGGATCAGCATGTCGCCGCTGCGTCACCGCCCGCGGCGCGCTCTCCGCCGGCCGCCGGGTACCGGTGCCCCGGGACCACGTCTGTCTCGGACAGCGGCGCGGCAAACTTCAGCGTTACAGGTGCCGGGACAGGGCTGACGGTGTCAGTGGCGGCGGCGCACGACGCCGCGCAAGAGGCTACGTCGAAGCAGCGAGAAGCCGGCTCGCCTCAGACACAGAGATGGAACCGCCCATAACACAGCCGGAGCGCCTCGCTGGGACCGGTGGCGCCGCCCCGACACGGCAGAGAACCGGCGGCGACGCCCCGGCACAGCAGAGCACCGGCGGCGCCCCCTCGGCACAGCAACGGAAACATCAGTTTGAAGCACTGAAGGCTGAGTTTCCCCGCGTCTTCGACGTCCAATCACCTCTGCGGAAGATGGTGGGAGAGCCGATGCGAATATGACAGATGACGGATGACAGATGAAGCTGACAGATGACGCCGTCCCCCATGCGCTATCGACAGCGACGAACATTCCGTTCTGCTGGAGACAGGATGTCAGAGAGCAGCTTGACGACCTCCTCAGCAAGGACATCATAGAGCCCGTCGAGCACCCCACGCCGTGGTGTCACCCCATCGTCCCGGTGGCGAAGCGGTCGCCAGATGGTGCAGTGTCAGGCTGCCGCCCACGGCCGATTTTACGAAGCTGAATCGATTCGTGAAGAGGCCGGCCCGCCCAGTCCGCTCGCTGCAGGACGCGGTGGCGGCAATCACGCCTGGCGCGGCCGTCTTCACCAAGCTGGACGGCAAGGCCGGCTACCACCAGGTCCCAATCAGAGAGGAGGATCTAGATCTGACATGCTTCATCACGCCGTGGGGCAGGTTCAGGTACAAGAGGGTCCCGATGGGCATCGTCAGCTCAGGCGATGTTGACAACCAGCGCGGCGATGCCGCCCTGGGAGACATCCCGAACACCTGCAAAGTGGTGGACGATGTGCTCGCCTATGACTCTGAGTACGAAGCCCATGTGCCGCACGTGCGCCAAATACTTCAGCGGTGTTAAGAGCATGGGATCACCCTGAACGCGGAAAAGTGCTGCTTTGCGGAGGCGGAATAATAATTCTGCGGCTACAACATCAGCTCGACTGGCTACACCACTGACGATAAGAAGATTCGAGTCATCAAGTCGTTCCCGAAGCCCAGCAACATCACCGACCTGAGATCATTCCTCGGCCCAGTCAACCAGCTGGGGTCCTTCTCCTCTGACGTCGCCGCGGCCGCTGAGCCGCTCCGTGAGCTGCTGCGGCCGCGGAACGCCTGGCTATGGACGCCTGGCTATGGACGCCTGGCTATGGACGCCGGCTCACGATCAGGCGTTCGCCGCCGCGAAGATGGAGCTGCTGTCGCCTCCCGTGCTGGAGTTTTTCAATCCACTGCGGCGGACGGCGCTGGAGACTGACGCAGCCCGCGCCGGCGGTCTCGGTTTCTGTCTCCGTCAGCTGGACAGGGCTGGCCGGTGGCGCCTGATCCAGTGCGGATCTCGGTTCCTGTCGGAGACGGAGTTACGCTACGCAGTGATTGAACTCGAGCTGCTGGCCCTGGCGTGGGCGTGCCGAAAATGCAACATATATCTCAGCGGTATGCAGCAGTTCGAGATGATGACGGATCATCGGCCGTTGATCCCCATTCTCAACTCGAAAAGCAAGGCGGACATCGAGAACCCTCGTTTGCAACGTCTCCGAGAGCGACTCGACCAGTTCAACTTCGCCGCCACCTGGCGGCAGGGAAAGCCGCACGCCATCCCAGACGCGCTGTCTCGGGCGCCCGTGGATGACCCAGTGCCTGATGACGAGGAAGCGGAACAAGACGTCAGTCACCAGATCGCCAGCATGGTCGCCAGGCTCGTCAGTGACGTCACCAACACCGACGGTGGCGCCAGCCCGCTCCGGGACGTCGTGCTGTCAGAACTCCGCGCCGCCGCCGAGAAGGACCCGGAGATGATCGCGCTGAAAGATGCCATCTCGACCGGTTTCCCAGAGCATCGGACGCAGCTGGAGCCGCTGCTGGGCCCCTACGGTGGCCTCCGAGACTGTCTGGCGGTGGATGACGGCCTGGTGGTGTGCGGTCGGCGGTTGGTGATACCGCAGTGCCTCCGTCACGCCACTCTCCAGAAACTTCACGCCAGCCCCCAGGACGTCGAGCGGACCAAGAGGCGGGCACGGCAGGCGGTGTACTGACCCCGGGTGGACCAGGACATCACGAACTTCATCGGCGCCTGCAGCAAATGTCAACTGCACCTGTCCAGTCAGCAGAAAGAACCCCTGACGACAGAGAAGGCACCCTCGCGAGTGTTCAAAGCCTTCTCCGCGGACTACTTCGCCTGGGCCGGACGGACCTTCCTGGTCTACGTTGACCGCCTCTCTGGCTGGCCATTCGCGTCACGGATAACCGGAGAGGCGTCAGCCAGAGACCTGGTGAGCAGCCTACGCGGCAGGTTCCCCGTCACCGGTGTACCGGCCTACATCAGGACCGACGGAGGGCCCCAGTTCAGCGCCCGGCTCACCCGTGAGTTCTTCCGCCGGTGGGGTGGGGACCATCAGCAGTCAACACCTCACTACCCGCAGTCCAACGGGCACGCGGAGGCTACCGTCAAGGCCGTCAACGGCTCGTGCAGAAAACCACCGCCGGCGGAGACCTGAACGCGGACGACTTCACAGCCGGTCTGCAGGAGCTGAGAAAAACCCCGCGGGCGGACTGCCGATCTCCAGCGCAGATCTTGTACGGTCACCCGCTGCGTTCAGCGGTCCCGGTGCACCACCGTACGTTCGCTCAACGCTGGCGGGAGGCCGCGGACGACTGCGATACCAAGGCGGCAACACTTCTGGAGCGCTCCGTAGAGCGGTATGACGAGTCGGCGAGGTGTCACTGCCCGCTTCGGGTCAGACAGCGCGTCCTCATCCGGGATCCGACCTCTCATCTGTGGGACCGCACCGGCACCGGCACCGGCGTCGGATCGCGGCGTGACTACCTCGTCCGGCTACCGAGCGGCCGCAGCTTCTGGCGGAATCGTCCGTTTCTCCGTCCGCTTCAACCCCTGATCGCCAGCGCCGGCAGTCAGGAGGACACGCGACGACCAGCGACAGTCAGAATCACATAGTGGATGGACCAGATGATGGCGCCGCCGGCGCCGTCCCCAGTGAGCACCTAACCTGCCCCGATGACGCCGGAGACAAGGACCGCCGAGTCAGAGGTCCCCAATGACAGCGCGCCGCCCAGCTTGACCGACGGCCTGCCACGACCCGCGGCTGACACACCCGCCAACACCGCGCTAGTGCCTATGTTGTCGCCGCCACCTCCGCTCCGATCCCCTCGACCCACTCGGCGGTTGTCTGTCTGGTGGTCAGACCCGGTGTCGAGCACGGCTGGAACTCCAGACATCACCGCCGACTCACCGCCCAGCCTGGCCGGCGACCAGACGTGCGTTGCGTCTGACATCACGCCCATCACGGACCCGGCGCCTGTGGCGTCACCGCCGCCCCCGCCCCCGCCCCAGCGGGAGCCGAGGACCGCCGCCAACCACAGCGTCTGTCAATCAGGTGGTCAGACCCGACATACACGTGTGTGTGGACGACCCCCCCCCCCCCCCCTCCACTTGTCAGCCGGCAGCCCTCGTGTGTTTCTTGTTTTGCCGCAGCCTGAGCTCGTTCAGCCTAGAGTTATCTTTTCAGTCGGGCGTTAAGTCACGCTCATGTGTCAACATTGGGCCTATGTTAGACGTCCCGCGTCATCCCCTTCCGCAAGCGTCTTGGGGGGAGGTGATGGGATGCAATATATCTGCATCACCTCCCTTCATACAGGGAAAGTGATGCAGGGATTTGGTAGCCCTTAGTTTTGTTTATTTTGTGTGGCAGCACAGAAATACAGTTGCCGTCAAGATTCCGAGTCGTGCGCGTGTGGGGTTCGAAACAAAGCATCAATCGTATTTGTTGACAACGTGTCGAACCCGAGTGACACTCGCCCGCGCGGACATGACACATGCTGCAACTGAAGCCGTGAATGACGTAATTGTCGAGTGGCTCATATCTGGCGTTCGTGAGCCACTCTGGCGTTCGTGAGCTATTCTCAGATATAACGGCCGTCAATTGGCTCTTAATCGATGTTGTGCAAGACACAATGACGCAATCAAACAATGATGTATTGGGGAGCATTTTTACTGAATAGAGACATTATGTTATCCAGAGCAGTCTTATCTCCATCTTATCTCTTATTTATCTCCAGCATCATCTTATCTCCAGCACCAGCTTATCTCCCACTTAGAAGCATACCAGCAGCTTTTATAAATCCGCACTGATTTGACCACTGCTGACCACAAATCTTATAACAGGCCAGTCACGACGACCTGGCTGAATCTGCTGTCCACTCCCTGTGCAGCGTGGCGAAAGGCCCGGAGTTAACCCATACTGGCATGTTAATACGATTGGGATTGGCGATCGAGGCGCTGTTGGTGGCCTCCCACCGATAATGGGAGGATGGTGAGTTTCAGGCGCCGTGGAGTGAGCCCATTAAAGTGTCGATTCTGAAGCCCAGCAACCGTGCAGCACATCCAGCAGATTATCGTCCCATTGCGCGTGCTCCATCCATATGTAAGCTGTTCTTTATGTAAATTATATGTAAGCAGATGTAACTGTCCGTCCGCCATGGTTTTTAGAACGGTAGAATATTTTCGCAGACGACCAGTGCGGTTTTAGGGGAAATCGGAGTAAACTGGGGCACACCACATAACGCAGGACATTACGGTCCACGTCATTGTCAGGGGGTAACTCGTTGATGCCGTTTTTTGGTATTAAAATGCATGTGATAGCGCATGGTGTTATGGTATATTATAAAAAAATCATTACGAGATCCGTTGAGCGATACGATCTGGTCATCCGTCTCCACACATTCTTGCCTTTGACTAACTTCCTCGCTGACCTGTCCAAAGTTCATGCTGACGTTCATTACTCATAACAATGTCTCATAGCAATATCTCGTAACAACGCTCATAACAATGCCTGCAAAAGAACGGTGTGGCCAGGGCATTGTCTTCTTTGTTTGCGAGTCACGATAAATGACCCTGGACATACACTCTCACAATTGATTGATCGATCTTCATTCGTTGGCGATTTCACAGTCTGGCGCCCCTCGTCAACACAGCTTCTATGGAACGGTAGTTGCAGCTGTCGTTGGCCCGGCTGGAGAAATTGAATACGCTTTATTAATTAATAGAAGCCGTCTCCATCCCCGTGTCTCTGTGCCTAACCGATCCCCGCCGAGCCGGCTACGCGCTGCTTGGACATGCTTCTAGACAGTCCATTGGCATATAGCAGACATCATTTGCAGTCTAACGGAACTAGCGTTTTAAAGCTCGGAGCGTTCTGAAGTGTACCGCTCGCACCTCGAACCATGCGGATCTGGTGGCATTCTTACTGCTGTACTACCCGTTGCTAACCTCTAAGGTCGAATGCAGTTGTTTTATCTATAACGGTGCGCACAGCTCGCGAAAATCCATGTTGGACAATGCGTATCACACCACTCATTGCTCACACCACTCAATTATCATTGCCACAGGTACATTCAGGACATTTCTAGACATTAGCCTTTTGGTGGGGGCGGACGAGCCACGGTTGTCGCTCAGGGGATAAATGCCTGGAATACGTTTCGCACACAAGTTGGCACAATGCTCTAACCAGCCGACGCATAAAACAGTTTTTACGATGCGGATGGGGGGCGGGGGGGATGGCAAAGTACGACCTTTCTTTAACCTTACTCGCTTGGCGGCCTTTTCGGACTGTGAACCTTTCAGTCGCATGCTCTATCTGACATGTTATTTCAACCCTCGCCCTACGAAAGATTTTTACGCAGTTTTTGATATATATATATATATACATATATATACGTATATATATATATATATATATATATATATATATATATATATGCATACTTAACAGATAAATTGCGTTGGCAGTTTTCACTTTAAAGTACGCCAGTAGCTAGAAGTGAGCTTGTTTCATCAGAGCTCATGCTTATTTTAATATTTTGAGATGTGGCACAAGCCCCGAAATAGAGTTTTCGGCTCTTAGTGGTATGTTCGTCATATCCAGTAATTGCCTAAATGCCTGCTTTTTATGACGAAACGCGGCGCACGATCGAGGCGTGCAATCATCAGGAAAATCTCACTATCAGTTGATTACAGTCTGTCGTTGAGATAATCCATGTTGCATCGCCGACAACACAAATGTTTAATTGTCTATATATTTATTGACTATGAGCTTTGCACAGCCAATGAGGTGGGGGTCCTGCATGACGGTTTTATGACGTCATACATGTCCCGGTGACTCCCATGGGCGATGCATCATAGGCTGCACAAAGTCACGCGCATCAGGCTCAGAAAGAAGAGGAAAAGGACGGAGGAAAGAGGAAAGATAAAATAAAGTAGACAAGAGGAAAAGAGAAAGAGAGAAGTAAGAAAGAAAGAATACACATGGCTGCGGACTGCAGAGAATGATTATGAGAAAGATCATCTCCGTTCAAAAGCCGGCATAGAAATGTGGGGCGGTATCTTCAATGGTGGCTATGGGCGCAACATGATCTCCGACATCCATGTGCCCCAAAACTCGAGTGATCGCCATCATCAACCACGGCTTCACCTAGCTCCGATAGCTCTGAAGAAACCCTTCCGTGGTTATGGTTCTCGCACTCGCGAACGACGACTCCGAACGCGGTCTTGAACAGGAATCAATGTCCTCCGAAAAAATGTCAACTGAGGCGTTCGTTCCTATTTCCAAACTGTCAGAAGTCTGACGAGTGATCAGGTCAGACCGGGAGAGTACGGTGGGTGGCATATGGTCTCGATATGCTCGTCGAGCTCGAAGTCCATCACAACACGGACCTCGTCGGGCGGAGCGGTGTCCTCGCTCGAATGCGACGCTAGTCGGTCCCGTCCCTCCCCACTGTCACGACGAGAGATTCCGGCTACTGCTTGCAATTGGGTGATGGATCTAGCACAACCCGTACTTTCGTACCAGCTCGCTTGCTGTTACTAGCTAGGGTACCGGTGGCGCAGTGGTCAAGGTGCCCGTCTGGGAAACCGGGGGTGCGGGATCGATTCCCGGCAGTGCCGAGCAGCGGGCGACGCCATGTAAATTCAGCAGCTGATTGCATCGTAAAGCCACGATTACCGCTCTTTGTTATACCTCAGTGATGGCAACATTAAATAACTGAAGCTCGTGACAGATATTCGATACCGGTGCGCGCTTGCACCGCACACATAACGCGGCCAGCACAATTGTTTCATTGTCCTCACTCGGTTTAAAGAGTTTTCAGAGCCATAAAGGGCCATACGCATTCAATATCTCGAAAAAGGCACTGGAATTGGACAACACCAGATACCGAAAGATAGGTTTCACTGTCGCTCTTGACATCGAATGTCTGGCATGGTATGCTCATATGAAAAGACCCACACATTTTTTTGTCGCTTTATCAATGTGTGAATGGTAGCTCAGGTGCCTATTCATTGCAATGTTAATGTTCCCTACAACTTCAGTGTTTGGCATGCGGTGTACCTGTACAAGAATTGAGCTGAGCAGGCAATTTAGGTTCAGAGCCTGTCAGGAGTATCTGCCATTACAATCTACGTTTTCGCACCATTTATATACTTTCCGTTTAAGTATTATCATTTTAATCGTGACGCCTTTATAGTACCATATTTTTTAGAAGAGTCCGTGTATTTTTCCCCGCTGGCCAGAAATTTGCCATCGTCCGGTAATCGTGCGACGGTCACCGACAATGGTCCGACGAGAACAACGATAGTTACCGATGGTGAACGACGATGGTTCCCGATTGTGCGTGGTCGTTTGAAAACAATATGAAGAGAACACAGGTTGAGAAAGCCTGTGAAACGATCATTCCACCTTTTTGAACAGAAAACTGCTATGTTTTTTGTGTAAAGGAGCTTGATCAGTGCCCGGGTGAGTTTGACAAAAATGAAGTTCTGAGCTGGTCTGAAGCCGAGTTGTAAGAGCTTTTGGTTAGCCGAAATGTAAATTTTGTGTGGTAGATGTACATTTGGAAAAAAACATTGCTCACCACATGGATGTAAAGGGCGTTTTCAGAGAGGACTCACTGCTCTCCTCCACCCACCCAACAGCGCAAAATTTGGTGTCCTATCGTATATCGTATACTGTGCATATGATATATATATATATATATATATATCATGTATATCATATAAGCGTATGTGTATCACACGAGGTTACGCGCTCCTCGCTGGCAAAGGTACACGATGTCAGCATCGCGCCGCTGAACGCAGTGGCGCGCGATATGGTCACAGGTCCGCTGTTGGACTTGTTTTGACGAGAACGTGCACGGCTTTATGCAAAGCACAACGTACTGATTTGAATTTCCAGTCAGTGACCTACCTGACGGGGCTCGGTCGACCCCGTGGCTCCAAGCGAGTCTGGGTATTCATGAGCCGCGCCCTAATGGACGTTATGTGTCGATCAGTGATGGTTTTCACCGTTAATGCATCGTGCTGAGATAATGTATGAGTCTCCGCCATACCATGCCCTGTGTCGGCACCGTTGCCATGGTTGCAGCCATGTCGGTGGTCTGTGTTGCCTAATGGTGGGGTCAATACCAGCACACGGTCGTTACGCTTGACTTACGCAAAGCTAGTATTAAAGCATGCTGTAGGATGCTGAGCCGACTTTGTAATCAGTCTTTTGGTCTTGTGTTGGTTGGAAATGTTAGACCTGCCAGCTTGCAGCTGGCTTGTTGCGAATGTTACCGCACCACGCAAAGCAGAAAAGCATACCTTCCTTTCCCACTCGGACCGACGTACGCGTTGCATCGAAGGGGTTTGCGGCGGTAACCCCCCTCCCCACGTCTGCTAACCTGCCTGAGCTCTCCCAGGGCATGTGTAAGATCTCCCAGGGCATGTGTGAGCTCTCCCAGGGCAATAAACCTCGTTATCCAAACCTGGTAGCCACTGCAGTGTACGTGAATTAACTACAGCATTCGACTGAAAAGTATGTATCCTGTTCTGGACTACGGAGGTCCTCTATGCATCGGGAGCCCTTTTCTGAAACGAGAGGTCCTGCTTAGCGGCTAGCGAGACCATTAGCTGCATAGTTAGAGTACTGCCATTCCTTATTTGTAATTGTCAACATTTATTTACTTAGACGTCATGCATAAAACAGCGTGATAGGGGACCATCGGTGCCTCTCTCCTTGAGTACTACGCTGCGCAGGAGGTCCCACGAGGAGGCCCCATTATGTCCAAGGGCCCCTGAAAAATCCTCCTCCCCCCCCAACGCAACACCCGTGGCGCTGCTCTTGGACTGATGTACAAGTTCTCGGCTCCTTTAATACCCATCACCCGGTCGCAAGCCCTTTAATACGTTAAGCGTCGGGAGGGCAAATGCGCGAAACGGGATATGTTTTCCTTCATGTTTATTTTCATCTAGGCCCGACACAGTGAGATGCAGGATCAAGTGGAGCGACGCAAAGGCTCCGCGGAGTTTCTTGGGCGGACTAAGAGTGGGTGGCCTTTGAAAGCTGAACACGTCGGAGTGGCTGGAAAGGAGGGACATTGCGGCTGCTGATGGAGGAACAGCCCGCCCGTGACCTAACGAACAGCCCGCCCGTGACATAACGAACAGCCCGCCCATGACATAACGAACAGCCCGCCCATGACCTAACGAACAGCCCGCCCGTGACCTAACGAATCAGCCCGC
The DNA here is from genome assembly GCF_011947565.3 of Pollicipes pollicipes. NCBI lineage: Eukaryota > Metazoa > Arthropoda > Thecostraca > Pollicipedomorpha > Pollicipedidae > Pollicipes > Pollicipes pollicipes. The sequence continues at coordinate 26,071,926 of NW_023596805.1, read as the reverse complement.
CCGTGACATACTTGCCATAACGAACATGCCAGTGACTTAGAACAGGTGACATCGAATAAAAAGACAGCCCGCCCATGACCTAACTAACAGCCCGCCGTGACTTAACGAACAGCCCGCCCGTGACATAACGAACAGCCCGCCCGTGACCTAACGAACAGCCCACCGTGACCTAACGAACAGCCCGCCCGTACAAACGAACCGCCCGCCCATGACCTAACGAACAGCCCGCCCATGACCTAACGAACAGCCCGCCCATGACCTAACGAACAGCCCCCCGTGACATACAGCCCGCCCATGACCTAACGAACAGCCGCCCGTGACTTAACGAACAGACCGCCCGTGACCTAATTAACAGCTCGCCCGTGACCCAACGAACAGCCCGCCCGTGACTTAACGAGGAGCCCGCTCGTGACCTAATGAACGGACCGCCCGTGACCCAACGAACAACCCACCCGCCTCCGAGAGAACAGCCCGAAATATAAAAAAATGCTTGCACGCTTTAAAACAACAGTTCGTTTGGAAAGCAGTCGGGCGCGCATTGGTCCAGCGCGGTTTTTACATTGCCAAGAGAAGCGGATAAGCACTTACAGCACGACGAACTGGTGCTGAGGCTTGGTGATAGAGCTGGCAAAGTAAAGGAAGAATCCGTTTGTTTCGTGTTGCTGTAACCTTACACAACGCATCATGCTTATTCAGTAACTTTTAAGCTGGTTTCTTGCTAGTTGACAGTACAAGAAGAATTTAGCGCCTTGCAAGGTTATGCCACTTGTTTTGACTAGATTTCTTGAAAGACCTCATAAGCCAGGTCTATATCAGAATATTATTGTAGTTTCACTGTCGAGCATAGTCAGCGCCGGACGAGGTTCAGGCGCCTTATGCAGTGTAACTGTCCTTGAGCTGAACAAGGTATGCACTCATGCCGAAAAATTCTGGATACGGTCATGGCGTGCAGCGGACAGCGGCCCTGGCAGCTGCTCTGACAGAGGCCCGGCCGGTGAACACGGACGTCCCTGACAATGCAAGAGAAAAATCAGGGAGTGCAGAGGACTGAGTGCCCCTCCAGCGAAAGAAGATTTCCGCAAAGGCGCGCAATTTCTCGCGTGTCGTAAACAACATGGCATATTCTCGATTTGCTGATTTTAACGTATCTGCGTGAAGTTTTTAAGTGTTAACACATGATCACGTACGCACAAACGCGTCATAAAGTTGGAACGGGGGCACGCACACTGGGACTTCCATGCCGTAACGGCTACGTCCCTTTCTCGCCCTCCCCGAGTCGCCTCGCTTCGCCGGTGTTTTTGCGTATTTTCGTAGGTGCCCCCTAATTGCTCACGCATTCCGCAACATCGAGGCTCGCTAATTGTCTACGTATTTATCATGTCATTCGCTACATAGGGAACCTGGTCAATTGCCGTAAGCCGTCTCAGACGCCTCTTACGGTCTCGTTAACCCGCGCACGAGATCTTGCGTGTCATCGTGGTCTGCATGGAACGCTCTCGAGCGCGCCTTCGCGAGTTCAGAGGTCACCCGGCCACGCCCCTCCGGCGTACATAGGCTGACGCATACTGCGTGTCAACAGGCGAGGGCCGACACGACCAGGGCCGCCGCTCTGCTTGCTTACCACAACGCGAGTGATTCTGACTATCATGAGGCCGAATACAAAAAACCTTCTCTTCTTCTATTTTTGATGGACGGGGGAGGAAACGCTGAATCACAAGGTGAAGCGTTGCAATGTGCGCATGTACCTGGGCAAAGGGGAGGTCCGACGTATGTCGCCATCGTATTGGCCCCACATACGAGACGCGCGCCGAGCCGCGCCGATAAGACGATCGAGGACCTCTGACTGGTACTCACGCCGTGGTCTCCTGCTATACGTTGTGCATGCCCTTGTGTAGTGCCCACAGGGTTGCCAACGACCGACACGTCCACTTACGTCGCCGTATATTTTGCAGAATGTGTCCGCCCTGCTTCATTACGGGGAGCCCATCGAAGGATGGCGAAGAATGTTCAAGCGAAGGTTGTTCTAGCTGTTTTAAATGATACCACTACAAATTGATACGCTCTTCCGTGGCAGTAGAAGCAATCCTTTGACACCACCTGGGACGCTCGAGGTGGACGCAGCACTACTCTCTCGGAGCGGATGGATCCAGTCCGCGTCACATAACTGAGACGCTCGAGGTGGACGCAGCACTACTCTCGGCGCGGGCGAGTGCCGTCCGCGCGTCACATAACTGAGACGCTCGAGGTGGACGCAGCACTACTCTCGGCGCGGGCGGGTGCAGTCCGCGCGTCACATAACTGAGACGCTCGAGGTGGACACAGCACTACTCTCGGCGCGGACGTGTCCAGTCCTCGTCACAGAACTGACACTCTCAAGGTGGACGCAGCACTACTCTCGACGCGGGCGGGTGCAGTCCTCGTCACATGACTGAGACGCTCGAGGTGGACGCGGCACTACTCTCGGTGCGGACGGGTCCAGTCCGCGTCACATAACTGAGACGCTCGGGATGGACACAGCACTACTCTCTCGGCGCGGACAGGTGCAGTCCGCGTCACACGATGTTCACGTGAGCCGAGTGCTTGCTGTCATTGCCGGTTGTTTCCCACGTTTTTCTCTTACATCGTTTTCCTCTACACTGCCGACATTGAACGCGACGGCAGTGATTTTAACCATTCTACTCCAAACATAGTCTCACACCATCTCATCATTAGATCATAAGGCTGCAGAACAAGCGAGGCAGTCAGCGTGTCCCCAGCCTAAAAAACTTAACGTCTGACAACCCACTGTCATGTCACTGTGCCACAATGACTGTGGCCATTGTGGGCTCGGTCGCAGCGTACTGAACATCGCTTGGTCAGTACGACGTACCATAATAAGGTTCCAAGGCTGCGTCTGTTGCAAGCAAGAGATGTGCCTCATTTTCTTTTGGCTATCATTCCCTTCGAATATGTCAACAGAACGCTCCCAGCCATCATGATTCATCACCATGCGTCCTCATCAGGCATGATAAAAAATCACACTGTATCTCCTCCGCGGTGTCAAAACGACGTCATTGCTGCTGCAATTTTATGACATGCATCAAGTTAGTGATTTATCTAGCTTTTCTGTGGCGAGTTTTGATTTCGCAGCGAATAGTCCATTCCACTCACACATTCCATTCTAACTTTTAATTCTCAGCCGAGAACACCAAATCCAACATCGGTTTTGCAATATTTTGCGAAGCTGAATTTGATCTTGAATGGCGATCTTGAGAGGCCAGGACTTTTTAATGAACGCTATGTCATGCGCTGGGGCAGATTCTGATGCTTAAAAAAAGAAATACGCTGGTAACAGTTTGGTGATTTGAAGTCTCCCGTTGTTTGAACCTTACCTTGACCTTCAGGATTACCACGACAGGTCAAAACCTTTTGACAGACGCTGGTTTATGGGATGCAGACAATGGTAATGCTCAATCGTTTGTAATCTGATAATAATTTTGGGGTGATGTGAAGTTCCTCATTAACTGGCCTTGAATTTGATATTTGACATGCGCCTGGCTGGCCGGTTGAATGCTCTTCGCTCGGCAGGGGGTCAATTTGACCCTCTGAGATCTAATGAATCAAGAGAACTAGAGACACCAAAATTACGGGGCGGGTTGACCCGTAAGTAAGCTCACTTAGGGCAAAGTTTGATATTCTTAGGTCATGACCTTGGAGTCAAATAAGTTCAAACAAGGTCGAATTCCAAGCTGGCCTCCAAAGTGCCCCCAGAACCTAGATACATGTCCTAATCAAAAGGTCACATGCTCATTTAAGGTCAGTGACCTTTTTGAACTTTCAAAGGTTATGGTGGCCCAATTCATACAAAACTGCGTTGAGTTTTGCATTTAAATAAGCCACAAAAGTAATGCCAGGCAGCATGTTCCTGATGATGATGATGATTTGGGGATTAAGGGCGCATCGACTGCTAAAGGTCATGCAGCGCCCATAACTATCGATTCATGCAGAGCCGTCAATCAGAGAAGTGCATCAATCAGGTCACCCTATAGAACCGTGATGATCGGCCCTAGCATCATGATGAGAAGATTACAGGAAAATCTATAGCGCGAAGGAACTGGAGCACTTTACTAAACCCGACGATGTTCGAAGAATCCCCTAAAAAGTCGCATAGCGTGCGACTCTGGACGTGGCGTCCGAAAAACTGCGCTCTCGTTGCAGTAAGGTGGCGGCAAGCGACCAGTACGTGGTGCACGGTCAGTGGATCAGAGCATCGACCGCAGCATGGTCTGTCGCCAGCCAATAGCAGGTGACGGTGCGTAGCATATGTGTGACCTATGCGTAACCGGCAAAGGGCAACTTCTTCCACCCTATTGTCCCGAAAGCACGACTGCCATAATCCAATGCGGGGTTTCACCGACTGCAGCTTGTTGGCGCTCAGCGAGTTCCAGTAGAACTGCCATCGCTTCTGCATAAACAGCGACACTGCGGGGTACATGTCTTGAGCAGGTAGTGGTGTTATAGGAATTCTAGTCCCTGTCGTAGCGCGCTTTGCTGCCGCGTCAGCAAGATCATTTCCGCATATCCCCACGTGACTTGGGATCCAGTATAGAACGACCGTTTTTCCTGCTCGATCCAGTGAGCTAAGACGAGATTGAATGTCCTGAACAAGTGGATTCGACGGGGAGAAGCCGCTAACAGCCAGCAGGCTGCTCAAGGAGTCGGAAAAATACATGCAGATTGCTATCGTCCACTTCAATAAAACAGAGAGCTTTGCTAATGGCTATAAGCTCGGAAGTGTAGACCGACGCGTGTGAAGGCAGTGTAAATGACCGTGTGGTCGATCCGCACACAAAAGCGCACCCTACACCTGCATCCGTCTTCGAACCATCTGTATAAGTCATCTTGTACCCGTCAAAGGAGGCCATGTGCTCTAAAGCTGCGCCTTTGAGTTCCGCCATGAGGACACGTTGCTTTTGCATATTTGATAGGGAGACATCCACTCTTGGCGATGCTAGCTCCCAGGGAGCAGTCTCCATGGGTTTAGGTCTGATGACACGCCGTAGGTTCAGGCCGCTCGCATCTAAAAGCTCTCTCATTCGTACACAGAAAGGAGAAGTTTTAGGTGACCGTTGACGTAAGAAAAGCCTTGGTAAGCTACGCGAAAACACTGCTTTGTAGGTGGCATGATCTGGGAACTGCGCCAGCTCGCACGTGTAGCGCAGTCCCAGCATCTGCCTTCGCAATGCTAGTGGGGGCTCGTGAGCCTCCACCAGAAGACTGTCTATGGGCGATGTCCGAAAAGCCCCTGTGGCGATACGGAGTGCGGCGTGATGCACCGTGTTCAGAGTACGTTTGATCAGGTCTAATGAGCTGTCGTAGATAAAACAGCCGTAGTCTAGTTTTGAACGAATCAGGGAGCGGTATAGGAGTAAGAGTGTCCTCCTATCAGCACCGTATGACGTACGTACGTCCCACGCACCTTAGGATGTTAGAGATTTTAAACATTTGTCGCGGAGATTTTGATGTGCTCACGGTATGTTAGGCGTCGGTCAAAGCGTATACCGAGAAATTCGCGGTATTCTCATTGGCGACGCGTTGCCCATACAGCCTGATTTCCATATCAGGACAGTGACGGCGACGACGACAGAAATGAACTGCAGTTGTCTTCGATGTAGAAAACCGGAAACCGTTGCGCACACTCACTTCTCCAGACGTGTGGACAGCCAGCTGCAGCTGTCGCTCCATCGTGCGAGTGGTCGATGAGCTACACCAGATAAGCAAGGTCGTCTACAAACAGGAGAACGGCTGATCCCATGTGGAAGCGTGTCCCCCTATGTCGTTTATCATCACACTGCGAAAAGAATGACACTAATACCGCTGCCCTGAGGCACACCATTGTCCTGTGGATACCTGTCGGATTGATAAGAACCAACACGCACCCGAAAGAATCTTGTCAGTCAGAAAGTTTTTGTAAAAACTTTCCCATGTGACCACGGATGCCACAATCGAGTAACTTCATCATAATTCCATGTCCTCCATGTGGTGTCATAAGCTTTTTCTATGTCAAAGAAGATGGCGCCGGTATGACGCTTGCTACTAAATCCGGCTCGCACTGCGGTATCAAGAGTTAAGATATGGTCCATCGTGCTCCTGTTCTTACGGAATCCGCACTGAGCATTCGTGAAAAAGTTCTGGCGTTCTAAAGTCCACGAGGAGCCGCACATTCACCATTCTTTCCATGAGCTTACAAAGCGAAGATGTGAGGGCGATCGGGCGGTAGTCAAGAGCGTTCGTCCCACTTTTTCCCGGGCTTTAAAATAGGCACTACTATTGCCTCTCGCCAGATTGGCGGGAAGTTACCTGACACCCATATGCAGTTGAAAACTGCCAGCAACGCTCGTAGTACACGGGGAGGAAAATGCCGTATCATATCATTGTGGATGAGGTCGGGCCCCTCCGCTACACTACGCAGCGAGCGAATGGCCGCTTGAAGCTCCATCATAGTGAAATGTTTGGTTGTACGTCAGGACGTCATCTGTACAAAAATTAACCTGCGAAGTTTCACATCGTGCCCTGTGCCGCAAAAAACCGTGGATCGCAGGTGCCATTTCGGCAACGGTCTGACAGGGCTTCCCCAATGGCTTCTGCCACATCACTTGGGTGGTGATGTCTTGACTTCCCACTCGCAGTACGGGGAAGAGAAACTGCTGGACGCAGTCCAGCGATTCGCTTAATGCGGCCCCATACCTGTGACGTCGGCGTGTGGCGATTTAGTAAATTGACGTAGCTGCGCCATGATGCACGTTTCGCCTCTCGTATAGTGTGGCGTGCGGCCGCGCGTGCTTGCCTGAAAGCCAAGAGGTTTAATGTGCTGCTGTGCCGGTCAAAAGCCCTAAAAGCTCTCCGACGTGCACGAATAGCGTCGCGACACTCGTCGCTCCACCAAGGTACAGGAGTACGACGAGGGCATCCGGAGGTGCGCGGAATGCATCCTTTCGCCGCATCCAACACGAGAGACGCAAATTCCTCCGTAGTCGGAGTTGCAGAGTCGAAATCGTTGGAAAACGTTTCGTCCAGGCGAGTCTCAAATCCCCTCCAGTCCGCCTTCTTGAAATTCCAACGCTGAGGTCGAGTACCAAGAACAGTACCACCACGGTACCGAACCCAGACCGGAAAGTGGTCACTTCCAAGGGGGTCCTCTGAAGCATCCCAGGTGAAGTGCGGTACCAACTGCGGACTACAAATGCTCAGGTCTAGCACCGACGATTGTCCGGATGGCAATGTAAAATGCGTTCTTGATCCTGTATTTAAAACGCACAGACCTTCGTCACGCACGAGAGCCTCACATAGCCTCCCGCGAGTGTTGGTGGAAGCACACCCCCACACAGTGTGATGTGCATTAAAATCGCCTAAAACGAGTAGAGGGGGAGGAAGTTGAGAGACTAACTCTCGTAGTCCTCCAGATGGAAATGAAACCCCAGGTGGCAAGTAGAGAGAGCAGACAGTTATGGTACGGCGGTTGAAATTCACCGTTGCTCCGACAGCCTGCAAGTCTGTTCTCAACACCAGACGCCGCGTAGGTACGCTTTGGTGTACAGCCAAAAGAACGCCACCGTAAGCAACGGTATCTGTTGGCATGTCAGTGCGGAAGGTAGTGCACCCTTTCAGGCTGAAGGCCGCATCAGGCGCCAACTTGGTCTCCTGGAGACACACGGCTACCGGGCAGTGCGCGCTTAAAACTGTCTGCAAGTCCTGGGTGCTTGACCTTACACCTCTACAGTTCCACTGTAAAACTGACTGAATGAGGAGGCTTTAAAAGCACTGTAAGGTTTTAAAAGAACTCAGCAGCGCTTGAGCCTGGCCCATGGTTGTGGGTTTTGTCGTCAGAACCCGAAGAGATCGGGCGGATCCTGGGTCGGATCCGGGGACTACCGCCATCTGTTGGCGAAATCGGCCCCGGCGGTCCACGCTTTTCCGGACGCCCCGTCCTAAACTGAGCCGGCGCCGGCGACGCCGTGGTCCTAGGCGGCGGTGGTGGTGGAGCGCCCATAGACGGGCCTCTCCGCGAGTCGGAGGGGCCTGAGGGAGCTTCCACACGCTTTCGGGGAGGTGGGACAACCTCCCCCGAGGGAGCATGCCCGGGGCCCGCACCCGACAGCCGACTGGCTGCCTTTGCCCTCTCCTGCTCCTGAAGGCGTGCACGCTTTGCCTCGCGCGCCCGTCTCTCCGCCTCTTGGCGCTCAAGGTTGTCCAGTTTCCGTCCCATCGTCTCACTCAGGGTTGTAGGACGTGATGCTCCTGGGGAGGACGGCTGTGAAGCCGGTGATCGCGCGCTTACTGGCAAAGACCGAGAGGTTCGGTCCCGGCGGGCCACGGTTCACTCATTGCTTTCGGCTGGTGTGGGGTGGGGCGGCGAGGTAACAACTGGCGCGCTGGCCTGTGCCTCAGAGGGGGCACAAGGTGCCAACGAGACGGGGGACGACAGTGTTGCCGATGCTGTGGCGTGCACCTGAGACGCCGGTACAACCGACAGCCCGAACGATGTAAGCAGTTTAATGAACTGCGTTCCAGTCATCTGGTCTAAGGAGACCTCAGGTGGGACATGGGCCTTGGCCGCCGTGGCATATGATGTCTTAGGGTGGCTCAGTTCATATAAGTCCCTTGCTTCCCGAAATGAGATGTTCTTCGTGGTTTTTAGTGCGATGATCTCCTTCTCTCTGGCGTACGCCGGGCATGCGCGATCAAAAGTGGAGTGAGGTTTCTGGTTTTTCCCACAGTTCACACACCACGGGTTCGCTGCAGTGCACTGATCGCTCGGGTGCTCCGGAGAAGCACACTTGCCACATGCTGGCTGGTTACGGCAGAAATCCCTCGTATGTCCAAACATCTGGCACTTAAAACATCTCATGGGGTTCGGAATAAAAAGGCGCACCTTCACCTTCACATAGCCTACCCTTACTTCAGATGGTATGTCAGGACGATTAAAAGTCAGTACGATATTGTTGGTGGGGACCAACTCCGCACCCCTGCGCACCTTGATGCGGCGAGCATCTGTCACTCCGAACTCGGCAAGGCCGTCGACTATCTCCTCCTCGCTGACATCTTTCAAGTCAAAGCAGTTGATGATACCCTTTGAAGAGTTCTTTGTCCTGTGAGCCTCAACGGTCATCGCCACTGACACGTCCTTTTTTCCTTCCGCATTCCGCACGCAGTACACAAACCTATCCGACGTCATTGCCCGTTTCGCGTCCTCTCCATTCTGAAACTCGACCTCGATCCCACTGTCCTTCAGCTTATCACATCGGAGCACCTTTCCAAAACGATCACACCCATTTCGCCTTTGAAAGGGCGAAAGGGAAGACAGCGCCTTCTCGGCGCCTCGAAAAATACAGATTCGAGGGGTAGGCGCTGACGCGCTACTTCCTGTACTCTCTGTCCGCCCCCCTTTCGGGGTGCGGGTGTTTTTTTTTATTTGAAGTTGCCATAGGTGTACGGTTTAAGTATTCGGCACCGAGGCTCCCCACCCACCTCGGAGCCCAACTGGGGGACGGCCCACTCACCCAGGGGGTGGTGGTACCGCCAGGGCTACCCCGGTGCTATACGGGGCGAACGACGCCTCCCGCACGGTCAGGTGTAACCGGGGAGACCCCTCCCCGTCCTGACCGTGGTTCAGCGCCGCCACCCCTTGACCCCTTAAGCCGCTGCGCGCGGTCAGGTGCCCCAAGCGGAGACCCGCAAAGAGCACCCAATCGCAACGCGAGCGACAAGCCGCTAGACCCGTGTGGGACCCCACGGATCCCCCACGCCCCCGGATATTCTGGCCAAAGTGGAGTGTTGGGACGTGCCGTGACTGACCCGCACGACGCGCCCCTCAGCCACCAGGATCCGATCAACCCGGGGACGTGGGCGAGGGGGCACGGCGACCCCGATAAAACGAGGATGAGGAATGGTGATAGGGCCGGATGTGGGAGTGCGGGTGAGGTGGAAGGAGCGGGTGGGACAAGGAGCAGGAGCTCACGTACCGGCAGGGTCGCTACGCCCTGAGAGGACCAGCTTGCGCTGTCCACCCGTTACCGGAGCTGGGACCCGAGGGGGCGCTAGTCCCCTACACCGGCCAAAGCCGGTGCCCCTGCGGGGGGCAGCATGTTCCTAAAAACAAAATGTTGACATGAGTCATTTTATGTCATTGACCTACTGTGACCTTTAAGATGTCCAATGCAAATGTATAATGCGATTTTTGTTATCAATAAGTTCGAAATAAGCACAAGGAATTATCCCATACAGTATGCCCTAGAGTAATAAAGCAGGTTGGTTTGGACCTTGGTCTGACCTTCATACCTGATTCTAGGTCAACGGGTTTTGTTCATTCAATTGTTATGCTATCTAAAAAAGCATCTAGAACAAGTATGGCTTCGTCTAAAGCTCCGTTGTTGCATCAGACTAAGTTATTCCTCAGAAACTGACTTCGCTGAATGTATGGCCTGACTTTGACCTGCCGTAGGTCAGCGACCTTACATGGTACACCCAAATTTTTAACACCACACGATCTTCCATCCAATTGTCTAAAGCTAACATCACCTAGCGCGGATATGCCGCGCCGTTTGGAGGCTTCGGGACAAAACCTTCAAGGAGCCAAATTGACCCTCACCCGAGCGCGTGTTAAAGTCACATGCTATTGCAAAAGAGGCGTCAGACCCAGGTGCCCCGTGCCATAGTTGACGAATTGTAATGTCTTCTGCGGAACTCGTCGCTAAATAATTGCTAACGTCACGAGCGCTCAGGATGTATAGGAAGAGGAGCAAGTCTCAAGGATGCCAATGTGCGGCAAAGAAACTTTAGTGTCTTCAACGCAGTTAGCGGGCGCATTATGATGTAATACCAGGAACTCAATATTGTACCACGGCAGAGACAATGCGATACAACGATGGAACAGGTGATGCTTCATACACTAATAAACTATCATGTCCACGGAGCGTTCCAAGCGTGGCCCCTTCGAGAGCAGAATATCGCTGCACAACGCGGCCACCTCGAAAAGAATGGCAGCTAAATGTGAATCCGGTACGTGCACTGCTTGGTTGGCCTCGCGGTCGAAGTCTTGAAACTTTTCGATCGCGCTTCGTAGGAGGGCGGATCAAAATCGGCTCGGCCGCCTCCTGGCGACAGTTCTGAGTCCGACAAGCTTTGAAGCCGCGGGTGACCGAGGCTGACACCTCAGAAACCTCCCGTCAGACCGGCGGCGGCGCCAGAACACAAGCTTCCACTGTAACTGTATTGCGGATGTCGTGCGACAACCTAGCGGAAAAGATACGCCAATCGTAGACAAGACATTTGTGACACACCTGACAGGAGCACATAAATAGACATAGAAAATTGGAGTAATCTGGCCCTCTCGTTCATTGTTCCCCGTTCTCTTTCATCGCTCGAGCAACCGAACATCCTTATTCTATAATCGCACGTTAATTCTACTGACGCTTCCGCTGCAGCGAATACAAACAGCTTTACCAGGAACACGATAACTCACGGACGGGATAAAACCAGCACGTTAAATATCCACCATTTCCACAAGCAACGCCAGCCAGCGAAGTATTTTCGTCACGGCACAGCGCGACGAACTAAGACCACGACAAACTCGCGAGGCCGTTCATCAGAGACTTCAGAGACATCAGAGACAGAGACATCACTCGAATGGCCACTGCGACGAGCGCAACACATAGCGGGCGAGACACCACTTAAGAAACAAAATTGTCAAAATGACACGCCCCTCAGGCAGCCCCTCACCCGTGGACAAATATCGCGCACCTCAGCGGCCGGCCTGTCCAGGGGTCAACCCCGGCCTCAGCAGACATCCCCACTGACCGACAACAGCTGGCCTTGGACGCTCACGGGCCGGCAGATACAGGACATATACCCCCCCCCCCCCCGACCCACGCAGTCTAAACATAATTGTGCTACATCCTCCTGAAATCAGCGGTGTTTGCGGGCAGGAGGCCAGTGATACCTCCTCAGACGGTCTATCCGCCCACTGCTGCTGGGTTCGAGCGGAACCGCGGCTCAGATGTCACCCCAGCTCGAGCAGGGCGTGCGCTCAGCCCCTTCAACATGGGCACGGACGGGGTGACAGACTGCATTCAGGGCACCAAGTCAGGGTACACGGCCGCTGTGACGTCACCGAGGATTCGGCACGCTCCGGTGCATAAAGATGGTGCAAATACACCAACTGTGTGCACCGCAGGCTGCGTGGATCGGAATGTCAATGTAGGTACGTTGTTGTGGATCACATTTATGGCGCAAAGACCACGCATCTGTTTGAAACCTTAATCCAGTAAATTTTAATCAGGCCGATAGCTTGAAACCCCTCCCCCCCATCGAGCGTTGTTCGACGATCCGCCGGCTGTCAAATATTCGATGACGTCACTGCGACCGCGTGGTCGCTGCAGTCCAATTGCCGCTGCCACACCTTTTTTGGGCCGAACGCAGCCCCTGATTCCGAGAAGCAAATCGAATGCGAATGCTCCACGCCGCTCGGCTTCTCTTGGCCGCGCAAAATTTTTATCTCAACGCGCCTGCGCACCTCAGGCTTAGTTCAGATCAGGTCAGGTCAGATCAGATCAGATCAGATCAGATCAGATCAGATCAGATCAGATCAGATCAGATCAGATCAGAGCAGAGCAGAGCAGAGCAGCTCCAGCTCCGACACCAGCTCAGCTCCAGCTTCAGCTTCAGCTCCAGTTCCAGCTCCAGCTAAGCACTAACTCAGCTCCAGCTCCAGCTCCAGCTCCGACACCAGCTCAGCCCCAGCTCAGTGCAGCTCCGACACCAGCTCAGCTCCAGCTCAGTGCAGCTCCGACACCAGCTCCGGCCGGCCGTCGCGGCCGACGCTCAGGCGTCGGTGCGCGGCGTCGGTGGGCGGTGTCGGAGGCGGCAGCGGGCCGGCCAGCGGCGGCTCGCGCGCCGGCACCACCCCGGGGATGGTCGGCCCGGGCGGCAGCGCCGGCGCCGCGCTGTATCGCCCCAGCGTGGCGTAGTCCCCTGCGACGGCAAGGCGGCGTAGTCACCAGCACGGTCGGTCGCATAACATATCACACGAACGACAAACGGAGACGGCTGGTAGAGGAGAGCCCATCAGATCACCACAGACGTGTACAGAGTTCGTCAGACCACTGGCAAATCAACAAAGGCGTGGACAGAGTCCGTCAGACTACTGACAGATCAACACAGACGTGGACAGAGTCCGTCAGATTACTGACAGATCGACACAGACGTGGACATGGTCCGTCAGATCACTGACAGATCAATACAGACGCGGACAGAGTCCGTCAGATTACTGACAGATCAACACACACGTGGACAAAGTCCGTCAGACTACTGACAGATCAACACAGATGAGGACGGGGTACGTCAGACTACTGACAGATCAACACACACGTGGACACGGTCCGTTATACTGAAGCCAAATGACTACCAATGTGGGCAGTCATGTCAGCAAGTCAGACAGATATCAAATAAACATGTCGGACATGAATGGCGTCCGCCAGACAGACGTCAAATAAACGATGAAGGCTTAGACAAAGGCCTACTCAGAAATGAGCACGTACCGGTGTCTCCGCTGGGACTGTGTTCGGCCTCTGCAGACGGCAGTACGTACCGGTGTCTCCGCTGGGACTGTGTTCGGCCTCTGTAGACCGGAGCACGTACCGGTGTTCCCGCTGGGACTGTGTTCGGTCTCTGCACACGGGAGCACGTGCCGGTGTCTCCGCTGGGACTGTGTTCGGTCTCTGCAGACCGGAGCACGTACCGGCGTCTCCGCTGGGACTGTGTTCGGCCTCTGCAGACCGGAGCACGTACCGGCGTCTCCGCTGGGACCGTGTTCGGCCTCTGCAGACGGCAGTACACACCGGTGTCTCCGCTGGGACTGTGTTCGGCCTCTGCAGACCGGAGCACGTACCGGCGTCTCCGCTGGGACTGTGTTCGGCCTCTGCAGACCGGAGCACATACATACCAGTGTCTCCGCTGGGACTGTGTTCGGCCTCTGCAGATGGCAGTACGTACCGTTGTCTCCGCTGAGACTGTGTTCGGCCTCTGCAGGCCGGAGCACGTACCGGTGTCTCCGCTGGGACTGTGTTCGGCCTCTGCAGGCCGGAACACGTACCGGTGTCTCCGCTGGGACAGTGTTCTGCCTCCGCAGAAGGGAGCACGTACCGGTGTCTCCGCTGGGGCTGTGTTCGACGCCGTCCTGCCTGCTGTCGGGCCGCTGTAGGGTGGCGTACGTATTGCTCTGCAGCTCGTCGGCCAGGGCGCGGTCGTCGGCGCTCGGCCGCGGCTCCGGGTCGCTCACCACCTGCATACTCAGCTCCTGCTCCTCGTACATCTGCACGACGACGCGCAAGCCCCCGTCAGTCAGCACGCCTTTGGAAGTCGAACTTGAAACAATCCGCAATCTCCGCTGAAACTGTGTTCAAACAGCCAATAATTGCCGTGAAGTAAGTGAAGTTCTAACCTTCAAACAACCCATACTTGCCGCGAGCAGCCTCAAACGTGAGCCACGGCTTACGACGCCTATGTCACAGTCTAAGGCATCACCGACGGCGGTCCGTGACACCTGGCCAGTCTATTACAGCACCCGTCAAACGCTCCCCTGCCGGGAGCAGCCGGCGGCAGCTGGCCGACGCGGCAGGCCGGGCCCGACGTCGCGCTCGGCCCGTGGCGAGCCGGTATTGGCCCGGCCCGTGGCGGTGGCACCCCCACCTTGAGCTTGTTGCCGATCCAGAGCGGATTCTCTGTGCCGGCCGGCCCCTCCGGCTCGGCGGCCTGCCGGGCCGACGCCGGCTGAGGTCGCTTCACCTGCAGGCAGCACACACGGTACGGGTCAGGCACGGGTCACGGCACGGGTCACGCCCATTGGCCATCGCCGAATGACACAAACCATGCGGGCTCAGGGGGCCCGGGGCCCGAGACGGCGGCGGCTGGCTGGCATGTGGACGCAGCCTCGCTCGCCGTCGCTTTGAATCGTTTCGAACGCACAGCTTTACTGATAACTACTGTGGCCGTAAGGGCCCGAATGCATCACGCAGGCACAGGCGGAGAAAGGCAAATATGGCCGGTGGCTCGACTAAAAACCGCGGTTTTGTGCGTCGAGCACTATGGCACAGCGTTCTGACAGCCCTCACTTCTCGCACGCTTCAGTCAAACTCACGGCAACGCTCGCACACAAACACGACTGGTGTAGAGAAGACGGCCCGCTGTTGACAAACGCTTTCACCAACGACCGCTACTTCATTGCGCCGACTTGTTCAATCATAAAACATATGGAGCACGGGTTGGATCCAATGCATCCAAGCAGTTGCCAGTCTGCACCGGTAGGGGGCGGGGGAGGGGAGGTGGCGTGCAGCGGCGGGCGACAGAGGCCAGTGAGCAGGGGAGGGGGAGGGATGCAGCGGCGGGAAACAGTGGCCAGTGAGCGAGGGATGGGGACGGTGTGCAGCGGCGGGCGACAGAGGCCAGTGAGTAGGGGAGGGAGGCGGGGGGGGGGGGGGGGGAGGGGGCAGCGAGCAGCGAGCGACAGTGGCCAGGGAGTAGGGGTGCAGCGGCGGACGACAACGTGCCCATTGAGCGGGCGCCGGGTCGCAGACCTGCTCCATGTCCACCGGTATGGTGGCCGGCACGTTCTTGAGGCAGCAGCAAACGGCGCACATGGTCACCAGGCCGATCACCAGCACCAGCAGCAACGCCACCAGCGTCACCAGCGTCTGACTCGTCTCTTGCACCACCGGACGCGCGTCCGCCGCCTGCCGCACCAACACCACATGATGTCACTACACGACCTGAACCGCGCCACAAGTGCACAAGGCGGCTCCATACTTGGGGCCCGAGCCAACTCTGAGGACCCATCAAGCCACTGAAAGAGATCGTTGATCGTATCATTTCCCGGACACAGAAAACCCGACAGCAAATATAGCTCGTGACTAAACGTTGAACGCTAATCAAAGCTCCGATAAGTGACAAGTGAGCGGTATGAATCCAGGCAAATCTCGAGCGAACCTGTCCCTTCCACACCCCGCCGATCCAACAGGCAGTTTGCCACTCTGGCGCCACACCACACTCGCAACGCTGGTCACGTCCACGCAGTCCACACGGTCACGCTGGTCGCGGTCCATGGTAGACGCCCCTGACTGTGTCTGGTCCTCTGACGGGCCTGTGCCCCTTCTCCATTCCACAGAAGACCCCCGTGGCACCCCGTCCGGTCCTCTGACGGACCTGTGCCCGTTCTCCATCCCACAGCAGACCCCCGTGGCACCCCGTCTGGTCCTCTGACGGGCCTGTGCCTCTTCTCTATCCCACAGCAGACCCCCGTGGCACCCCGTCTGGTCCTCTGACGGACCTGTGCCCCTTCCCCATCCCACAGCAGACCCCCGTGGCACCCCGTCTGGTCCTCTGACGGACCTGTGCCTCTTCTCTATCCCACAGCAGACCCCCGTGACACCCCGTCCGGTCCTCTGACGAATGTGCACCCCTCTCCCGGCGCATGGCAGACCCCTGACACCCCATCCGACCCCCTGACGACGGACCAGCACCCCCTCCCCCAGCCCCGGTCCGGTGCTAACCTGAACCTTCTGCAGACGTAGCTGGGCGTGCTGCCGCTGCAGGTAGTCATAGTGCTGGTCGAACGCCCGCAGCACGTCGGCCGTCGGCACTATCTGCTGCTCGGCATCCGCCACGTGCATGTACATGTCCGACCTGGCGGCGGCCGCACCGACGCGTCAGCCGCTGGCGGCCAGAAGGCGACGGGGCGGCGGTGGCGGCGCGTGCAGACAGAACACGCGACGATGGGCGCCACGGCACCTGATGCGCGCTGACAACATTGGTACTCATGGGGAGGGGACCCGTATGCCAAACGCATACCTGAAATACAAGTTTGTAAAGGTGAATATTTCGGTACTGAATGCATTGCAATGAGACCGAGCGAAAAGCTGCCATTCCACACGTGTTAATATCGCTGTGTTCATGATACGTTCGTGTGACGTGTGTTCAGATCATGCCATCAATTCAACCATCGGTGCAACGAACAAGGCGGAACCGTCTAGCGCAAGCATCATCCAGCGCATTTTAAATGGCAGCCGACTTTGTAAACCAGTGTTCTTTACCTTTCCAAAACAGCTTCCGACGCCAAATAACACACGACTGCGGCTGCTGCACGCCTGGGCACTGTTTACACCTCAGCAGCCCCGTGAGAGGGGTAGAAACAAGGCCCCCTGGCGGCCAATAACGCAGGCGTCCCACCGAGCGCACGCTCCACGGCCAGAGGCGGGCACCCACCACGTCCGCTTGACCACGTTCTCCTCGGTCACGTGGTATCTGACGTCATCGATGACGACGCGGCCGCCGGTGGCGTTGCTGAAGGCCTTGACGATGCGGTCCGGCTGGCGAACGATGGCGTCGGGCGGCACGCCGAGCGTCACGTGCACCAGCTGCGAGGCGTCGTACACCCACACCTGGCCATGGCGGCAGGGGAAGCGTTACAGCACTGGACGACGTCGAGCAGCCCCGGCCGCTCCGGCAGGCACAGTGCCAGGAGTGTGGAACTCTACTGCTCAGGGACGTATGATCACAACAGAATGCACATTTGACTTGTCCCGAATATCGCACATCAGCAACGTCGCCTTCGACGACTGGTGCGCTACACTCCGGGAACAAGTCTCACAGAACAGTGGCGCCCGCCGAAGACCTCGAGACAGACCAGGGGAACATCGTTACCACGCTGACTCGAACGACGCACGCCGGTCGCCATCAGCGAACGATCAACCGCTGCCCGAACCGACCGAGGGCCGGCTGGCAGCCTCCAACGGAGAGACACCACTTCCAGCAACGACACCCTGATGAAGCGGAAAACCCTTCGACTAACGTGGACCGTAACAAAGGCCCTTACCACACCGTCTCTCGGGTGGACGACGACGCCATCTCCCGCGGCGGTGACTCGCGTGAACTGTAACAGAGGCCTTCACCACACCGTTGGTGACGCCGCCTCCCGCGGCGGTGACTCACGTGGACCGTAACAAAGGCCCTCACCACACCGTCGGTGACGCCGCCCCCCGCGGCGGTGACTCACGTGAACGCGAGCGAGGGCCTCACGACGCGGGGCGTAGCGCTCCCGCGCGGCCAGCTGCACCAGGAACCGGTGGTGTTTGTACTCGCCCATCAGCGTGGCGCAGGTCAGCCGGCCGCCCGAGTCGATACTGAACGGAGAGGGCACGATGGCGCCGCTGGCCACCGCCGAGCCTGTGTGACCGGCACGCTGTCAGGTGAGATACTGAACAGAGAGGGCACGATGGCGCCGCTGGCCACCGCCGAGCCTGTGTGAAAGGCACACTGTTAGGTGATACAACGAACGGAGAGGGCACGATGGCACCGCTGGCCACCGCCGAGCCTGTGTGAAAGGCACACTGTTAGGTGATATAACGAACGGAGAGGGCACGATGGCGCCGCTGGCCACCGCCGAGCTTGTGTGACAGGTACGCTGTTAGGTGAGATACCGAACGCTGTCCCATACAACACGGACGGGGAAGCGACACACGTCTTTTTCTAGACGGTTCTTTTCAGATGCTGCGAGAGCGAGTTTTTGAAACGGTTCTTTAGCCCAGCATGAGCTGTGCTTGCCAGGCTCTGGGGCACCGAAACTGAAGACAACTGCCGCCCTGTTGTCAACTGAGCGCGCGTCCGGCGGCGCCACTGACCCGGCTTGTAGAGCTGGGTGGACCTGATGGTGTAGACCAGCTCGCCATTCTGGCCCTGGTCCGGGTCGAACGCAGCCACCGTCGTCACCGGGTCACGGAACTGGGCCAGCTCGGACACACCTGCCGTCGCCGGCGGACCGTCACACAGCTGAGGCGTACGCGCCGCCGCGGAGCCGCCGTCCACACAGTGGCCCCGCCAGCCGCCCGTATGTAGCCACAGAGCTGAGGCGCGCATCGATGCACCACGCAATGTATCACGCATGATGAGACGGTCAGGTGCAAAGTGCTGCGAAATATCCTGCTGCAAGAAGACAGGACGAGCGTCGCGTCCATTCTTCTATCCATGATGCATGCAGGCATGCACGCATGATGAGACGGTCATGTGCGAAGTGCTACGAAATATCCTGCTGCGAGAAGACAGCATGAGCGTCGCGTACATTATTTTACCCATCTTTCTATAACTGTAGTCCGATTCGCAGCATTTCCGCAAAACCACCAGATTCAAGAAGCTTCAGCACAAAGGCAGCTCTCACCAGCAAAGTACTCCTTGGCCTCGAAGGCTGGCGGCGAGTCGTTGAGGTCGAGCACGGTGATCTTGATCACGGTCAAGGTCGGGTCAAGGTCGTCCGCCGTCACGTTCTCCGCGTAAAATGAGGCGTTGCTCGTGGCTGAGGGTGGGGAGAAACATGCTGGCTGACACACTGCAACTGGCCAACTGTTATAAAAACCACAGTCCAATGAAAACTAGCATACGGGCCTTAAGACCGCATACAGTATCAGCATGGAACAGTATGGAAAGCAACTGAGCACCGCGTAACATAAACATCACGCAGGCCCGCGTATCACAAGCTAACCAAGTGACGACCCATGAACCAAACACGACACTCACGCTCCTGCACCAGGCGCAACTCCACCGCGCGCTCGACACCTGACGCTGTCGGCACCCCGCGCGGCCGGCGCGGGCCCTGGCGCCCACCTTTCACGATGATTTCGTACTGGTCGCGCTGCTCGCGGTCCAGCGAACGCGTGACGGCGATGTCGCCGCGCTGGCTGACCGAGAAGGCGGCCGCGTCGCCGCCCACCAGGAAGTAGAAGGTGCGACCCGTCTCGGCCGAGTCGGGGTCCTCGGCCCGCACCGAGCCTGCCGCGCCGCCACCGTCTCCGCCGTCACACACACGGCGTGGCAGTGCGGACCGCCGCGCATCCCGCGCCGGCTGGGTTACCCGGCGGCGGTGATCGCAGGCGGGGAGGAACACACGACAGCGCCGATCTCAGCGATAACAATGCTAGGCTGCCGGACACCCCGAATGCCGGTAGTTGGCACCATTACGAACCAGTACACGAGCCACGCGAGGGGGAGCGAAGCCAAAAAAAGTCTAGCACGCCATCTGACATCAGTCGTCGAAAGCTGACAACACAGCACAACAGACGCGAAATGCAACTTTTCACATCGGCTACATCGCCCAACAAATCGAGCGATCCGACGCTTCTACGTCCGCGTACACAGTGGCGTTCGGCGTCTGCCGGAGCCAGCGCCGGCGGCGGCAATACAGCCCCGGAGAGCCGCCGCCGCTCACGTTCGGCCCGACTCACCGACGGCCGTGCCCGGTCGCGAGTTCTCCATCAGGCTGAAGCGGTGCACGTGCTCGCGGAACTGCGGCACGTGGTCGTCCACGTCCAGCACGTGGATCTGCACGGAGCGCGCCGACTCGTGCGGGATGGGCGAGCCATGATCCCGGGCCACCAGCACCAGCTGGGGACGGAAGGGGCGTCGGAGGATGAAGACAAAACACCAAGTGAATACCAGGCACCAGCTGGTGGCTTGGTGAGCAGATACCAGGCACCAGCTGGTGATCGGTTGGGGAGATGCCAGGCACCAGTTGCTGATCGGTTGGGGAGATGCCAGGCACCAGCTGGTGATCGGCTGGGGGGATACCAGGCACGAGCTGGTGATTTGTTGGGGAAATGCCAGGCACCAGCTGGTGATCGGTTGGGGAGATACCAGGCACCAGCTGGTGATCGGTTGGGGAGATACCAGCCACCACCTGGTGATCGGTTGGGGAGATGCCCGGCACCAGCCGGCGATCGGTTGGGGAGACACCAGGCACCAGCTGGTGATCGGTTGGGGAAGATGCCAGGCACCAGCCTGCGATCGGTTGGGGAGATGCCAGGCACCAGCTGGTGATCGGTTGAGGGAGATGCCAGGCACCAGTTGGTGATCTGTTGGGGAGATACCAGGCACCAGCTGGTGATCGGTTGGGGAGATACCGGGCACCAGCTGCTGATGGGTTGGGGAGATACCAGGCACCAGCTGGTGATCGGTTGGGGAGATGCCCGGCATCAGCTGGTGATCGGTTGGGGACATACCAAGCAATGGCGTGTTAGTCGCCTGAGACACCGCTCACACAACATCGGACACATGCGGGAACAAACACACAAACACGACCGTTTCGAGTACCCTGTGCCAACGTCATCAGTACCAACACATCAACAGCCAGTTCACGCCCAAAACGACTCCGTTGCTGAAGAATTCGCATGTTGGGAACGTCGCCACCAATACCAATCACCGTACTACTCCTACTCCTCCCCTGCACACTTTCACCCACGCCGGTCATTCTTCGAAATTGGTCAAAGTACAACAGAAGAAGTCGTGCCAGCGAGCACAGTCCGGATGCGGGAAAAATGTGCGGCTGGTTTTGAACGGCTGAAGGAAGGGAGACGGCGGTACCGCTCTCTGCCACGACAGGGCGCCATTGGCTCACCGTGTACTTGTCGCGCGACTCGCGGTCAAATCGGACGCGCGTGCGGACCTCGCCCGTCTCCGAGTCAATGGCGAACTCGTCCGTCTCCGAGCCGTCCGTCTCGCCCACCCTGCAACACACACTCGTCAGTCACGCAGGACCTCCCGTTACTCGCTGAGCTTCGCAGCGTGGTGGCCCAACGCGGCACTCTAAAGCCAGACACAAATGCCTCAACCGAGACGAATTTCACGGCCTAATGCCGCCACAGCGCCCGCCATTACGACCACAATGGCATCCATGACTGATGTCCAGTGATGCCAAGAACTGTTTGAGCCAGACAGCGCACGACAGCAGCCTGCCGGCCGACGCCGCCTGTCTGCCGCGTTTCGCCGTGCGGTCTCCGCCCCCCACCCGGGCCGGCGAGACTGGCACACCGTCACCGGCCGCGGGTCGGCGTCAGGGTATCCGCCCCACCTGAAGTAGTAGGAGAGCCGGCCGTTGTCGCCCTGGTCCCGGTCCGACGCCTCAGCCGTCAGCACCAGACTGCCCGCCTCCTGCACGTTCTGGCGACGGCACGGTCACAGCCAGGTCAGAACAGGTCACACCGGGTCACAAAAGGTCACGGCCGGGTCAGAACACGTCACACCAGGTCAGAACAGGTCACGGACGGGTCAGAACGCGTCAAGGTCGGGTAAGAACACGTCACCGTTAGGTCAGAACAAGTCACGGCCATGTCCGACCAGGTCACAGCAGGGTCAGACCAGGTCAGAACCGGGTCAGAACAGGTCACAGCCAGATCAGAACAGGTCTAGGCCGTGTAGACCAGGTCGTTGCCGGGTCAGAACAGGTCAAGGCCGTGTAGACCAGGTCGTTGCCGGGTCAGAACAGGTCAAGGCCAGGTCATATCATGAGCAGCGGATCACACACCAGCTCGGCTGGTCCGTACCAACGCTGATGAGCCTCACTGCCAGCATGCCACACCGCGCCAAAGAACCAATGAATCGTAAGTCCCGCGTCAATCACACCCCCAAACTGACACCGTTTTTCCCCAACGATCAGCTCCCTTAAGTAACATCCTCGCGTCACAATTTCAGTACGCGCGCCGGCACCCTCTTTCAAGGCACTAACCCGACCGAAGCGGGCGTCAACACGGTTAACGTCACTAAGGGACACACCAGCATACGTCACAAGCATACATACAGATAGCATGCATAGTCCGAAGGGGTCTAGGATCATTGGACAGTTTCTTCCTTTTTCCTTTTACATTGTCCGCACATGAAACACCCCGAAACCGATCAGCACCGCGACTCCTAAGGAGTACAAGGAGTACAAGGCTAACAACGGCTTCACCAAGCCGCACACACAGCTGTGTGGCCGGCCTGAGCGGACCAGCTCCAGCTCCGGCTGCGGGACAGCCCCCGCGGGCGGCGCGCCTGCCTGCCGAGCCGGCCCGGCTGAGGGGCCGCACCCACCTCCTCCACGTAGTAGATCTTGTTGTCGGTGGCCGGCTTGATGAAGCGCGGCTTGTCGTGGTTGGCCGCCAGCACGCCCACCTTCACCGTCGCCGTGTCGTTGAACTTGCCGTCCGTGGCCAGCACCGTCAGCACGACCTCTGCGGCGGAGGAGACGGCACTGAGGTCAGCACGGAGGAGCGGAACACAGCCGGAACGAGCGAAGCGGCGGCAACGGCGTTGAGGCAGAGAGGGCGCTGAGGTCAGCACAGGGGAGGGGAGCGCAGCCGGAGCGAATGAGGCGGCGGAGACGGCGCTGAGCAACGGACGGTGCGGCTGCAGAAGTTGTCCCGCGCCAAATTGTCCCTCGCGCGGGAGGCAAGCGGGACGAGCGCCAACTAAGATTAGCTGCTTAAAACGCACCGCCCAACGTGGGGCTCGAACCCACGACCCTGGGATTAAGAGTCCTGACCTGGGATTAAGAGATTAAATTACATATATATATATATATATATATATATATATATATATATATACATATATACAAAACAAGCAGAGGCGAGCACAGCCTTTGACTAGCACAACTCAACCAACAACAAAAAAAACATGAAGATTCAATACTGCACGGAAAAAAACGAGATCTAGTGACGATCATGGCACACGATGTGAGCAGCACCACGTAATCACGCGTGCAGCAGTTCGCGATGTGATCATGCGTGCAGCAGTTCACGATGTGATCACGTGTGCAGCAGTTCAGGACGTGATCACGTGTGCAGCAGTTAATGATGGGATCATGTGTGCAGCAATTCACGATGTGATCATGCATGCAACAGTTCACGACGTGATCATGCATGCAGCAGTTCACGACGA
Source organism: Pollicipes pollicipes (assembly GCF_011947565.3). Lineage (NCBI taxonomy): Eukaryota > Metazoa > Arthropoda > Thecostraca > Pollicipedomorpha > Pollicipedidae > Pollicipes > Pollicipes pollicipes. The sequence goes on along the minus strand of NW_023596805.1, from coordinate 26,048,157 downwards.
GATCACGTATGCAGCAGTTCACGACGAGATCACGTGTGCAGCAGTTAATGATGGGATCATGTGTGCAACAGTTCACGATGTGATCACCTGTGCAGCGGTTCACGATGTGATCATGCATGCAGCAGTTCACGACGAGATCACGTGTGCAGCAGTTCACGACGTGATCACGTGTGCAGCAGTTCACGATGGGATCACGTGTGCAGCAGTTCACATGATCACACTTGCAGCAGTAAACGTGATCATGCGTGCAGCAGTTCACGTGATCACGTGTGCAACAGCTCACGTGATCACGCGTGCAGCAGCTCACGATGTGATCACGCGTGCAGCAGTTCACGTGATCACGTGTGCAGCAGTTCACGACGTGATCATGCATGCAGCAAGAGTATCCCTGCTGGCATGTGCCTATCCGTGACAACAGGGCGATAAAAGCGAAGGCGTCAATGTGCCGCCAAACATACCGCGAGCGGTCGTGTCGGCTCGGGGTTCGCATGAAACGTGGATAGAACAACAAGCCACGACCAGCGAGAAAGCCCACGGCGTCGCCGCGGCTGAGAGAGCGCGGAGGCTTGGCTTTTCACAGGGGTCAAAGAGCACACGAACAATCAAGAAACAGAAGAGAGGCAGAAGGAAGACAAAACGCCATTCACGCCATTCCGCACTGACGCAACAGCGCGGCTGCGGTCTCGCGCAATGCCGCCTCGAGCAGGAGGCAAGCGGGAAGAGCGCCAATTGAAATTAGCTGCTCAAAACGCACCGCCCAACGTGGGGCTCGAACCCACGACCCTGGGATTAAGAGTCCCATGCTCTACCGACTGAGCTAGCCGGGCATACTGCAAGCATATACATGAGCAGAAAACAAGCGGGAGCGATCCCAGCCTTTGGCTATCACAGCTCAACCAACGAAAAACATGCCGATTCCATACTGCACAGAAAACTGAGGTCCGCACAGAGGAGTGAAACACGGCCGGAGCGAGCGAGACGGCTGGGACGACACTGAGGTCAGCACAGAGGAGCGGAACACGACCGGAGCGAGCGAGACGGTTGGAACGACACTGAGGTCAGCACAGAGGAGCGGAACAGTCGGAGCGAGCAAAGCGGCTGGGGCGACGCTGAGGTCAGCACAGAGGAGCGGAACACGGCCGGAGCGAGCGAGACGGCGCCACCAGTGCCCGCTATTCCGCCCGCTCACGTGAGGCACTGAAGGCTGCTGAGGCATCATGACGCTGAGCCTATGCCATGCGGCCTGCTCGTCATGATAGCGTAATTGCTCAATAATAAATACACCAATGGCCAGAGCCAATAAATACACCAGAGGTACAAAGTCGTGCATGCCAGCAAATTGACACCGAGAAGGCCGTCCTCACGAGTTCGAACATAAGCCAAGCGCATCCGAACACATTAACACCAAGAGGACCGTGACTGAGCAGGCAAGGCTGCCGGCTGGCCAGGCCTGGCGCCCAGGGCCGGGGCCGGGGCGGACCCCACCGGCCGGTCGGCAGTCCACGCACCGCTCTGGTCGGCCGTGACCCGCTGGGCCGGGTACAGGAAGCCGGAGTCGGGGTCGAGCCGGAACCAGGCGGCGGCCGGCTCCGGTCCCAGCGAGTACCGCACGGCGGCGTTCTCACCAGCGTCCGCGTCCGACGCCAGCACCTGGGCGGACAGGCACACAGCTGTCAGACGTACAGGACAGGGCAGGCACACAGGCGTCAGATGTACAGGACAGGACAGGCACACAGCTGTCAGACGTGCAGGACAGGGCAGGCACACAGGCGTTAGACATACAGAGCAGGCCAGGCACAGCCGTCAGACGTCCAGGACAGGGCAGGCACAACACAGTCGTGAGACGTACGAGACAGGACCGGCACACACGCGTCAGACGTATGGGACAGGGCAGTTGCACAGCCACCAGATGTACAGGACAGGGCAGGCACACAGGCGTTAGACGTACAGAGCAGGACAGGCACAGCCTTCAGACGTACAGGACAGGGCAGGCACAACACGGTCGCCAGACGTACGGGACAGGACCGGCACAAAGGCGTCAGCCGGAACGACAGGGCAGAGACACAGCCATCCGACGTACAGGACAGGGCAGGCACACAGCCGTCAGACGTACAGGACAGGGCAGGCATACAGGCATAAGACGTACAGAGCAGGACAGGCACAGCCGTCAGACGTACAAGATAGGACAGCCACACAGGCGTCAAACGTACAGGACGGGGCAGGCATACAGGCGTTAGACGTACAGAGCAGGACAAGCACAGCCGTCAGACGTACAGGACAGGGCAGGCACAACACGGTCGTCAGACGTACGGGACAGGACCGGCACAAAGGCATCAGCCGCAACGACAGGGAATAGACAAAGCCATCCGACGTACAAGACAGGACGGGCACACAGCCGTCAGACGTCCGGGACAAGGCAGGCACACAGCCGTCAGACGTACAGGACAGTGTGGACGATGCGGGTAAATGCACGGCTCCTGGCCGACGACAATCAGTGGTGCATGACATAAGGCAGCCACAAGCGTTAGCGGCGTGTGAAAAATACCACGTGACAAGCGCACAACACCATGAAAATAAACAGCGATGATGCAAACGCTACAGGAAACACGGCAGAAACGCGGGAGCCCCGGCGTCTCCTGACCGGCGCGACCGTGCAGCTGACGCGGGCGCCTGCCCGCCTCACCTGCAGTATGGGGCTGGGCGGCGACAGCGGGATGTCCTCCACGATACTGGCCGAGTAGACGGCTCGGCTGAAGACGGGAGGGTGGTCGTTGATGTCCTCCACAGTGATGTTCACCTGCGGGTGGGTCTGGGTCAGCACCTCGGCCGAGCCGGGCTCACTCTCACAAACAGACTGCCACCGTCTGAAGACGGGAGGGTGGTCGTTGATGTCCTCCACAGTGATGTTCACCTGAGGGTGGGTCAGGGTCAGCACCTCGGCCGGGCCGGGACACTGGGGACTGTCCCCAGTGCCCAGTGTGCTGAGCCGGTCGGAGGGCGACGCCGCCGCGTGGCGGGCTCGGTGTGCGCGGCTCACTCACCAGAGTGGAGGCGCTGCGTCGGCCCTGGTCGGGCCCCATGTCGAAGGCCGCCACAGTCAACAGGATCTGCGACCGCTCCTCCCGATCTAGCGAAGCCGACGCCAGCCGAACCACGCCCACGGAGTCCACTGTGAACTCCTCCGCCAGGGGGCCTGTACCGGGCACAGGGGTACGTCACAGCGAGACCACGCCCACAGAGTTCACCGAGGACTCCGCCAGGGGGCCTGTACCGGGCACAGGGGCACGTCACAGCGAGACCACGCCCACAGAGTCCACCGAGAACTCCTCCGCCAGGGAGCCTGTACCGGGCACAGGGGTACGTCACAGCGAGACCACGCCCACAGAGTTCACCGAGGACTCCGCCAGGGGGCCTGTACCGGGCACAGGGGCACGTCACAGCGAGACCACGCCCACAGAGTCCACCGAGAACTCCTCCGCCAGGGAGCCTGTACCGGGCACAGGGGTACGTCACAGCGAGACCACGCCCACAGAGTTCACCGAGGACTCCGCCAGGGGGCCTGTACCGGGCACAGGGGTACGTCACAGCGAAAACAAGCTCCGGCGGTTGCCCCTGCCGTCTGTCACACCCCTGCCGTCCGTCACGCCCCCGCTGTCTGTCACGTCCCTGCCCTCTGTCACAGGAAACGTCACACCTACTGACATCATATACCACCTGTTAGTCAATGTTAGTCACATGTGACGACATAACAACTGTTCCAATATGTGTCTTTTCGTGAAACTCTCCCAACGTGACTTTCATCACATAAAACAGCACAACCAACCAACCAACCAACCCAAATGTTATGTGAGCATGTAGCATGCCAAGCTGTTTATCACACATGTTCGTCACGCTACGTCGTCGAACCTTACAACAGCTGGGCTTAGCACAACGGGGGGGGGGGCGAGGGGACAAGACCAAGGGCAAGGGGGCAAGAGCACATGAGGCATCGGAAGGAAGGAGAGAGATGAGGGAGACCCAACGCAAACCACCCCAAATCAGACACAACGGCTGCGGCTGTGGGAGACGTCCCGCGCAGGGCCGCCTCGAACGGGAGGTACGCCGGAAGAGTGCCATTGAGATAAGCTGCTCAAAACGCGCCGCCCAACGTGGGGCTCGAACCCACGACCCTGGGATTAAGAGTCCCATGCTCTACCGACTGAGCTAGCCGGGCATGGCTACCGTCCGGACATGGCCAGAAAACAGGCAGGGGGTGAGCACAGCCTCCGACAAGCACAACAAAACATCTGCCAACCAATGCAGCACATAAATCACGTCTTCTGACGACCACGATCCGTGAGGCGAACCTCAGGTCTCGCCTTGGCTAAGAGAGCAAAAGTACAGAAGCAGAAGAGGAAGAGGAGGAGGA